>NC_063161.1:152943659-153296159 GCF_023159225.1 Perognathus longimembris pacificus
GAGCCTGGTGAGCTGGAGGCCAGCCGGGCCTGGAACCTCACCCGGGGCTGCGTCTCCGAGGACACGTGCAGGGTGAGTGCCCGCGAGCAGGTCTGGTGCCCTGTGTCACTGGGCGGAGGAAGCAGGCCCAGGAGCGGATGTCACTGGCCTTAGTCTCAGGATCACGCCCCCCCCCCGCCTGGCCACGCCCACTCTCTGGTGGTCTCTGTGCCCCTTCCCCGAGTTTGGAGATGACTCTGCCCTAGGCGGGGCTGCTGCAGTCTTTCTGTGGGAGCTTCTGGGGGTGGGGGGAAAGGGCCCAGGGGGAAGGGGAGGGTCTCCTGGGTGAGGCTGCCCTTCCTCTCTCTGCCTAGGTGAGCAGTTCCGTCCTCACCTTGCAGGTGATGACCATGGTGGCCTCACTGTCTGTGATGTTACCTGACATCGGGCCATGCGCAATGAAGGGCGGTGATGGTCAGGGGGCTAGAGTGAGGCTCAGAGACACGGGTATGGTTAGGGGTGATGCTGGGAGCAGGCCTGAGCCAGCCTCTGCCCTGACTGACGCCCCTCCCCCCCAGCCAGACCCCTGTCTCAATGGTGGGACTTGCATCGTCACCTGGAACGACTTCCATTGCACCTGTCCTGACAACTTCACGGGGCCCACATGTGCCCAACAACGGTGGTGCCCTAGCCAGCCCTGCCTCCCGCCTGCCACCTGTGAGGAGGTCCCAGATGGCTTTGTCTGTGAGTGTGGGCCCTGGGCAGCCTGTATGCTTCATGCTAGAAATTCCAGCTGGTCAGATCCGGGCCGGTGTATGAGATGCTGGGCTCTTAGGAACCAGGAGTGCCTTCAGCCCCAGCCCAGTGTGGAGGCCACTGCATCCACAAGAGGCATTTTTTTCAGGGCCAACTCTGAGAGGCGATAGTAAATTTGGACATTTCAGGAAGGGGGATTAGTATGTGCAAAGGCCCTGAGGTCTGTAAGAACCTCGGAAACACCGGTCCGGGAGGGAAGCAGCAGGAACCAGGGTGGGGAAGTTGGCAGGGAATTGAATCCTAGGCCAGGTAGCTCAGAGTGTATTGCAAGGGCGCTGTGGAGTCAAGGAGGGTTTCCGGCAGGAGGAGGATCTGCAGTTTAAAGACTGCAGTGAAGAGTGAGGCGAGATGCCCAGAGGGGAGCTGGGGTGGGGGGCAAGGAGCAAGGAAGGGCAGCGCCTTCCCAGGGGTTGGTCCTTGGGAGACCTTGAGGGGCGGGTGGGCCTGGTGGTCTCGGTGTTGTTTCAAAACTGGTTCTCACCAGAGGTGAGGGATGCAGTGTTCTGGGGTTCGGTGACAAAGTGGGCGGGTGTACCCACCCACCCCAGCTTAAGCCCCCCACGGTTAGCGGTGCCCGTGCGCGGGAGGGTGGGGAGGGAGGGCGTCGCAGGAAACCCAAGCTTTCCTTCCTCTCTGCAGGTGTGGCGGAGGCCACGTTCCGCGAGGGTCCCCCGGTTGAGTTCCGCGTGCACAACGCCTCTGCGGGGCGCTGGCGGGGCGAGGTGTCGCTGGCCTTCCGCACGCGCGACACGGACGCGGGGCTGCTGCGCGCGGGGGCCGGGGCCGGCGTGTGGCTGGCGGTGCGCAACGGCTCGCTGGTGGCCGGCGTGCGCCACGCCGAGGCGGGCGCCGCGCTCCCCGAGCCCGGGCCGCGCGTGGCCGACGGCGCCTGGCACCGCGTGCGCCTGGCCCCCGGGGCGCCCGCCTCGGAGCGCTGGCTGCTGTGGCTGGACGGCGCGGCCACGCCCGTGGCGCTGCGCCCCGCGGGCGACCTGGGCTTCCCGCAGGGCCCCGGGGCGGCGCGCATCCTGTTGGCCGAGAACTTCACGGGCTGCCTGGGCCGCGTGGCGCTCGGTGGCCTCCCGCTGCCCCTGGCGCGCCCGCGGCCCGGCGTGGCCCCCGCACCCCCGGAACACTTCGCGGTCTGGCCTGCGGCGCCCGCCCCGCGCCTGGGCTGCAGCGGAGCCCCGGTGTGCGCGCCGTCGCCCTGCGCGCACGGCGCCTGTCGCGACCTCTTCGACGCCTTCGCCTGCGCCTGCGCCCCGGGCTGGGAGGGGCCGCGCTGCGAGACTCGAGCCGACCCGTGCCGCGCCAGGCCCTGCGCCCACGGGCGATGCCAGGCGCGCCCGGAGGGGCGCTTCGAGTGCCGCTGCCAGCCTGGCTTCGCGGGCCCGCGCTGCAGGTGCGGGGGGGGGGGGGGCGGTGCGCGGGCCCCGGGGAGGGGCTGCGGGTGCGCGCGGGTCAGCTCCCTTCTCCCGGCCTGAGGCTCGTTATCCGGGAAAGGGGCACCGCAGTTCGCTTTGACAGCCTTACAAGCACTAAAAATGGAATAAAGCTGGGTGCCAGTGGCTCACGCCTGGAATCCTACTGAGGCCAGCCCAGGCCGGAAAGGCACACAGCACCCAGGTCCTGAGTTCAAGCCCCATGACCATCAAAAACTAAACAAAGCAAAAACCAGAATAAAGTATGTCCCTCCCCTGCCCGAAAGAAAGAGAGAAAGAAAGCCTGGCGTGAGGGTGACGCTGTGGTCAGGATTTGGGCAGCCAGAGGTGGCCTCAGAAGACAACCCTGAGGCCCTGCAGGGAGGCTTCCCCCCCACAAATGGTGACCCCCCTCTGGCCCCTGGCCAGGGGCGGATCCAGGCCATCATGGTCTTTGCTGCTCCCAGGACAGCCTCACCTGGCTCTGTCTCCTTCCTTGTGGCCAGGCTCCCACCCCAGAGCTTCTCAGAGGCCCCAGATGCAGGAAAGGGTGACACCTTGCGCGATGGGGCTGAGTCGTAGAGTGACAGCCCTGCGCTCTGTCCCTCCCACCTAGACGTGGACTGATAGGGAGGTGTGTGAGGTGAGCCAGAGCCGCCCAGGGCGAGCCCCAGGCCAGGGGATGGGCCAGATCCTCTTGTCGCGGTCAGGCCCTGTCCAGCCTGTGCTCTCTCTCTCCAGGCTGCCGGTGCTGCCAGAGGAGTGCAGCCTCAACTCCACCTGCCTGGATGGCGGCCTCTGTGAGGCGGCGGCCCAGGGCACCAACTGCAGCTGCCACGAGGCCCTTGCTGGCCGAGGGTGGGTTTGGAGTCAGGGAGGGGGACTGGGGAGTCAGGGAGGGGGGCTGGAGGCTGGGAAGGAAGGGGCTGGGCAGGGGGGCCAGGGCGAGGATAATGGAGGACCTGTTATGATCTGAGCCCTCAGGGATGTTGCAGCCAGACAGCCCACCTCTGCCACTGGGTTCCTCCGGGGCTTCCAAGACCACCCTTCCGCTAGGCCCACACCGCCAGGCAGCAGTGGCCGTGTTTCTCAGGCCCTGTATCAGGGCCTAGCAGCTCTCTTCTCTCCCCGCCTCCAGGTGTCAGAGTCCGGCGGCGCTGGCCTGCAAAGCCAACCCCTGCTTGAATGGGGGCACCTGCCGGGCCGCAGGCGGGGCGGTCCAGTGCTCCTGCCGCATCGGCTTCTCTGGCCAGTTCTGTGAGGTTGTGGTGAGTGATGCCCGGAGCTGGTGGGGAGAACGAGGCAGGGACCACCCCCAGCTGATCCCCCTGGATCACCTCAGTGGTGGGTGGGGAGTAGGAGGGAGCTCAGGGCCCAGGGGAGCCCCACTGAGGAGGGGGGGGGGGAGGGCAGTCCCCGCAGTGCTGAGGTGGAGCTGGTCCGAGGCAGAGCTGGGCGAAGGTGAGGGGGAGGAACCGCCTTGATCTCCACAGGCCAGGCCATAAACTGCAAATCCTTCTGCTGCTGGGGAATGCTTTCTTTCAAGTTGGACTTTTACAGCCCCTGGCTTCCCCGGCACCCCCTCCCAGGTCAGGCCAGGGGAGGAAATGGCGTTATAGCTCCCCCCAAGTGCTGTGCCGGCTGCCAGCTGCTGCCTCCACACAGGCTTGGTGTGGACACGGCCTCTGCCGGCGGGGTGCTGGGGTGAAGAATCCAGGGCACAGTGGGTGGAGAGGCTTTCCGAGATCACGTGAGATCAGGCATGTTTAGGAAGGTAGGGCCATACACGAGAGGCCTTAGCTGGGGCGCTGGCCGGGCCCTGCCTCTGCGCTGCTAGCCTCCGCGAAGGCCGCAAGAATCCAGCACCCAGGGCTCACCTCGCAGCGTGCATTCCATAGACGTCTGCGTTCCATCCTGCCAGCCAGAACCCCCCTGCCCGCCATCCTGTCCAGGGTGTGGACAGGGAGCTTCCTGGCTTCTGCTCACACGCGCCCCAGCGCCGGCCCTCTCAGCACCTCTGGGGAAGCCTGTCCTCAGCGTGGGGTCCCTGAGTCCTCTTTCTCCCCTCGCAGAAAGGCCCGCCCCCGCCCCTGCCCTTCCCGCTGCTGGAGGTGGCCGTGCCCGCAGCCTGCGCCTGCCTCCTCCTCCTCCTCCTGGGCCTCCTGTCTGGGATCCTGGCAGCCCGAAAACGCCGCCAGTCGGAAGGCACCTACAGCCCAAGCCAGCAGGAAGTGGCTGGAGCCCGGCTGGAGCTGGACAGTGTCCTCAAGGTGCCCCCTGAGGAGAGGCTTATTTAGGCCAGCCTGGTTACCCACACCGTGCCCTGGAAGTCCTGCAGGACACCTATCTCCCTGGAAACCCACGGGGGTCGCTCTCAGGGCCCGGGACACCCCCCCCCCGGGAGTGTCCCATGTGTGGCGGCCCTGCCTCCGCCCCACGGTGGGCCTGGGGGAGCGGGGCATCTCGAGAAGCAGGGAGGGGCCTGTGAGGTTCCTCTCCGACCTGCTGGGATTTGCCGTGGCCGGTGTGCAGCTGGAGGACGTGTGGGCGCACATGGCGTGTCAGGAGTGCAAGTTCTCGCGGGGCTCACTGGCGCGGGGATGTGATCTCACGGGGAAGTGGCTGCTCCACGTCTAGGATCAAACTGTACAACTAGGACGGGGCAGCCCAAGGCTGCATGTGTGCCAGCAGACCAGGGCAGTGCTTACCCACGCTCCGGGGCCTCAGCTCTGGCATCTCCTGCCACCTCCCAGGGCAAAAGCCCCTGCCCCGGAGAAGGCGGGGAGGCGCCGTCGGTGGAGGAGGGCTCTCGGAGGTGTCGTGGGCCCCTGGCTCCAACAAGCAAGGAGTCTCTGCGTGTCTGACCTCATGTCTGTCCAGGCCAGTCCTGCAGGAGCCGAGGACTGGCTGCCACGGGCATTAGCAGGCGAGGGAGAGTCCCTGCCCACCTCACGGGGGGCTGCGAGGCCCCGAGAAGCTGACACCCAACTCCAGAAGCCACTCACCTGTGTCCTGACATGATCTGGGTGCCCTTGAGGGTCCTAGCGGATGGGGCGAACCAGAGGCCAGAGGGGCAGGAGGATGAGCCCTGCCCCCTCTCCACCTGCCACAAACGCGTCTGAGGCCTCCAGATGTTCAGCGGCTGCCCCACCGTATGCTGGTTGTCTGGAAAGAACTGGACAGAGGCCCTCGGGTCATCCTGCCATGGTGGGGACTGTTGGTATCTGCCACTGTGACTTCCGGTTCCAGAGGGCATCTGCCTGGGGCCTGGACTCCTTCAGGTTTCCCAGAGACCTTCCCTTTGACCTTGAGGACATGCCCTCTTGTCCTTCTGGCTTTCCAGGCCAACATCTGACTGGGATCTAGGTGCCAGCAGAGCCTTGAACTCCTGACACCTGGATGTTCATGTTCCCTTGTGGCTTCTGTCACCGCTAGAGGACACCAGATTTGTGGTGCTGGGGGCTCAGTGGGAGTTGGGAGAGGGGAGGGGCCTTGAACACTGGGCCATAGGGCCTGCTGGGTCCTGTTCTGTTGGAGGTGGGCCTGCCTGGCCCCCAGTTTCTCCACAGCTCCTGGGGTCAGCAGCGAGCCAAGATTTGACCAACTGTGTAAGCTGCAGACCCCTAAGAAAAGCCATTTCCTGTGGATCTACCTATTTTCAAGGTATTTGGATTTAGTTTTGGTGACTTGGGTCACTGCGTGGGTGCCCCAGGGTGCTCCTCCATCTGTGAGTGTTCACCTGGGGCTCTGCCTGGCTTGGGGGTGGGCTGGGATCTGCAGAGGGGTGAGGGTGATGAGCACCCAGCTCCCTGAAAAAGACAAGGATGCCAGCCTCTTCCCCAGGAAGCTTTTATTGAACACGCACGCCGCTCATCCTTGGGTTTGCAAATTCCACCCATGAAAGACGAGAAGGTGGTGCATGTGTGGTCGCGGGGGAGTCGCCATGAGCTCCCAGCCCGCGGGGCTGTGGGACGCGCTTTGCTTCTCTGACCCAAGCAGCACCCTGCCTCGGCCTCTGGCCCCCCGGGGGCTGCCCTGTCCCGAGGGGGCCTGGAGACCTGCCCAGGGCGGGAGAGTGGAACTGGAACCGCGCTGAGCAGCTGAGCCCGCAGAGCTGTGGCTCCCCATCAGCCAAGGACCTCGAGATGGGACAGGCTTGGGCTGGGGTCACCGCTGACCCGGGAAGCCTCAGATCCATGAGCAGTGATGGGAGACTCCAAGCCTCCCAGACGGAGAAGGCTCCCCAGGGGTGACAGGGACCTCCAGAGACCCCACCCCCCCTTGTCCCCGCCAGACACCCCAGGGTAGACTGTGTCTGACCCCGTTCACAAATAGGAAATGAGAATTCAGGTGAAAATGCTCACAATTTCCTGCATGTCTCAGATGGTTGTTTTCTTAAATGGTGAGGCCATGTTTTAACTTGGTTTATTGAAAGGAGTCAATTTTCAAGATTCATCAAATCAATAAGGTCAAAAGGAAAAGATAAAAGAAACAACAAAACATTACAGTCTCACTTTGGTGGTGTTGGCCTCAGGAATTTGTGCTGGCAAGCAGCTTGATTGAGATGGACGGGGAGGGCCAGCTGCCACCCCCCCCGCCCTTTCCCGGTCTCGCCCACTCCACGGGGGCCTGCCTGGCCCCGACCGGGGGTCCAGGTGCTGTGCCACCCCACCAGGATCTGGCACTGGGCCTGGCTTCTGAGCTGGAAGCAGGCTCATTGCTGCCAGCTCTGCCCATCAAGCCCCAAGTATAGGAGTTGGAGCCCAGGCCTTGACAGACAGGGACCAGGAGAGCCTGGAGGCATTGGGTAATGAGAGTCGGGGTGGGGCTCCTCCCACATCTGGATCTGGAGTCCTCCTGTTCTGTAGAGTTGCTGGTGCTCCCAGTCCCGGCTGGGTTTGGCCATCACAGGGGTCCCTGGACCCTTGGCCCCCAGAAACAAGTGACACTTGGGGGGTTGGGTGGAGACTCATGAAAGAACCAGAGTATTGCTAGAGAGTGTGGAGACGCCCACCAGGGAGGCCCCCCAACCTGGGAGGGACCCTCACATCAGGCCCCGACCGCCTGCGTCTCCCACAGGTACGCTCACACCGAGCTAACACGGATGCCCGTGGGGGTGGGAGGTGGGCTCCGGAGCCCTCTGCTCCCTGTGGGGTGTCTGGAGGGAAGGTGCTGGGACTGATCTGGGCATTCGGCCCAGCTGACTTCTAGTGCAAGACCCAGGCGGGGTGCTGAGGCAGGTGGGGCAGCTCCCAGGCTGCGAGGCACCCCTCCCCAGGGCCAGCCCCCAGAGGCGAGCAGTGTGGGACGGAGGGCAGAGGGTCCCCTCCCCCCAGTGCAACTCGGCGAAGGCGGCGGGGGAGCCTGGCCTCACTCGAACGTCTCCCACTGCCTCCGCAGCTGCTCCACCGAGCCCGGGGCCGGGGCCGGGCTCACGTCCTGCCTGGTTTTCAGTAACAAATCCTCAAAGGGGTCTCGGGCCTGCGGGGGCGCCGAGGGCTGCAGCACTGGCTCCAAGCCCTGCGGGGGCCTGGGGGGCAGGAGTGGGGGCTCCCCGTGCCTCAGGGCCAGCCCCTGCTTGGCCTCCGCGGACCTGGCACTGGAACGGGCCAGGGGCAATGTTCGGATCCTCGAGGGGGCGACCGCTGGGGGGCCAAGTGGCTGCAGAGGGCTGGTGTGGGCACTCACGGGC
Organism: Perognathus longimembris pacificus; assembly: GCF_023159225.1. Taxonomy (NCBI): domain Eukaryota; kingdom Metazoa; phylum Chordata; class Mammalia; order Rodentia; family Heteromyidae; genus Perognathus; species Perognathus longimembris. The sequence continues at coordinate 152,951,568 of NC_063161.1, forward strand.
ATCTGGCCAAAGAGGTTGGGCATGGAGAGGGCAGACAGGCTGGGCTGAGGTCTGTGAGGGGCACAGAAGCCGGAACTGGATGAGAGGAGGCTGGGGGCAAATGCTGGCGGGGCCCCAAAAGGTGGGGCCGGGCAGGAGGCGAAGGGCAGGCTGGAGGGTGCCACGGGCATGGGCGCGACAAAGGGGTTGAGTGGCGGCTGGTGAAAGGGGGTGGGGGTCCCAGTGGGGGGGAAGCTGAGCTGAGGGGTGAATGGGGTGGCCACTTTTGGGGTGGCAGGGTGTGGCGGGACAGCGCTGTCTGACCAGGCTGTGTTCAGCGGGTCCAGGAGGGCAAGCAGGGCATCGCTGCCTGTGCTCGTAACCCCTGGGGCTGGGCTGAGGGGCTGCAGCAGTTCACCGGGGCCTTGGGGGGCCACGCTGGGGAGGAGCCCCGGGAACCGTGCTGGGCTCTCCCAGTCCATCTGCAGCTGGTCTGAGGAGTCGCCCTGGGCGGCGCCGGCGGCCGGGAGCTTGGCCGGGCGGGCGGTGGGCGGCGGCGGCACGATGCCCAGCTCGGGGGTCTTCCTGCCCTGTGGCCGGGGAATGGTGATGCTACCTGGAGTCGGGGCCGGGGCCTCCTCCTTGTTGCTGGGGTTCAGGAGACTGGGCAGCTTTCCGGGCAGGGCTGGGGAGTGAACAGGCGGGGCGGAGGGCTTCTCTGGGGAGGCGGCCCGAGGCTTGCTGGGGAGGGCCATGTCGTCCTGGCCCAGGCTCCAGAGCTTGTTGTACGGGTGGCTGAGCTTCAAGGCCATCGCCATCCCCAGGCTCCTCTCGCTCCTGCCCAGGTCCAGCCTCTGTTGGGAAGAAGAATGGGATGAGAGGCGGTGGGGTGAGCGCGGGTCGCCCCGCCCCCCCGCCCCGGAAGTGCATGCTCAGGAATGTGCTGCCGGCTCCTGGACAGTGGCACAGTGTGGGGTCACTTGAGGTCACCGGCAGCGGCGGAGAACCCGGGCTCCTGCAGTGCGCCTGTGGGTTCTGGGGGGGCCCTTGTGCCCTTTGATGCCAGCACTGGAAAGTGGCGTTGGGGCGAGGGCGCCATCTAGGGGTGCAGCCCTTGTGAGCACCCCAGGCAGCCATGAGGCCTGGGACCGCCCGCGAGCACTGGGTGCGAGTCTTGACTGCCGCGCGGCCTGAGCTGCCTCATTTCCAGCGGCACCGGTGCATTAGACAACGCGTGGGAACCGAGACTCCCACGGGGAGACCCCGAGAGCACCAAGTCCGCACAGGGAGGGGGGACGATGGACTGGAGTCCCCTGGGAGGCCAGTGCTCTCTGTCTCTCTCACACAGGAACATTCCAGATCGAAGGGCTCCCCCAAGGGGCCCTGTGGAATCCGTACAGTTCTGTGCAGGGTCAGCCTATGTCTGAGCTGTGAGCGGGTCTAGACTTCTAGACGGCTGGGCGGGGGGGGGGGGGCGCTGCTGGCCCACCGGGTAGGGTTCACAGTCTCTGACTCAGCCTGGGCTGAGGACTCCCCTCGGTCTCCTCACTGTCTTGTGTGGGAGCACCCCAGCCCACACCCTGCCCCAGCCATCCCCTACCTGGTAGTCAAAGGTCCCCGGCTGCTCCCGCAAGTCTTTGGGGGTCCGGAGGTCCTCCAAGCTCTTGGCCTGGCCCAGGGGCTGCAGCGGCGCCTCCATGTCCAGGCTGCTGAAGACATCTTCCAGGAGGTCCACGCTGGAAGCCCGGTCAGGAGGCGCTGGCGCTGAGCCCCAGGGCTCCCGCCCGGCCCGCTCAGGGCTCTCCGCCTCGTCGCCTTCCGCGCTGTCTGACTCCTTGAGTGTCCGGTACGGCTGCGGCCTGCGAGGAGACAGAGCGCGCTGGATTCTCCTACCAGGGTGTCCCAGCCCCCCGAGAACATCCAGGCATCAAGCGCCATGCCCACGACGGGCCAGGATGGCAGCTTTCTGGGGCTCCCATGCTGGCTGCAGCTCAGGGTAGAAGGGGGTGAGCTGCACCCTCCGGCAGACTTGAATTTGGTTCTGCTGCTTGCTCAGTGACCTTGGGCTTGCTCAGTGACCTTGGGCGAGGCATGTTGGCTGTCACTTGCACTGGGGGGGCCCACGGACATTCCCCAGGACCCCAGGTCTTCGTATTGAAAGCTAATGGAATGGGGCAGGAACACAGATCGAGGGGGAAATCTTTGGGTAAGCAGATCGTGTTCTGCCTCCTCCCTGTGCCCCCCTGTGGCCGTGGATTTGGGGGAACGGAGCAGCTGCTCAGTACCTGCAGGGGGCCCACACTGAGCTCCAGCCTGTGTGATATCTGTTACAGCCCTGGCCATGCCTCTCTTGCCGGGGGAACTCAGGCAAGTCACTCAGCCTCTCTGAGTCACGCCTGCTCCGGTGATGGTGACTGTGTGAGCAAATGCAGTGCCTGACACACGCAGGCGCGACAGCAGCAAGCCACCAGCGGGCGTGGCTCTATGAAATCTCACGAAGGAGCCAGGGGTAGGCAACAACAGGTTCCGCTTGCCTTCTTTCCTCCCAGCGGAACCCCAGGGCGCCACTGAGACACAGGCAGTGCCTGGCTTCTCAGGGTCAGGTGGAGACTGTGCTGGTAAGGTGGGAGGAAGGCGCCACCTGCTGGTCACGAGCAGACACACACCGAAGGCCCCTGAAGGACGGTCAGGAGGGCTCCACACAAACTACAGACAGTACGCGTGAAGCAGGACCTACGCCTGCACCTTCTATGAGGAAACAGCATTTCAGAGGAATGACTCACTCCAGGTCTCACAGCACCTGGCAAGGGGTGGAAACGGAAGCCAAGTCTGACAGACTCCAAAAGTCCCTCCTTCATTCTGACCAAGAAATTAGGGACACTTGAATTGAGTTTGAGCACAATAAAAGGGAAAAAGAAAAGCCCGAGCGCCTTACGCTTCAGGAAATGACTTTCCTTTTAGCTTCTTGTATTTTGAGTCAGGATGGCAGAGCTTCTATTTATTGACTGATTGTGCTATACTGGGCTTTGAACTCTGGGCCTCACATTCTCCCTTGCCATTTTTTGCACAAGGATGGAGTTCTACCATTTGAGCCACAACTCCAGTGTCAGGTTTTTTTCTAGTTAACTGGAGATAAGAGTTACATAGGCTTGTCTCTCCTAGGTGGCTTTGGGCTTCGACCTTCCAGTCTCAGTCTTCTGAGCATAGAGATCCTTTTAACACACACATAACACATGAAGACCTGCAGTGACCACTGAAATCCTAAGGGAATGAGTAGCCACTATCTAAGTAGTGAGCGCACTGGGGTTGGGGTATCGCTCAGAGGCAGTGCTTGCCTAGCAATGGGCAAGGCTCTGGGTTCAATCTCCAGTGCCGAAAGAGAAAGAAAGAAAGAAAGAAAGAAAGAAAGAAAGAAAGAAAGAAAGAAAGAAAGAAAGAAAGAAAGAAAGAAGGAAAGAAGGAAAGAGAGAAAGGAAGGAAGGAAGGAAGGAAGGGAGGGAGGGAGAATGAAAGAAAGGGAGAAAGAAAGAAAAGGAAGGTATGTATTTAGACAGCAGGAAAGGGTGGGACTTTGGACTTGAACCTCTGGACTCACTGGAGGACAAGACCCTGGGTCACTTAAGCAGGCTGCATGTCCTGCAAGGTGATCTCAAGTTGATACCTGAATGAACATTTCTTACACTAATTGTTCTATCTCCAGTTTAACTAGTATCAGAAACGATAGCAACACATTAAACCTCTGATGCTGTAGATATTATTACTTAGGATAAGGCTAATTTTACAAGAGAAAAAATTGAGAGAAAGATTTCATGTGCAGAAAAGGCACCCGAGGCAGGCCACAGCCACCAGGTGGGAACTCTGGGAGGGGTGACTGTGGTGGTCACGGGGGAGGCCGGAAAAGGCCAGGACGCTCCCGCGCTGTGGGGACAGGGCAGGCCGCAGAGCAGTCTGGGTTGTATAAGGTTCTGGAAAGCATGTAGAGGCCCAGCTCAGGACAGAACCCAGTGCTAGGGACTTTTGAAGAGGTCAGGAATGAACACTGGCCTCGTGTGGAGAATGGTGGGCAATGGGCTCATGAGAAGGGCCATTCCCTTCCCTCACGTGCTTCATCAAACACCAGTGTGACTTTGGTAAGGACAGACTGACGCTATCTTAGCTCAACCCCAGCTCTGAAAAACCTGCAGGTGGAGGAGCTGGCAAAGAAAGGGGCTCTATGAAAAATTACATTTGGGGGTGGGTGAACCCTTTTTTCTTTATTAAAAACAGAAACCTTCAAAGGGTGAACAAATGCAGCAGTGCTACTCATAGACACTTGGTTGAAAATGAGTGAGTGGGGACAGGAAGGAAAAACTGGGAGAGAATGAAAGAAGGGGTGACATTGTCCAACAAGAGATATACTCAATACCTGACATATGAAACAGTAACCCCACTGGAAATCACCTTTATAATACAATAAAATAATAAAGAATAGAACATTAAAAAAACCCAAACCCATAAACCTTGATCTTTTTCCTTTTGAAAAAAATTGTTATTTGTAATTAGTATAAAGCTTAGGTTATAAACAATACTGCTAAGATTATATTTAAAAAGGCAGGTAGGCTGGGCGCCTGTGGATCCTGCCAGTAATCCTAGCTGCTCAAGAGGCTAAGATCTGAGGCTCTTGGATCAAAGCCATCATGGTCAGGAAAGCCCATGGGATTCTAATCTCCAATTAACCACCAAAAAGCCAGGTGTAGAGCCGTGTTTCAAGTGGGAGAGCGCCAGCCTTGAGTGGCAAAAACTAAGGGACAGTGCCCAGGCCCTGAGTTCAAGCTCCCGCACTGGCACACACACACAATGTCAGGTAGATCAGAACACTTAGATATGCTGATATTAATATACATATCCCATACTGTTAAGTAGCCTTTTATCTTAAAATCTGCCTTGCCATCTCCCTGGTTTTCCAAGCTGTGCTGAGATAAAGAGGGGCTTAGGAACCAAAATCCAGGCTCGTGGTAGGCATCAAGTCTATTAACAGCCAAATTCATTTCCTGTCACCTCACTACTGTCACAGCCCGGTGGGGCTTGGCACCCTGAGATGTGGCATTTCCCCCTGCCAGTTGGTACTGGGACACCTAGCCAGCTGCTGCTTCACACCCCCCTCCCCTTGCAGGGGCAAGCTGTACCAGCCCTACATCTCCCCAGGTGCCCAGAGCGTCACCCAGCGAAGCCCAGGAGCAGGAAGAAGGGAGAGAGACCATTCAAAGGGAGCAGAGAAGAAAAAGCTGTCGGTGAAGCCAGCGCCCGCGGCGTCTTCCCGCTGGCACTCATCGTCAGAGGAGTCCTCGGACAGGAAGACCGCGTAGTGTCGCAAAGGCTTTACCAGGCTGGGGCAGAGGAGACAAGAGAGAAGAGAACAGGCGGTTAGGGCGCCGTCAGAGCGCTGAGCAGCGTGGGAAGGCGGAGGCCAGAGGGCAGCAGGGGGAGGAAGCAGGGTTGCCGTGTGCACCAGGAGCCCAGAACCTGTCAGGAGCCACCCCGGAATGCCACTTCCATGCACCCCTAAATGTAGCAAGCAACAGTGCCCCAAGATGGTGTCTCTGCTCCGGTTAGCACATTGTCACACGGACACACTTCCACACTGTGTGTGTCCTCCCCCCCCCCCCCCCCCCCCCACGACATGAAGTGCTTGTAGAGGAAGACTTGTAAGGCACGAGGCGGAATTGTCCTTAGTCAGCCTGCCACGTGCAGATCCAACCAATGGCGCGTTGAAGACATTCGGGGAAACGTTATGCCAGACTTCTCTCCTCGCCTTTAAATCCTGCTCTACTCAACGGAGCAATTCCATGGCCTTGGCTACCACAGGCAATCTAAAGCTGTTTTAAAGAGGGCGGTGCCATGTCACCCAAGGGACTGGAGCATGTGTAGATTGTGTCATCCGGAACCGATTCCCCCAGGGACGCCGTGGGCCCCCTCTTCTATGTACAGAAAAAGGCATAAAAAAAAAAAAAAAAGACTGGAAGAGCAGGGGCCTAAAAGCCAATAATAGCTAGTGGGATTGCGGGTGACTCTCCCCACCCCTTCTTTTCATTTTCTACAATGAGCATAGCTACTTCAATAATCAGGAATTTAGAAAAAATAAAAAGTTAAAGAAAAAAGTGCGGCGCGTGGTGGGCCCTCCGGAGCAGGCCCTGTTCTGATTAGCGGCTGCTCTCCTGAGCCTCCTCAGATGCTTGTTTCGAGAGTCCTTTTCATCTGTGATGTGGAAATTAAATATTCATTGTTATAAAAAATAGATCTCCCTTGTCAGCCACCTGTGAGCTCTACCTCTATAAACAAACACATGCGCAGCCCACAGACGCTCCACGCCCGGCTCCCATGAATTATATACTGACTGGGGCCTGAGAGAGGCCAGGGGTTCAAATCCTAGCAGCACCGCAGCTGCTCTCTTCTGCTGGGGAGCCGGCGTTGCTGGCCTCTGCTCCCATCGGTGGGCAGCCCTGGCAGGAGCTGACGCGGGGTGCCCGGGTGGGGCCATCTCCCCCACTCCTGCCAGCCACTTTGGGTGGGATTCGCTGAGGTTCTACTCACGGGTCCAACACAAGCACCCCAGAACCAGAGCCGAGGGGAGCAGAGGAGTGGGGAAGGCACCGGGACTGAGCTGCGCCGTGATGCCCATCACTGGTGCTAATCCAGCTGTTGCCCACAGCTGGCTCCTAGAGCCTCGAGGTGCTCAGTGCCCCCACCCTCGTGTCCGTACCTTACAGGTGGCAGCGGGCTGGAGCGCTGTCCCCCTGCGTTCCCAGGGCCCTCAAGACACACCCCAGCCCCTCCTGGACTACCGAGGGCGGGGCTGAAGAGGACAGGACACACTGAGCTGTGGTCTGGATGGCTCAGGGCAAGGCCTGGCTCCTGCCATGTCCACAGAAGGAGCACCTCCACCCAGCCCACCCCAAGCCCGGCCCTGGCCCTCTCCTGAAACTGCAGATGACCATTCTGGACTGGGAGTGTGTTGCATCTATGGCAAGAAGGGGCACTCAGCCCCTGCAGGGTGACCTAACGCATGACCCACCCACTCCCTAGCCGGGAAGGAGGGTCAGGCTCTGCCCACTCCAGGCTGGGCAGGGTCTGAGCTGCACGTGGCTCTGTACAGTCCTGGCAGCCCCCCTCCCCACCCTCCCCCTGGACAGCCGGCCAGCTTACAATCTCTGAAACGTGAGCTCCTTGTCAGCTGGCCTTGTCTGCCCTGCCTGGTGTACTGATCGCTCTTCTGCCTTCAGGACCTGCCAGAGGCCAAGAGGTTCCCGGGGTTCCTTGCTCTTCCTGGCTGCTGTCTCGGTGCTTCCCAGGGCCATCTCCTTCCATTCTGTTTCTGTGGTCCTCGAGGGCAGGAGCCTGGGTTGTTCCCTCATCCCCACCGGGGCCCACAGAATGCCATGGAAGTTTATGGTTGAATGAGTAAGAGCTGACATGCTGGGGAGACCTCACTTTGCCTCTGTTCCCAGGGCCCGCCACATCTTGTGGCTCCTTTCATCACCGCTGTGGCTGGGATCTAAGTCTCCTCTTTTTGGGCTCCCCCTTGTCCTCTGATGGGTATATGTGTCTCACAAACAGAGGGCAAGCAAGTCACGGGAAGTTGTTGAAAACAACTTGAAGGCCCAGGGCCTTCACCTTCCTGTCACAGGGCTAATGGCAGAGGGACACAGGAGGACGGAAGCCCCCGACTGGGTCACGTGGAATAAGGCTCTCCAGTGGCTCCGTGGGCCATTTCAGCAAGGGATCCACATTTATAGGTGGTGTAGCTCTGAGCAGACAGCACTGACCACAACCGGCCACATTACATGAATGCGACTACACCTGCCAGAAATGTTTAGATTTGCAGAAAAGCAGAAGGCCTTTGTGCTGGACCAGACCTTGCCTCTCGCCCTGATGCATCCATGGGGAGGGGGGAGGGGTAGGGAGGGGGAGGCTCACTTGCCAGCATTCAAACCAACCTCCTCCAGCTGGCTTTCCATGGCACAGGGGGTGCGTGCATGGAACACACCAATGGCTCCGGGTGACCTGCTCAAGAGGACACCTTTGCCACATCCCAGCCCCATGGATGAAGATGGTGGCAGCTGCCGAGTTGACCAGCCTTGAGCTAACTGCTGTCCATGCAATATCTCACTGAGACAGACAAGCCGAGGTTCAGAGAGGGAGAGCCCCTTGCCTGGGGTCACACCGCAGCTGAAGGCCAAGCTGGGAACGGAACTGAGATTTGCCTGTCTGTAAGCCTCTTGTGGGATCCCACCTCTTCAGTTTCTTGGATCGGAAACAATGAAAAGAGAGGTTGGGTGTTTCCCCTTCTACTTTTAATGAAAGGTGAGATTTCAAAATAAACTTATTTAAATTCAGCTGCTCATGTTCTCCCATGAAACATACAGTCAGATATTTGTCAGAGATAAAGGATGAACCATCGAAAACGTCCAGGCTTAAATTTTTTATTAGCTTAAGGCAGAATATGGGGGGGGGGGAAGTGTACCTCTTCCCTCATTAACCCAATTCAGCGACTATCCTGCAGTCTGCCACCCAGCACTTGCCTGGATTTTATTACACACAAAGGACTGTCTGTGAAAAGGCAGGTCGGGGTGAACTTGGCTACCCAGCGAGAGCTGCGATGTCTCAGGGAGAAAGAAAGGCTCTGTGTCCATCACGGCTGGCACCCCACCCCCCGCCCCCGCCGCCGCCTCTGCCCACCACGCGTGTGTGGAGTTCCCATGCAGATGACTCCCGAGCCCTTTCTAATGTTTGGTTTAACGTGTCGCCGGTTAGCGAGTGCGTGTGACAGTGGTGACAGGCGAGGCTGTTCCTTTTTAAATACCATGTCAGAGCCGGCGTCAGGAAGCAGGGACGTGCTCTGTGCTCTCTGCCGTGCTGGGATCGCACTGGCTTATTTTTTAATGAGGAAGATCTGCATCTCGAGAGTTTTTTTCATGTGTCACATCGCGTGGACAAATCAGCAGCACGTCACGCTGGTCCAAAATGAAATGCTGACAAATGTAGATATTTCAAATTTAATTGACATTTAAATGTACTTGAGATAAAGATGGGAAGGTATCAGCCAGGACTTGGTCTCTGGAGGTAATGAAGGGGGCTGGTGATCATTTCACTTTGACACAAAGGTTCTTCACTTAGGAAAGGGCTTGCTCACTCTGCACCCCTCAGTGGTGTGGCCTTGGGGGGGCCATGAGCATGGAGAGGCCCTGGGTTGAGGCCAGGTCCAGCCTGCCTGGCCTCCCTTCCCTTCCCTACCCAGGGAAACTACTTCCTGGACCTCAGTTTCTTCTCTATGAACGGGAGCCTCAGAGCCTCTGGAAAGTGTGATCATCGATGTTAACCACGGGCCGGAGGCTCCAGTGTCTGTCCAGACTCTGGGCAGGCATGGGCCTCAGGTGTCCAGAGACCAAGGTGGCTGTCCCAGTCTTCAGATGAGTACAGCCGCGCATGCGCGAGTCATCTAAGTCGACCTGCAGGTTCCCAGCTTCGCCCTAGCGAGGCTGCAGGGCCAGTGTTCCGGGGCACAGGCTTGGCAGCCATTAGAATGACTGAAGCAGGGCGAAGGTCTCTGGCCCTGGGGCTCAGGGCCCACAGAAGAGGCCTGGGGGGGGGGGCCTAGGATGAGGACCTGTGGGGAGGGCATGGACACCAGGCTTTTCTTCCTGAGCAGAATGGAGGCTACTTGATGCCAACTAGGGGCTCTGGGAGCACCATGGGCTGTGAGTTTAGGAGAGGCAGGAGGAGTTGGCAGGGACCTGTGTTGGGGCCTAAGACCAGCACAAAGACTGGGGGCTACTGGGGGGATGTGAGGCCATGGAGTGCCAGGAAGCATGCTGGGCTGGGTACCCCAGGTCTCTGAGGTTGCTGTGCCCGACTTTTCCAACCATCACTCATGTATCCATTGAGTTATTTTTTAGCCTGTGTGTTCATTTGTTCATTCATTCATTCTTCCTTCCACAGAAATCACTAAAGGCCAGCCTCACAGGCCCAGACTCCTTTCTCTAGGCAGGGAGAGACCGAAGCGCGGGCTGTGGGCTTTACGCCACCGCCATGCTCGGGCCCCTGGGCTGGAGAGACAGCAATTTGAGAGCTCTTTTCTCAACTGGGAAGACACTTGGTGTGGGCTCTGCAGAAAAACGTCCTTCCCGGCTCCTTCCTGTGAGAGCCTGGGTCTGCGGATGGAGCTCGGGGTCCGTGCAGGGGCGAGAGAACAGGGCACGCGGGGCAGCAGCCCCGTGGCAGGGCCTGGCGCCTGGGGAAGTTCTTCCACCGCTAGGCCTTCACTGCTTCCAGGAGGAGTGGGGCTGGAAATGCCCTGGCTGAGAAGACATGGGGGTGCAGCGAACATGGCAGGGATCCACAGCGGGGAAAGGTGACATGGAACTCCGAAGAGGCCAGAGCCTCAGTTGGGGTGACGGAGCCTGGCAGGTGACCGCAGTGGGTAACTTCTTGAGCATGGATGGAGCCCTTTTCCTGTAGCATCCCGAAGCCTTGCTTGTCCGTGGAAAGAGCTCCCTCTCTAGCGACACCGTCCCCCACTTTCCCGTGGCTGGAGGAGGCTGCAGTGGATTGCGGGCCTGCGTTCCAGGCGGGGTTCAGGCCCCACATCTGACTTCAGACTTGGCTTTGTCTCCTGAATCCACAGGGGGTGGAGGGGAGTCGGGTCAGGAGCCTCTCCCTCTGTTAATTGGGTCTGTGACCTTCTGTTGGGGTGTTTGGACCCGTAGCCATGCAGACAGGGGGCCCTGGCAGGCTTCCAGGAGGCAGCACGGAGCCAGCTGCCCCTACCCCCCGGGGCCCGGGCCCAGCTGGCATCTTGGAGAGGTACTCCTGGAGCTGGTGGCAATTCTGGCTTTCACAGGCAGGGCAGGAGGCCTGCTGGAAGGTTCATGGTCACATCCTGGTCACCCCCCGGCAGTAATAGATGCTCATTATGTGTCTGTGGTGGTTGACTGATCCTTGCTCATCTCTAGGTGCTGGGCCACGAGTGGCTGCTGCCTTCACTGAGTGTTCTGTCATTCAGGAAACAGCTCCGAGCAGAGGTCTGACTTAAATCTGGTCCGGGAGTCAGCATCACAGCAGAAAGACACCCAGGAGGACTCAGACAACCTGTGTGTGTGTGTGTGTGTGTGTGTGTGTGTGTACAAGCAAGTGTGTGCGGCAGGAGGAGCAATATCTAGGCAGGCTGGGGTGGGGGACAAGGAAGAAGAGTGGGGGGTGTCTCCGGGTGTCGGTGTGGAGGCTGAAGTGCTTGCTGGTCTGGGAATCCACACTGGCGTGGAGGCTGAAGTGCTTGCTGGTCTGGGAATCCACACTGCTTCACATGCTCAGGGCCCCATGCTGAAAGGGGAGGGTGAGATTTGCCAGTCACAGGGCTGGTGGTGGGTGTGCTGGGGTGGTGGTTTCCAGCACTCTGCCACTGCACCAGGTCCCCCTCTAAATGACTGGCTCCTTGGGCCCAGCCAGGAGTGGCCAGGGTTGGGAACATGAGACTCACTGCGTTAAGGCAGCCTGTTGCCCTCTGCCAGTGAAGGAGAGAGACAAGTGCAAGTGCATTGGGACTGGGGCTTTGGGTAGGGTTCTCACTAAATGCTTCTGGCCGCTTCTTCTGATCTTATTTTCATCTTCTGGGACGTTGGTGCTGTGTCACACAGGGAGATTCAGACACCCTGTGCAGGGTGACCTGGCCATTTGGTGAACAGACGGTCTACCCAGTCAGCACACCTGCAGGGCGCAAACCCCGGCTTTGGCAGGAGAAGAGGGTGGCACTGCTCTTTTGGAGTTACTAAGTGATACAGGGCAGACATCAATCTGCCTAGCTGAGTGTACCAGCTCTGGCACTAAACTGACCTGTTTAAGCTCAGCTCTGCTACTAGTTGTGTGAACAAGGGCAAAGATGACCTCTGAGTCTCAGCCATGCTGCATAGTCAAGTTCGGGACCCGCTCTCCACCCATTTCTCATGCGGATTTGATGAAGTAGAATATGTAAAGTGCTTAGCACATAGTTCGCAGTTAATGGTACTTGTTAATTCCATTTCTTACAATGACACAGAGCAAGAGAAAGCTTGGAGAACAAGGATATTTATCCTGACATTTTCATAGGGATGAAAACTAGGGAACAACCTATAAATGAAAGCCCAGGGAGGGCCAGGTAGATTCCCAGCACACATACAATAGGATCTTCTATGACCAATAACAGGGTCACAAAGACACAGAGAGCAGCTGGTGGATGGGAGACTGCGGGTGAGATGGGGTGCCAAGAAATGTACACAGCAAAGAGACTGGAGGGGAATCTACAGGCATGCTAACAGGTATTTCAATTAAAGAGGGACTCTGAGTAAATTTCTCTCTCTTTTTTATGTCCAGAATGTTTCTAAGGCTACTGTATTCTTTGAACAAAGGAACAAAACTACCTGAAATACACAAACTTGCTATCATCTAGCCATAGAGGGAGCTGCAAATGAACTGTTCTTACTCAGGATACAGCCAGCCAAATCCCCTCTGTGAGTGGAGGAAGACAAGGGACAGAGTTGATCAAACGGGCTCCGCTGTACAGGCAATTGGGGCTGGGCCCTGTAGACCCACTGTGGGCCGTTGCCCCATTAGGCCTCGGAAGATGGCCGTATAGCTAGCTTATGAAGGTGATCTAGATGACGGATGCCTTTAATGCTCTCCCTCCGGGGTTGGGGATATAGCCTAGTGGCAAGAGTGCCTGCCTCGGATACACGAGGCCCTAGGTTCGATTCCCCAGCACCACATATACAGAAAACGGCCAGAAGCGGCGCTGTGGCTCAAGTGGCAGAGTGCTAGCCTTGAGCGGGAAGAAGCCAGGGACAGTGCTCAGGCCCTGAGTCCAAGGCCCAGGACTGGCCAAAAAAAAAAAAAAAAAAATGCTCTCCCTCCGTATCTGAGCTACTCTTGGCGGGCCACTGGCCCTGGTACCTCAGCAGGGAAGAAATGCCAGGCTGCCTGGCAGAGCGGCACCTGCGGTGGGTCACGGGCACTGGTGGGTCACAGTGCTGCTGTTAGGAGCTGGCTACTGGCTCTGTCTAGGTGTCATGTTGGATGGGAAATTCTCCCACACCTGGGAGCCAAGAGGGGAAGAACTCTGGGCCTCGCAGCTGGGGCGCTGGCTGGGAAACACAGGGTCAGCTTCAAGAGGTGAAGAGCTGGGTCCCCCCGCCAGGGGCCACAGCTCCTCCCCTGAGAGCAGTACTAAGGCATCATTGGACCATTTTACTTTTTGAGATAGGGTCTTTCTTTGTAGTCTAGGCTGACTTGAGGCTTCCTGAGTGCTGAGACTGCAGGTATGTAGCACATGCTTGGCTCTGAATTAGGTTCTAAACAAAAAGCCTGGATAATGGAAAGCAAAGGATCAGAACTGTCATGCGACAGCTGACTCTCCTAAGTCTTTCCTTCAGTCTCAGCTTCTCCATCTGCTAAATGGGAGCCACTAGCTACCTTGCAGAATCTCAAGGAATGTTCTCTCTTCTTCCCCGAGTAGAATCATCAAGTACTCATGGAAACTGTGCGGGTAGCAGAAGGACTGAGGCTCTGAGGCTCTGAATCGCAGCCTTGCCACTCTACATAGAGGCCCTAGGAAGTCAAATGTGCTATCCGAGCCCGAGCTTCCTGCCTCGGGGAGCAGAGCCCGCTAGCACCAGAGGGCTGAAGACATGAAGCGGCTGGGCTGGGCTTCCTGCTGGCTGGCATCCAGCTCAGGCATCTGAATAATAAGGGGAGGAGCTACCGCTTCATGGAGAGAAATGGAACTGCATATTAATCAGCGAATGGTAACTGAAAAAACAAAACAGCCAGGGAATTTTCCCCTAGAAATCTTTTGAAAGCATTCTTCTAGAGACCAACAAATGGCCATAACAGGGGGAGGAAATTTACCCTCGATGGAGGAGAGTCTTCCTTCTGAATGAGTGCTAGTCAACGGGATTCAGTGTGGAAGCCCCGGCTTCAGGCCTCCTAGTGTGCCCCTAACAGGCTCTCAGAGAGAGCTGCCGAATGAGCAGACGCATGAGCGCACAGATGGAGCAACGGACGGGTGGACGTCAGCTGCGAGGAGACTTGGGCGATGGGCTCGCCGCCCCGGCTGGCCTTGCTGGGTCCCGGAATGCTGCAGGGCAGGGGCCGCTCTTGTTCTTCCTGTCCACAAAGCTAATGACGGAATGTGCTGCTGGAAGTGAGGGCCGGGGCCAGAAATCTGGAGAACTGAATTTCCCTCCTCAGCTTCAAAGATCCTACGTACTCTTCTGCTGCCCCATACCTCTAAGTTTCGGATTCACTTTGAAATTCCTGGTGGAGATGAAGACCCAGGGTTCAAGCAAAGCCAGGGCAGATGAAAGGGCCAGGCACCGGGTCCATGCGCTCAACCCAGAACCGCCCCGGACAAAGGCCCATTAGGCTGTGGCTCCTGCATGCCGGCGCTTCTTCTCAAGTCTTCCAACACAATGCCAACAGATTGGTGGAGCTGGTTCCGCCCCCCCTCCCCCGAACAATATTTTATGAGGAGTCTGTTTTATTAAAATATTTTCCGCTGGATGCTTCCTGTGTTTCAAGAAGTTGGTCTTGCCAGCTGGAGCTGATGACAGTTGAGAAAAACACATCCAAGTGCTGTTGTGACATGGCATTTGGAAGTGGAGGAGCACAAAGGGAGGGGGGCTCGGGGGGGGGATGGCAGCATGCAAGAGACGTGGGAAAACACCCGGGTGGCACCAGAAATGTCACTGGCATGATTGGAGCACAACTTCCCCTCCTCCCATCAAGGGAATGTGAAAAGAAACCCTTGCAATGACGTCTTGAACCCCCTCCCCCCCATTAGGGGTCTGAGTTGCTGTGAGGTGTGGTGACAGAAGACCTGTCATTTGTTTTCTGTCACTGCTGATTCACCCCCTCCCTCCCCTGAACCTGCCCCACACTCCTTCGGACTCATCTCAACCCCTGATGTGCCCTGAAAAGAAAGGTAATCACACTGCAAGAGGAAACAGACATAACAAGGCAGTTTAGGAAGTCACCAGAAAAAAAATACATGGAAGATTCGGCCTCTCTCTGGTTTGAAAGAGCAACAGTCGCTATCAACATGACTACAAAGTCCAACTCCTCAGGAATCTGGGCACACAATTGGCAATGCTTTCCCCTAGACGGGGAATGCTATTGGTCTAGGTGTTCTGTGCAATGCGTTCTGGGTTAGCAGCTCCATCTCTACAGACCCAGGGCCTGTATCCCAGTACAGATACAGTCCCAGAAAAGTCACTCCAAGGAAACAGTCCATTTCCTTCCCTCAGGAGAAAGCTGCGGGGCTAGAGGAAGTCAGGAGCCATGCAGCCTTCTCTCCACAAGGGGGCAATCATCACCCACCGTCAGGGAGCTGTTGGGTCCTCATTCCCCATTCCCACTGTCCTATTGTGCTGGGCACCAGTTAAATCTGCACCGATTTCAGGAGTCTTCTAGTGCCAATGTCACCTACCCAAGCACACAGGAAGGTAAGCGAGCTCCCCCGCCACCCCCCCCTCCTCGAACTTTCTATGCAAGTCTCAATCAGCTTCTGGGAGAAGTGAAGCAAACTGTCCTGTAATCTGGGTTAGGCCACAGCTTGACAGTTCTGTTACTCCTTTTGGTGCCAATTCCGGCTAGGACGTGCCATCTCCTTATAACGCCTTTCCCTGAGAAATGTTCTGAGAGCAGACCCCTCATGAAGGGCACTCCCCTTCCCACTCAAAGGAGTAATTTTTTTTTTTCTGATTCCTCCAACAATTCCAGACCAAGATGGATTCGTGCACTTTCTCAAAACATCTTGGGAAGCCAGCGAGTGGCTGCTGAACTGTCCATGTCTTGGGAACAAAGGGAAGCAGCTTTGGAGTGAGGGTTTGAGCCCAGCCACTCGGGTTGCTTGGCCTCTGTATACACAGCTGTGGCCTGCAGCCTTGTTCTTATCTATCCAACGGTCACTTGGGATGTGGCCAATGCAGGTTCCAGGCTAGCTCCTGGGCATATCCCAAAGTGCCCATGTGCTGTGGCACAAGTGAGAAAGGGGCTGAGCAAATCTTTGTGCCTAAATTTGAGCAACAGACACCTTACACCCCACCAGACTTAGGAAGAGGGTAGCCTCATTAAACAGCTACCCTTTGCTACCAGCATACTAACTCATCTGTGAACTCTGTGTCTCCAGCATAAGAAGCCTGGGGCCTCAGATCTTGTCTGAGTGTCCTTTGAGTCTCACCACTCTAAACCCAGACCAGGTGCCCAGCTCCTTGGCCTCTGGGGCCTCTTGCTGATATGACAGCTTGACAAGCAGAAGAACAAGCAGAAGCCAATACTGAAGGCCAAGTCCTGCTCCTCACTGACCCCTCTGTAAAACACCTGCTCGGTGCTCCAGGGAGCACAAAGTACTGGCCCTCCCACATTCTTCCAGACAGACCAGAGGGGGCACAGGTACCCAGTGCTCGGGGCTGGGGAGAGGGGGCACAGGTACTTACTGCTCGGGGCTGGGGACCGATGTCCTCCGGCCTTCCATGGCGATGTTGCTCTTCGGCCTCTTGACCACATGTGGACGGGGAGGGCGCACCTAGAACAGGCACAGGAAAATCCCCAAGGAGTGAGTGGGCAAAGCCACAGAGGGACATCGTGAAGGTTTAGATAAGCATCCCAGAAGAAATGTTTGGGGATCTTCAAGGCAGGCGACGAAAGCCCCCCTCCTCATGGGAGGAGCACCACTTCGTGTGCTGCAGAGAAGACGCATTGTCAGGCTCTCTGCGGCCCATTCAGATGGGAGGCGCTCTTTACCTGCAGGATGGGCTGCAGTGGCAGCTGCAGGGAGTGCAGAGCATCCCAGGACACCTTAAAGGTTTTGCTTAGGTTTTTTTTGAGATACACATGCTTAATTTTGCTCTTTTATAGCCAAACCCCATGGTGTTTATTTTCCTCTTCAAATGGGAGGGGGGAAGTGCAAACACCAGCGTCAGAGAGTCCTGGCAGAAGCGGTTCGTCTTCCATGCCTGCCCCCCAGCAGGGCTCAGCCAGCGGTGTGGTGTGGCCACGCTCAGGGCCCAGACCTGGCTTGAGGGGTGGGCGGGGCGGGGGGTGGAGGAAGTGGATGATTTCCTAATTCTGCAGCTACGGCCATGGTGCCAACATGGGCTATTCTAAAGCTGCTACCTTTGAAGACCCAGGGAAAAGGGATGCCTCCCTCCCCACGAGAGTCTGTGATGGGTGTCAGGCTAAGAATTTCTAGGTATGTTTAGAAGAAACTCATTTGGTCCAATCAAAATCCATGGTACCATCATCTCTGACCATTTCCAATGTTGGAGAGGGGGAGGGAAAGCTCTAAGCGAAGAAAGTCCCTCTGCGCATCCCACTGGCAGTAAAAACAAGCTGAGCACCGAGAGCAGCGCAGAGGGATTGTTTTCCCTACCTATGAGGCCACACTCGCTGAAGTTTGGGAACAAGATGGGGAAGAGTGTGAATAAACTCCTGCTTGCCCTTTTCCACAACACCCCCGCTCCTGGCAATCGGTGGCAACACAGCACAGTGGCTCAGGAACAAGATTACAGAAGGTGGCCACATACAAGATAAGTCTTTATAGGGCTCATCAGGCCCTTAGGGTTGCGCATGTCTGATCTACCCAAAGTTTTTCTTGTGGGGCAGCCAGTCTGAGCTCAGCTTTTTTTTTGGCAAAGCAGAGATGTGGTAAAAGCCAAATGCATTCCATCAAACGTGTTCTGTCTTCTTCCACGGACTTATTATAAAACACAGGGAACATCCCTAAGTGGGTCTGCTACATAGTGAGGGTTTTATAAATGCCCATCCTGCTTCTCAGTGACGCGCACGTGTGTGTGTGTGTGTGTGTGCGTGCACGCTCATGCATGCCAGTTGTGGGGCTTGAACTCAGGACCTGGACACTGTCCCTGAGCTTTTGGGCTCAAGACTAGTGCTCAGCCACTTGAGTCACAGCTCCACCTCCAACTTTCTGGTTAGTGAGAGATTCGGAGTCTCATAAACTTTCCTGCCTGGGCTGGTTATTGAACCATGATCCTCAGATCTCAGTTTCCCGAGTAGCCAGGATTACAGGCATGAGCCATTGGTGCCTGGCTTCTTGTTACCATTGACAATGGAAGACCAGGGTATCTGAGTTAGAAGTTGGATCACAGGGTGATCTTATCCCTCTTAATAACCTGTGTAGTACCTGATGTGTGTGTGTGTGTGTGTGTGTGCGTGCGCATGTATATGTGTGTGCATGCAGGTATGTGTGTATAGAGGGAAATCAGCAAGTTTTCAGAAACACACAAATACTGTTGCATGGTGTCTAAGAAGTGCAGAATGCTGCCACTATTCCTGTTATTATTAATAGAAGGGCGCCTGCCATCCAGCAGACATTCAGTCATTGTTTGCTGAACAAACAAATGGACACATTCACCCCGATTCTAACTCCCTGGCTTCCCTCCTCTGGCAGGACTGAAAGGTCCCCCCAGCCTCTCCCCACAAAGGCAATGCAGCTGGGCTGAGGAGCCGGTCTGTCCTCGCCTGGGCCGGGGGCGGGCGCTCGGGAAAGGTCAGACATTAAGCCTGTCAGCTCGTCCTGAACTGCACTGTGCCTCGCTACAATAAAGGCGGGTTAAGAATGTGAACTTGTGGCTGAAATGGGGGGATTAAGTTTGTGGCAACTTCAACTGAACTTGCAACGTGGTGAAACATGGGGAAAAAGAACAACAGAGCTAATTAGACGAGCTGAGCTGTCAGAGTGCCGCTGAATGGCTCAGCGCCAACAAACAAAAGGAATGGGTTGGCAATCAGCAGGATCGATGGAGGAGACTGCTTCATTAGGGATGATAAAACAGACAGAGGAGGGAGAGGAAGGGGGAGGCGTGTGGAGGAGAGGAAGACACAACGGACCAGAGACAGTCACCCTGGCGGTTACAGACCCACCTGGAGACACACACACGTCAACACTGTGCACAAAGCCAGACCCCAACCTCCCAGACGCCACCTAGATATACCAAGGCTCGATGACCGTGACTTACACACAATCTAACATCATTCACAAAGGCATGAGCAAGAGGTAAAAACACACAAATCACCCATGAGCGTGCATGCCCGTGCGCGCGCGCGCACACACACACGCAGAGTGGCAGGCTACAACCAGACCTAGACACACATAGGCAACAAGGTTTAATTAGGTCTGAATGATAAGATGATGCAGACAGTCCTCTTTCGGGGTGCTGGGCTGGGTGGGGGCTGGGTGGAGGGAGAAAACCACACACACACATAACAGGGGCGGCTGGCCCACCACAGCTAGGATCCCAGCGGTGCCCGGGGAGAAAATGCTAAACAGGGATTTCCAGCTCCGTTCAGGGGACCGGAGGGGAAAGTTGGGAAGCCAGCCAATTCCCGCTGGATTTAAAACCTGAGAAATCTAAGTCGGCAGGGTTAAATGTGCATTGAATACAAAAGCATGAGTACATTTGACTTTAATGGTGAGCAAGAAATAATAAATACAGAGCTTATAAAGCGCTTCGCATGCAGGCCGAGCGCAGCCTGCCTCTCTCCTGTGAGCCCCAGCCGCTGCCCTTCATGTGTGAGACAACAGCATGGTTTTCTTGTGTTTTTGTGTTTTTTTCCCCTCCTCCTCCTTTTTAAGAAGAGAATCGGAATCCTCTGATCACAACTGAACTCCAGACGCTTGCCAGGCTGCAGAGCTCCCCGCAGCAAGGCTGAGTGGCCACCGGCCACACTGCTGACCTAGACGACGTGATGCAGAGAAGGCTGGCTGGGTGGATGCCCCTCAGCCACCTATCTGAGACCTCAAAGGGGGGGGGGGGATGCCCTAGGCCTGCCTAGCTCCCACCCAGGGGGCCATGGAGACTGCTGGAACCACTCGCTCGAATGCATGCAGACTTCGCAGCTCTGATGGTCTGTAGGCTTCAGGGGCTCCAGGAGGAACCTGGGGCTCCCGGCAGCTCAGGGATATGTGCCCGGTTCATACACATGCTGCCCAGGCTACAGACATGACCTCACTAGCTTCATCACGTGAGCAATGCTAACCGCACTTATAGATGGTACAACTAAGGCTCAGAGCAAGCAAGCCAGGGTCTTCTCTAAGGTGAGGTGGTCCGGGGCAGACCTCCAGTGGAGCTGGTCCTCTGAGGCACACCATAAACCCAGTGGAAAGGGAGCCCCGAGTGCCGGGCTGGCATGGGGCAGCTGCTACCCAGGTTTCTTCAGGGGCCACGTCTGCCTCCCTAAGCCCTCAGGTGTCAGTGGGTGGGTCAGACACTCCCTATGCTGCACAAGGCCCCACATTAGTGATAGCACAGAATCCACTCTAGCCAAGGCCAGAACTTGAGTTTCTCATTGGGGAGCAGTCATGTCTTGAGTCACACTGACTTCCCGTCTGCCCTGGATCCCAGGCCCCTAAGAACTGAGCTCCCCCACTGGCTTAGGAGAGCTGCTTGGTGAGGGGCACAAGAGGCAGGCCTGGCCTCCCTACGGTGGAATTGCCTCTGCCTGGTGGGGGCTAGGATAAGGACACACGAGACAACAACTACCCATGTGCCTAACACAGGCCTAGACAAAATGGTGGTTCTTGCCCTCTGTGTCCTGCTGGGATCTACACTGCCCTAGAGATTTCAAAGTAAGCCTGGATGGCTGCTAAGGAATTAACTTTTTTTCAACTTAAGACTTTGCCCTAATACTAGATGCTAAGTCCAGTACTCTCCATAGAGATGTAGATCCTAAGGAGTTTAGGGTGCTGAGGACTACAGGGTACTATAGCTTGGTGATCTCTGGTAAAGGACTTGTGTTATATTACTGGGCATCTGTTTTCTCATCTGTAAAATGGGCAGTGACAATGTCTACTTCACAGAACTACTTACTGTGAGAATAATTGGGATAAGGCACCTAACAATAACTGAGGGGAGGGACTGTAAAATGTGAAACAAATGATTTGTGTGTGTATGTGCCTGTACTGGGGCTTGAACTCCGGGCCTTGTGCTCTTTGCTTGGCTTTCTCGTAACAGCTAATGCTCTACCACTAGAGCCACAACTCCACTTTTTTTAGTGGTTAACTAGTGATGAGCCTCACCAACTTTCCTGCCTAGGCTCGCCTCAAACCATGACCTTCAGATGTCAGTGTCCTGAGTACCTAGGATTACAGGCGTAAGTAATCTAGCACCTGACCCAAATGATTGTGTGTGTGTGTGTATGTGTGTGTATGCGCGCGCGTGTGCACTCGTGCGCCAGTCTTGAGGCTTAAACTCAGGGTCTGGGTGCTGTCCCTGAGTATTTAGGCTCAAGGCTAGTGCTCAATCACTTTAAGCTACAGAGATTTTTTTCTAGTTAATTGGCGACCTGAGTCTCATAGACTTCCTTGCCCAGGTTAGCTTTGAACTGTGATCCTCAGAATTCAGCCTCCTGAGTAGCATGAGCCATCAACACCTGGCCTAATGATGTTTCATTTTTAATGACAAGTTTTAAGATGTAAACACTGGTAAGAATAAGAACTGCTGCTGGGTGCTGGCCCAGTGCTGGGTGCTCTACAAATACATCCACTTTTATCTCCACTGAACACCTCTGAGAATGAGCCTGGTTCAGAGAGAAGGATGGCGAGAGCTTGAGTCTTTGCCCAGGGGCACTCAGCCTAGCTCTGCTGCTAATGGCTGTACTGAAATGCTCTCTATGTCACACAAGGCATCACCCCGCAGGGCTTCCCCATCTTCCGAGCAGGTGCACTCCAGCCCCTGCTCAGCTGTGTTGGTGGGGGCACAGGATGGTCGATCGGCTCCTGTGGCGGGAACTGTAGACTCAGGACAGTCACAGATAAAGCCACTTAAGGCCCTCTGCCTCACCCACAGCTCTCCAACTCTCTCATGTGGTGGGAAAGGGGAGGAGATGGCACCTCCATGCAGAGAGAAGCTACAGGACGGATGTTGGGTGTATGTACTGAGGACTTAAACCAGACATAAGGCCTGGTCACCTGCACTGCTTGGATTCTGGGCCGTCGCAAGATAGACCTGAACAAGTGTACCAGGAAGGGTGGGAGGGGCTGGGATGCCAATGCATGAGGGTGCTTTGGTGGTAAACGGCCCCTGGTGCTAGGCCTTGGACAGTAGACTGGGTGGGAATCTCTGCCTTGATGAGTCACCATCACCAAATAGTCCTGGCAGGTTTTCTCGTGTAGGCACCTGTGGGTGTTACTATGGCTCAGCACAACCAGTCTGAGCATACAAGGAAACATCCATGCTGCCGGACGCAGGACCCATACCTAGAAGCTGTCTATGCCCTTTCTTGTTAAAACACCTGGACTGAGCTCACCCTGTATCACTCCCAGGCACTGGGGGGCTTCTCACTTTGTCCTTGTGAGCTTTGGCAAGGAGCCGTTCCTGTCTCCATTCTCAGGGTGTAGCCCCCACCTCCCCAGGTCCATCAAATGCATTTCCAGATCGAGATCTGGCAGCACGAGACTCCTGCTGCCAGGCTTCAGCTTCCTTTGTGAGGCAGCAGCATTTGGGGGAAGGCTTTAAAGCTCACTAGCTAGAAAATACAGTTCATCCTGAGACATTTGCTCATGTGACACACATGGCACACTGCCACCCCAGCTACCTACAGCTCTGACCTGTGAGTCAGTAAACTGATTTAGAGAAAGAAGAGAGAAGCCCAGAAAATGCAAGTTCAAGTTCATGCCACACCGCGAGGGAAGCCGAAAAAAAACCCCACTTCCCAGTTTCCTTGAGCCAGGCAGGGGAGGCCACACGCCCGAGGTTTAGTGAGGCCAGGGTGAAGGGCTCAGGCAGTGTTAGGCAGGGCGAGGCACGACCACCAGCTACTCACGGGCCTCCAGCGCTGGATCTTGGGAGGCGGCGGCCGAGTGGGATGAAGTCTTTGTGGCTGCATTAAAGTGGAAACTTGAAACATCAGTACACACTGAGAAGGTTTGATGCATTTCCATACACCGCCTGGGAGAAAAGCCTCTGGTCACTCCGGCCAGAGCTGGAGGTCCAGGCTTAGTGCTTCCTACTCCCTCTCCCGGAGTGGTCATTTTCTGGAGCCATCCCCTCAGCTAATTTGTGTGTGTGTGTGTGTGTGTGTGTGTGTGTGTGTGTGTGTGTGTGTGTGTGTGTGCCAGTGTGCACACGCTGGTCCTGGGGTTTGAACTCAGGGCCTAGGCACTGTCTCTGAACTTCTTTTGCTTGAGCCTAGCGCTCTACCACTTGAAACACATCTCCACTTCCGGCTTTTTTGGTAGTTCACTGGAAGTAAGAGGATCATAGACGTTTCTGCCTGGGCTGGTTTTGAACTGTGATCCTCTGATCTAAGCCTCCTGAGTCGAGAGGATTACATGTATGAGCCACCACCAGTGTTCAGCCCTTTGGCTAAATTTGAAGGCTGGCCCTGGCTTTGGCCTGGATTAGTGCACTCATCTCCCAGCAGGGCCTCCTTTTCCAATCTCCAACATTTTCCACCCAGTCTGGGGTGGGGGGGGGTCCTTCTAAACTGCAGTATGACCAAACAACTCCCAGGTTCAAGACCTCCAATGTCCCCTACTATTCTGGGGTCATGGCTTATCCTGGGACAGTTTTCTATCTCCTCCAAGACCTGGCCACTGTGCCCCACACAGACCTTCTCTTATCTTCCCTGGGAAGCTTCCTAAGTGGTCTCTTGTGCTTTGTCTCCTGCCTGCCCGGTGAGGATGACCGACCTCATCCCAAATGGCCTACAAGCGTGCACTTATTTCTCAAGACTCTATTATTGTGAAGTAGCTTACCCAGACACTCACCTGCCTGTCTTTTAAACATATGTTTCCCTGTCTCTGCAGAAAGCTGTATGGAACTTAGAAAACAAATACCTGCTCAACAAGCGTACTGAATGAATGTATGAATGCACAGAATTCTTGACTTCTGAAATCAGAATTTGAATGAAAACCAACACAGCACACATTTCTTAGCTCTCCCCTTAAACTTTTATCTCTAAAATCATGCATTCTTCTTTCAATAGTCCCGATGCCCTGAAGGTATTGGAGATGGGTAGGCAGTGAAAATTCCCAAGTCCAAGACCATGGGCCCCAGAAACCCCTGCTAATTTCCAGTTGGTTCCCATTCATTTAGTCACTTAATTCTCAAAGATAATCTCTATTTGACAATGCCTAGGCCTTCAGGGGCCAACACAAGAGTCAATGTCCACTTGTGATGGGTCCAAATGAGGTGCATTATAGATTTCAGAGATTCAGTATCATGAAAGAATGTAAAGCAAGGTGCCAGTGATTCATGCCTGTAACCCTAGCTACTCAAGAGGATGAGATCTGAAGATCGTGGTTCAAAGCCAAACTGGGCAAGAAAGTCCATGAGACTCTTAACACCAGTTAGCCACCAGAAAGCCAAGAAGTGGAGCTGTGGCTCAAGTGGTAGTGCCCTAGCTTTGAGCAAAAGATGTCCAGGGACAGTGCCCAGGCTCTGAGTTCATACCTAAGGTCTGGCACCAAAATGATTGCGGGGAGAGGAAAAGGGGGAGGGAGAGCGAAAGGAAGAGGGGGTGGAATATATCATTAATAGTTTTACACTGATTACATGTTGAAATATTTTGTATACATTACTATTACACATGCCTATGCACGAAAGGCAAGAGGCAGGAGATATTTTATAAAAAGTTTTGTTGATGCTGGGGTTTGAATTCAGGACCTTATGCTTTCTAGGCTGGTGCTCTGTCTCTTGAACTACTCCTCCAGCCTTGCATTTTGTTGGTTGTTTTGGAGATAAAAGTGTCACAGCGCTTAGGAAGTGGCCTCTGGGGTCAGACAGCTTAGGACAGAATCCCAGCAGCCCCACCGACCCTCCAGGTGGCTCTGGCACATGCCTGGCCATTCTGGTGTCACCTCGCCATCTCCATCTGTGGAGCTGGGGTAGTGGACAGCACTGTAGATTCCGTGACAGAATGCACACAGGGCTCTTGTCCAGTACCACCACAGGACATGAATGACAACCACCATTCATCAGCAGGTTTTCCTACCTCCAGCCTGTCCCTCCCCCAAAACATCTTGTATACTTGTTCCCAGAGTGGACTTAAGAAAACACATACCCAGCTTAAACCATCTCAGGGGAAGATTTCTATCAAGAATTGTGGCTCTGAGACACGTGCTGGGAGGCTCTAGCTAGACAAGTCTGCTGTTTGGCTCCTTCTGGAGATTCACAATGCCTGTCAACACAGCAAAGGCTGGTGTGTTTCAGCAATGAAAAAAATCCCAACCAAACCAGAAAAAAACCCAGAAAACAAAAAATAAATAAATAAAAGAAACTATGAACTCTTTATAAGAAATTCTGGCTTAGTGCCAGTGGCTCATGACTGTAATCCTAGCTACTCAGAAGGCTGAGATCTGAGGATCATGATTCAAAGCCAGCCCAGGCAGGAAAGGCCACGAGACTCAATCTCCAATTAACCACCTAAACACTGGAAGTGGAGCTGTGGCCAAAAGTGGTAGGGTACTAGCCTTCAGCAAAAAATCTCAGGGACAGCACCCAGGCTCTAAGTTCAAGCTCCATGACCACGACCACCAACAAAAGAGCTTTGCATCACATGCAGGGGGCTGAGGGCTCATACCTGTAAAATCCTAGCTACTCAGGAGGTTGAGATCTGAGTATTACAGTTTGAAGTCAAACCAAGAAGAAAAATCTGAGAGAATCTTAGCCAGCAAATAACTGGAAGTAGAGATGTGGTTTAAGTGGTAGAGTGCCAGCCTTAAGCAAAAAACACTAAGCAAGAGCACGACGCCCTCTCTTATTTATTTATGGTGCTGATCCTAGGCTTGAACTTGGGGCCTGGACACTGTCACTAGCTCTTTTGCTCAAAGCTGGGGCTCTAACACTGAGTCCCAGAGCCATTTCTGGTTTTCTGATGGTTAATTGGAGATAAGAGTCTCCACTTTTCCCACCTAGGCTGGCTTTGAACCTTGATCCTCAGATCTTAGGCTCCTGAGTAGCTAGGATTACAGGCGTGAACCACAGGTGCATATTACTGCTACTACTATGACTGGGTCTATCGTATGGTTTGGCACGTGATGGGTGCTCAGCTGATGAATTTTGGCTTACACGTCCTAGCACAGGAAAAGTTAGTCCTCCACAATCTCTAAGTAACTTTCTGTCCTGCAGATGTGCTGGTTCTTTCACAACTGCACTTATAAATGGAGCAAGAAAGCAGTCCCTGGCCACGGTCAGTCCAGAGGCTGGCAGAGGGACCAAGGAGGGTAACGTGATGGTGGCGGCATAGGAGTCTAAGCAGATAGATTAAAAACCAAACCCCACAGGAGCAGCCAGAATTTTCCCTGTGGGCCATCAGCACCGAGGATCCAGTCAGAGGACCCAGAAGAAACAAACAGGGACAGGCAGTGGGGCTTTCTAGTCCTGGGTGTGTGCTGATGCAAGGATGCTGGGCTTCTTGGGGTGGCCACTAGAAAGGGGAACTCTCAGCAGGAGTTGGCAAAGAGCTTCTGGGACTGAAGGAGAAAGAAGGGAGGCGGGTGCATCGATTCTCAGGATGCCCTGTCACTGCGTTGTAGGAACTGGGGATGGGTGCTGGGGCCCAGCGGTGTCTGGAGATTGTCAGGGGATTGCAGGGCAGTCACAGAGAGGAGCAATCCTTCTTAAGTTTTGGACACTGGACTATTCAATGTGTGGAGAGCCTGTCACGAGAGGCCAGGCTCCGGCCCAGCTCCTGGCTGAGTGACCTGGGCGAGACCTGGGGCTCAGTGTCCTCATCTGGGAGCGCAGCCCTGAGGGCTCTCCTGAGGGAATCTAGCATACAGCTCCTCACAGAGGGTCTGTGCAGTGGAGAGGGGCCATGGCCTCTGAGGGGAGAGAATGGCGGGCTGCCTGGCCACAGCTGCAGTTCCCCAATGATGCTGGGGTGGCTGCCCCTTGGGGACAGACACCTGGGGGTATGGAGAGAGTTAAGTACTTTGTTGGAGAGGATCAGAATAGATTGTAGTAGATGAGAGGAGGCAATTTGGTGGGAAGAAGGGGTGAAGAGAGAAGCTAGGGAAGGACCACCTAAAAAAAATACCCTTTCCAGAACAGGGGCCCGTGTGTCTGGGAAGCTGTACTTGACACTAAGTGTGCATGGCACTGTAACAGTGAGGGCAGAGTCTGAGGAGAATGCAGGACTCCTGCAGTCCCTGCCAGGACTTAAGCAACAGTCACCACTATGAGCCCAGAGCTATTCCATCCCTGCCCAATGCAGCCCCGTGTGAGGCTCTGTGCACCGGCAGCCCATGGCCAGCACCCAAGCTTGCTCATCTTTCTGGTCCCAGGCGTAGGGGACCTGTCTTTCTACTGACAAGGAACAGACCAAGGAGAGGTAAAGCGACCCCCTCCATACCCTTGTCTGGGAATGGTTATGAAGTGCTGGGACAGAGTGGAGCCCAGGTCTCTTGACTTCACATCTACCTCTTGCTGGTAACATGGTATGTGGGAAGGCAACCCTAGACGAGTTTTAACACAGGAGCAGAACAGGGGTGGTCCAGGCCCCTTCCCACCGAAATCTAATCCTATGGGGTCCTCAATTCCCTGGCTGGCTGGACATGTGGCTACACGCATTGCTGTTTCTTGAGATCAAAAGGACTGGGCCTTTGACAGTCTTTGGCTAAGAAGAGTCGCGTTAACCATGCATCTGGCACCTCCCAATGGACTGGCAGACTGGATGGGAGGCCGGACAGTCCTTCCTGGGGTTACCTCTAGGAGGAAGCACATTAACTCTTGCAAGTAGAAGGCAACCTCCCAAGTGTGTTGATGGAACAATTACCAGAGGCCAAGGCCCAGGGATTCAGAGGAGATAAGACACAGCCCTTATCTTTCAACAACAGTGAGTCTGGGGGGAATGCAAAGTGGAAAAAGGTCATTCTTCCTGAGAGAAGATCTGTGGGCTTAGACCTTAAGAAGTACACTTTGAGTTATAAAGAGATGGACCCACATCTTCTGGTTGAGGTCAGCATTGGTTCTGCGACGTGCGTGAGATAGGCCACCTCTCCAAGTCTCACTGAGTCTTCTGGAGTAGGAGAAGAGCGCAAGGACAAAATGAGACCATCTGATCTTGTCCTCCCATCAGACTCACAGGTATTCCTAGAAAAATCCCGGGGACACCAGGACCTTGTTTTCAAGGTATGTACTGTCAGCTAGACTGTTGAAGGACCCCGAACGTCACAATAATCTCTTTCATTTATATGATGTGTCCTCCTCTCAAAGCATTTCTGCTTCTCACCTTCCTTTTGAGCCTCACCTTCCCCAGAGAGGCAAGTTAGAAAAGGATTATCTCCATTATGGACTGGAAACAATATATCCAGAGGGGTTAAAGGACTAGCATGAGGTCACTCAGCTAGTAGCAATAACTAAAACAAGCAGGTTTTCTTAGTTCAGTGTGCCATGCTTGTTCAACAAAATCTCTAGTCACTTGGAATCCTTCCTGACATGATTTTTCTAATCTGTGTCCCTTCTGTTGCTAGGGATGTGTATCTTAAGAGAAAAGGCTTGAAAGAGAGTGATGAATGTCTTTCCCTCCCTTCCTTGTTTGAGCATCTATTCTGAGTTTGCAAAGAAGGTACATGACCTGATTGTTCATTCAACAGTGGGGTCTACGGTGCTCTAGGTCAGGGACTCATTAGGTGAACAGGGCTTGGGTAGTAGGGACACAAGGATGCCAATGTTTGAGGAGGTAATGAGACAGGACCCTTCTCCCAGACTGGGGCTGTGTATGTGGCAGGGAGTTCAGGTGTATGATACAAGGGAGACAGTGCTCCAATGAGAGGGGAGTGAGGCTGGAAATGAGAAGATAGGACAGGCCTGGACTTGGGAAAAGACTGAGGAGATCAGATAAAAGAGAATATCAGGCTAAGAAGTCTGGGTTTTCTTTCTGGTAAGTGGGAGACAGTCAGGGGGGCTGGACACTCCCCTCCAGCTGTGACTCCCGCCCAAGCCTCCATATTGCCAACTAGCTCTGGCTACACTAGGATTGCTGGGAGATGTGACAAGTTGGGGCACTCTAACGTGTGATTGACATGGAAGGTCCAGAGGAGAGAGGAACTATTTGGCCCATGCTGGTCTGGTCTGGCCCTTGGTGTTTCTATCTGTCAGCCATGAAGGCCAGGTGAGTATGCTCATTGGATATGAAACCCACATTTATGAGGACAACATCTGATTTGCAGTTAATTTGTTGATGCAGCAAAACACAGTTTCTAAAAGGTCAGGAGGGGAAGCTGTGTTAGAATAGCAACTTAATTACCTGGGTGGCATGGATGAGTGGGTGCCTGCACAGGGCTACAGCATGGGAGATGCTCAACTGCTGGCGCTGACTTGGGGGCAGAGTACAGTGTACTTGGTACAGTGGAAGGGCATCCTTAACGCACAGGGGGCCAGTCTGCAGGTGGTGTGGACATGGCCAAAGCTGTGCCTGCCAGCCTGACACATTTGCTAGCTCAGGGAATCCTCTGTGGAGACTGGGAGCTCTACCCCTGGATTACAGATGAGGGCAGGGTCACACAGAATAGATGACAAACCTACAAGGAAGGTCAGCGAGCTCATCTCCCTTACCAGCTGGCCAGAATCAATACAGGGATTCACTCCATCCCCAG
Organism: Perognathus longimembris pacificus; assembly: GCF_023159225.1. NCBI lineage: Eukaryota > Metazoa > Chordata > Mammalia > Rodentia > Heteromyidae > Perognathus > Perognathus longimembris. The sequence goes on from NC_063161.1 coordinate 152,981,170, forward strand.
TGGAGGCTGCCCACCCCCCCCCCCCACCACTTCAACATCCCTGTGAGGCTAGAACCAGCAATCCCATCTCACTTTCAGAAATGCAGAGCTCCACATGCCCAATACCAGAGTCAACAGGGACGGGCCAGACCACAGCTGCAGGGTGCTGTGAGAAAGGGCAGATGCGGGAGGCCACATGTCTAGGAGGCAGCTCTTTTTCCTGATGGCAGAGAAGGGGACATGTGCCCAACAGGACTGGTGCACAAGAGAGCTAGCCTCCGAGACTGGACCCACAGGGGACCTCAATCCCCTGTCTAAACTGATAGGAATCATTTCTTCCCTACCAGATGCTACCTGGCCCCAAAGAAGAGGCCTTGGGCTCTGTGATGGGAAGATGGAAATGAACCTGGGGTTTCTCAGTTCGCCCTGGAGTCGCACACCAACCAGATATGCTGCCCAGCATGGAGAGGGTGTGAGAGAATCACAATTAAACTCTGTCGCTGTTTAATGAGGGAAGAGTTCACCTGGCTAATTTTCCTGGCTAGTAGCCACATCAATGATCTGACCTGTGCGTGAAACAGACCCAGTTGGGAGGGGAAGACAAAGCTTTCTGCAGCTTTACAAAGGCCCTCTGGGCTCAGAGCAAGGCTCCACTACTCTTTGGGACTAAAAATCTGCTATTATGCAAGGTATGGAAATAAAAGAGGGCTTCTTTTGATATGCTTCCAAAAGGGAGTGTATTGAAGTGATATTTTTGTAGAGTGTTTCCTTTGAAATGCCCAGCCAGCTCTGCTAGGCACAGCTCGTGCCTGTCCCCCAACTCCTGTCATTATTTCTAGTCTTCTTCATCCAGCCTTGACTGGGCTGGTCTGCTTGTTGGGGAGGATACAATGCTTGCCTGGGCCTCTGTTTCGGCAGGGCCAGCTGGAGCACACTGGACCCTGGTGATATGGCCCATGCTCTGGGCACCCTTGGCCCTGAAGCATCTGTAGAGGCGATGGGCTATTGTTTAGGGAGATGCTCCTGCAAGATGCTACATGGAAGGGTCGAGACCAAGGTCCATCTGGCAAGTGTCCATTCACACAGGTTTCTTCACAGGGAAGGATGGGAGGGTCTACATTCTGGAGCACCTCCTCGGGCCGGGCGGTACCCTGGTATGGAGGCTCTGCTGTGATCCACTCAACAGACAGGGAAAGTGGAGCCCTTGCCCACATTCGCACTGCACAGGGCGGATGCCGCTGGACTCGGAGCTCTCTGCAGGGGGGCTGGGGGAGGGGGCTGGGAGGGAAGGTGGCCCTGGACAATGAGCACAGCCCCTGATGTGGGGTCCAGGAGAGCTGTGTCTGGAGAAGGTGACCTCAGGACTCGGGGCTTGCCACTCCACAACAAGGGGCTTCAGAGCCTTTTCTTTCCAGCTGGGCCAGCACCCTCTTTGCTGCGTGAGTGCTGAGCTGAAAGCCGTCTGAGATTGGTCCTGAAGAGTAGCACATTCTTCCCCGATGTTGACAGGAGTAGTATTTTGTAGTGGTGCTGGTTAATTTGTAGTGGCATTTGTGGTTTGAAGCCTTGTCAAGATCCCTGATTACTTCCCGTGCAAGGAGCTCGGCTGACGGGGAAGTTCACATGCTGAACAAAAGCAGCCAGGCAGCTGGGAAGGATGGCTGTGTGGCGGCCTGGTGACCCTAGCTGCTTGGGGGAGTGTGGGGGAGGGGGTGAGGAGGGCCAGCATGGGGCAGGGGAGGGAGCCCTTTGTTTTTTAGTCAGTGCAGGTGCACGGTCTGAATAGGTGGCATCCCATTGGCGGCTGGAGGTCGGGTACCAGATGTGACCGTGGCTGGGCAGGGGTAGGGAGTCTGCTGACGTGTGCCATTCTTTGCCCAGAAAGAAGCCAGAGGCAGGCGTGTTGCTACTACTGCCACTGGGACGGCCATCTGGGATTCCACGGAGGATGCCTCAGTGGTGCTCTCAGGAGGCGGGGGCTCAGGGAGGTTAGAGGAAGGGCTTCCAGAGGTTGGCAGTTATGTCAACAGGGGCTTCCGTTTCTACTGCGTCTTGGTACTTGCTATGCTATGCACCAGGCCCTATGCTAGGAGCTCTGTGTGTAAAGTCTAATAATCTCAACAACTTGGAAAAAAAGGTGCGATCTCCATTTGACAGATGAAGAAGTCAAGGCTGTGTGGTTCACTGATTTGTCCAGGGCAAGCCTCACAGCTCATGGCTGCCAGGCACACTCTGAGCCCAAGGGTGCCCCAGAGACCACATTCTTCCCAGAGACCCAGCAGCGGAGGGCACAGGGAAGTACCCCTCTTGAACCCGAAGGCCCAGTCCTCCCTTGGCACAGCGGTCCCTCTACCATCTTTGGCGCTGTCTGTCGTGGGGTCCTGAACAGACAGAAGGACTAGCTCTGCAGCTGCCTATCCCTGCTTGGTGAAGGTTTGCTCAGTGCATTAAGGGCCAGGGCCAGCTCAGCAAAACCAAGACTAATTTATCATCTCAGAATGATGTCCAGCCCAAACAGTATGCTACCAGGAAATTAAAATAAAAGCCGTCTCCTGATTCTGCAGCCATTTAGGTAAGAACAGCCCCCATCTGGAAAGGAAGTCTGGTGGTCCCTCACAGGCCTGGCAACTCCCACAGCACCCACACTGCTCTCCTCACCACCAGTTGTCCAGGGGAGATGGATAAGGAGATGTTCAAGACCCGAGCCTTGGCTTCACGAGCCCCTTCTCCCAGCATGCAATAGCAGCCCCTTCTATCCAGTTGTAGAAATGCTTGTCCCGTCCCTCACGACACATGCTGGGCCCATCAGCCCACTGCCACTTGCCCACTTGATGGATTTCCTCTCTTCCTGCTCTAAAGAGTGGCACACTCCTTCCTCTTCCTTTCTCTAAGAAGGGGAGTCCAGTACAATTGGCTCCTGGCACAGACCTGGCACGTGTTAGATGCAAAGTAAATGCCTGCCCAGTGTGAATAGCCGGCTTCCCATTCTCAGCAGGCCTTCAACCAAGGGTCTGAATAATGCCAGGCCAAGTGGTCATGGTGCCCATCATTTGAGTTATTCTGTCCTCAAGACTGGCAACATTTTGAGGCTTGTTTTTCATCAGGAAAAACTCTCAACCAGGAGATATCCTAGCATACCAAGCTGAGCCTCAGGCTACCCCCCAAAGCAAGAGACTTTTTGAGTGGAATGAAGGCGGTGAAGCGATGGGAAGCTTAGATGTGAAATATCCCAAAATTTCCCCAGTGTGTCTGTTAAAGAAAGTCAGGTGCAGCACTAGACAGAAGGGTGGTGGGTTTTGTTTTTTTTTTTCTTCACTGGGTACAAATGGGTGGAGATCCTGGTTTAAAATTCCTGGACCCTGGAATACATTTCTATCTGTGTCAAAGTCTACCATCCAGAGCCTCAGCAGAGTTTAAAATCCTAGCTAATAGGTTAACAACTGTTTTTCTTCAGCTTCAAATGAAGAATATCAGAAGGCTGGGGGAATATGCAGCTCTCCAATTTGTACGGACTGCACACAGCTCCCTGCAATGTGTGTTTGACAGGACTGACATTTTGTACCGCTGTGAGATGGGAAAACGTGTGACATTTTTATTCATGGTGGCGTACGCCCTTGTAATGATCAGCTCTGGTCGATGTGCTTACCGCAGCAGCCCCTGAGCCCTCGGAGAACAAACAGGAACCCAAGGTGCCAGCAGTTCCACTGCCTTATTAAACACCGCCAGGATCCTAACGAAGACCAACTGCTGGAAAATCTCACTGTCAAATCCTCAAGGACATTGTCAGAGCACAGCTAACTGCATATATTTTTCATTTAAAATACTGAAATCCAGCATTGTGCCATTACAGCCAAGGGGAGGGGCACCTGCTCCAGCGGCCATTCTGTCAGCGGCTTCTTTGGAGTTCCACATGCTAGAGCCAGATGCCCGGTGGGGTTCAGAGCTCAAAACAGGGTGGCAGAAATGGAATCAGCTTTCGGAAAACCCAACCCTACCTTTGGGGTGAACAGCTGAAAGTTACAGGGCTCCGGGAAGAGTCACTCAGCAAGTCAACTCCCAGGCTCTCTCTGGAAGTCAAAGTGAATCTGCATAATGAGAAAAGCCTCCTCCCTACCCAGACATCTTTCCTGTTGGTGCAACCCATTATATCTTGCACCTCAGTGCTAATCAGCCTTCTGCTTGGCGGCAGACCTCAAGACATCTGCAGGAACACACGGCCGCCGTAGGTGTCACACCGTGGCAGCAGAGCTGTGTGCCAGGGTGCCCACCTGCAATCTCACCACTTGCCTCAGTCCAAAGGCCTCAAGGTCAGCAGGCAGGAGGACTCCCTCCCTTCGGCGGTCATTTCTAATGCTGATGCACACTGATGGATGGAAGCCAATCACTTGGCAGACCTTCCATGGCTTCTGCCACAGTTAAACTAGCTGAGTTGGTATTGGCTGTAAGCTAATGTATTGATATATTTATTTTGTAAATATGTATTATTTATACATTGCCTCCATTTCCATACTCTAGCCCCTGATGCACTAGGACACATTCTGCTATTTATTTATGGGAGCCTGGGTGGAAAAGGCCTAATAAGCTGCCTGTGCATGGTTCTTGCAGGTTTATTTGGCTGGTTAAACAATAGGATGTTTTCTACCCATGTGTAGGCTTTGCATTGTATAAAGTTAGTTGAGCATAATAGTGTACATCATCCCTGCTAAAATGACCTGTGCTGCACGGGGAGTTGTCCATTGATGCCCCTCAGCCCTGAGGACACTCCCTTAATCATGGGCTGAACCAAGAACTTCAATGGAGTGCTGCCTGGATGAGGAGAAACACAGCCAGAGCCCAGCCTTGCTCCATTCTACAATGAACGCTGCCAGTTCTTGCCTGAACTGCCTGTAGGATCATTAGTGGTCTCCCTTACTTCTGCCCTTTCCTACTGTGACCCAGTACAAATGCTCCCAGCTGCTCTTCACATGGATGTGACTTCCCTGTCGTTCACCAGTTATGACTCAAACTCTCTCAAGATCTGGTCACTGCCCACCTCTACACTGTGGCTCCTGGCTCTTACCTGCTCGCCTCTGGTCCCTACTCAGGGGTCATTTCCTCTGAAAAAAGTCTCTCTCCTCACTTCTATATGTTATCTCTTTCCCTGGAAACCTCCCCCCTCCCCCCTCCCACTCCCTGGCTCTACTTGATATACAACATGTCTCTTGAGGTCCAGCTGAAATGTCACCTCCTCTGACCAGGACACCTTATGTCCATGAGAATTTCTCTTTCTTTGTAGCTTGCTAGCTGTCTCTCCTAGACAAGTGCCCTGAAAGTAGGACATGTGTATCATGGCCTCTGGGCCACTTCACTACGTGACAAATGAGGAAGGAAGGAGTTTGTGAGGCCTTAAGACAATACCTCAGAGTTGTGCCTGGCAAATCTAAGGCCTAATGAGTTTTGATCCTAAGATGGGGGAACACAGGGGAAGATTCCTTGCTTGTCATCATGGTGAGAGTGATGGAAAGTGTGTGGCTGACAGTACTGGGCGAAGGCTTCCTCTCTCCCTCTCATTTCTGCAGAGAGAATGCTTGCCCTGTGGATCTCCTGGCTGCCTGGGGACCGCTTCACTCCATCGGGCCTCTCAAGGACCACTGTGCCAAGGCTCTGCCTGATACCCATCTGGAAACTGTCAGTCTCCCCAGGAACTGCTAGCACCTGCTGGGGCTTCGGGATTGAGGCATCTCCAAGGGAGCCAAGAGGTGTCTGTAACAACAGAGCCATGTCCCCCAAACTAACTTTCAACTGTTTTGAGACCCTCTTTCTCCTCATCACACTTTGTATTGGAAGTAGGATGTCATTAGCTGCTTTTGGGAGAAGTTTTGTAGATTTTCTATTTATATTACCATTTTTTTGCACTCTACACAAAATAGAATACAATATTGCAGGAAACATGGACCTGATCAGACTGACAACAAAACTATCAAGTGATGATAAAGTCACCATCCTGGTGTGGTAGCTTATGTCTGTAATTCCAGCACTTAGAAGGTTGAGAAAGGAGAATAAAAGTTTGAATTCAGCCTGGACTCCAAAGAGCCTGACTCAAAAACCAAAGCCAGGGCTGGGAATGTGGCTTAGTGGTAGAGTGCTTGCCTTGCATGCATGAAGCCCTGGGTTCGATACCCCAGCACCACATATATAGAAAAAAGCCAGAAAGGGTGCTGTGGCTCAAGAGGTAGAGTGTTAGCCTTGAGCAACAAGAAGCCAGGGACAGTGCTCAGGCCCTGAGTCCAAGCCCCAGGACTGGCAAAAAATAAAATAAAATAAAAATAAAAAAAGAGTCTCATGGACTTTTCCTGCCTGAGCTAGCTTTGAACCTCGATACTCAGACTTCAGCCTCCTGAGTAGGTAGGATTACAAGCATTACCCTCCAGAGCCCAGCTTAGGTTTATTTTTAAATCTTTTCTTTGATACAGTGCTCAGGCCCTGAGTCCAAGCCCCAGGACTGGCAAAAAAAAAAAAAATGAAACCCCAAACCAAAACAACATGAAAAAGCTATCAAATTTGGGACATGGTCAGTGAAATCACAGATGAAGTGTGAAGAAGGCTGGCATGCAGCCTTTGCATTCAGGGAGCCACTGACACCAGCCTGTGGTTGCAGCCCAGCCACCAGGGGAGGACAGCAGAGGAAACAAGGGCTTTGATCCAGCATCCATCCTAGCAGCCAGGGATTAGGATAAAGCCTTCACTCCCGCTCAACAGCGGAACACAGTAGGCCTTATGCATCAGTCTGGAGAAGGTGATAGGAGCCCTGCTGAGCACAGTGCCAGGCACGGTGCAGGCGTTCAGAGTAATATCATCATTCTTACCCATGTTAGGGTATTTACATCTAAGACCAGGCAATGGGCATGTGCCTTAAGACAGGAATGAGAAAGTAGTGGGATTAAGTGGCCATGTCCTCTGAAGCCATCCTAAATCACACCGCTGGACTCTAAGCACGCTGCCAACAAATGTCTCAGGATACAGGTAGAACTGATGGGACAGTTTGATGTGGGCTGGGAAGAAGCTGGCTCCCTCACGAGATAGGCCTGGTTATGATTCTTGCTCTGCCACTTACTATATGACCTTGGGCAAGCTTCTTAAGTTCTCTGAGTAGCTCTCCTGGGATAACAGCAGCATTGATCTTATAAAGTGGCTGAGACTGAGATGATGCTGGGGGTGTGGGCCTGGCTCCTACACAGCATGACGAAAGCCATCTGACATACTCTCCATCCTGACATCAACTCTGCCCTCCCAGAGTATGGGCAGGTTGAAAGTTTACCTGTCCACAGGCAGTGCCTGCAGGGCAGGGCTTCTTGCCTCATCACCAACACTGAGTTGACTCTTGGAGGATCTTGCTTCTGTGACATAATCTATTTTCAGTTTTATTTCCTCCCCCTTACTGTGATAAACTCCCCACCTTTGGGGAGAAAAAGCCTCCTCTGGTCTTGCTGAATCAGATTTTCTGTTGTTGTTCTGCTGGGCTCAGTAGCTCCCTGGCAGGGGACCTGCTTTTTTTTTAAGGCTCTGGTTGGACATCTTCCCTCATTTGTGCCTTTCACCATTCACTCACTTACCACTAGGTCATTCTCCAAGTTCTCACTGGGAGCTTTTCTATGCCAAGCCCTATGAGGTGCTAAGGTAGGAACTTAGATGTAGACAGCACTGTCTCTGACCAGGATGTCACCAACACGCTGGCAGGAATGGGAAATACTGGGCTTGGAGAAGGTGGGACGAGCTTAGCCAGGGATCAGGTATGTTGACACAAGGCCTTCAGGGGTTGGTGGGATTCTGTGGGATGGGATAGAAAAGCAAGGACATTCTTGGTGTCAGAAGCAGATTCAACTCAACTCAATTCAGCTCCTGGGCTGGCCTGGTACAGATATCCATAAAGAGCTGTCAAATCAATTAATATGAGGTGTCAAGAGTTGGATAAAAGGAAGGGACTTTGCCCAGTGTGAAAGTACCTTATCCAGTCTTGCAGAGTAAGCAGGAACTGGGCAGAGGTGGAGGACAGCTGGGCCTGAAGGCCGGTATGTTCTCCTAACCATACTGACAATTGGTGACCAGGGAGGGAATCTCCCAGGGACTCACGTTCTGGAAAGGAGGACAAAATACAGCTCGTGGGTATCAAGGCCAGCTCAGATCTCCTTTCCCGGCTGCTATTCTGTAGCCCAATTTCCATTCCTCTTCGTATATTTTATTTATTTATTGTTTGGTAGTACTGGGGTGTGAACTCAGGGTCTTGTAGTTGATAGGCAGGCACTCTTACTCTATCATCTGAGCCATACCTCCAGATTTTGTGTATTGTCTTTGGGCCTTTCTGGAGATCCCTCCTGGGCTAATAACAATAATTTAAAGGGTGAGAATTCTCCATTGTAACCAGCTGGAGAAAGCAAGTGGGACTTCCCAGATCAGGGGCAAGGAATCTGAGACCTCACATGAAGTCAGATTGGAATAGCTGCCATGTGCCAGGCTCTCAGTTTTAGAACCTTCCCCCCTGTGTCTGAAAGAGCCTGAAGAAGCAGCTTCTGCTGTCCGAGGAAAATGAGCCTCTGCCCAGTCCTTGAAGCAGACATGAGCGAGTTGTCATGTTGCAGTGCTGTCTGGCATGCCAACAGTGAGGAGGTGACGGATGCCTCCTCCTGACGAGGCGGGCAGGGAAGCCACCCTGAGACCAAGCTGGATGGAGTTTAAAACAAATGCCAAGGATAAATTGGGCTTGGGAGTGCTGCATGGCGCAGCCCCACAGCATACATCTAGGCATCTCATGACTACCAGATGGATTAAGTAGAAAGACTGGCCACGGAACTGGGGGCTCCCTGAAATGAGGTACCGCACTGCCATCTTCACTTTTCCAGACATGGCGCAGGAGAGTCATTGGTGATGACTTGCTGGACACGTGATCTGAGTGCGTGGCTTCTCTCCTCACCATCCCAGGCTCTGAACTGCAGCTGACACTGTCATTCTCCATCACTGGCAGCAGCGGACAGCTGTGCCCTCCGTTCACCTGGAATTCCTGGCTCCTATCTCACTGGCTGGCACACTCTCATTTGTCTCCCCCCACCGGGGGCCCTGGTTGACATCTGACCTTGATTCTCAGCTCTGTACAGTCTCTTTATTTGACCGTTCTCTGCCCCTGACAAGAAGTATGGACAACGTTTGTTGTTTGGTCTCTGTACATTTTATCAGGTTGGTTTGATTTCTTTCTTTTGGTAACAGGTGTATGCTTCGGGGTAGGCTTCTATCCACAGCACACAGAAACCCTTGGCCAGAGTGGATGGTGAGGAGATGGGCACATGATCCAAGCTGGTTCAATAAGTGAAGCCCATGCGCTGCCTGGAAGTTACTAGGAGGTGACACTGACCTTACTTGTGGGTCCTGCACTTGTCTCACTCGCAGGGGAAGCCTGCTGAGAGTGGCATTAGTCAAAAAAAGACAGAAGGAAAAAAAAAAGTCTGACTACTGGGTGCCCTGTAATCCTAACTACTCAGGAGGCTGAGATCTGAGGCTTGTGGTTTGAAATCAGCCTAGGCAGGAAAAGCTGAGACTCTTATCTCCAATTAACCACTTAAAAACCAAAAGTATAGCTGTGGCTCAAAGTAGGAGAGCACTAATCTTGAGTAATAGAGCTCAGGAACTGCACCCAAGCCTGAATTCAAGCCCTATAATAATGAAAGCAAGAAAAAAAAAAAGGTCTGACTAATATGATTTGACACCTGGATCAAGGTGAAGCTGGTCTATGAGCTAACAATTTCTCTTTTGGGTCTTTTGTCTCCTGCAATTGCATGTATCTTAACCAACTGAGATTCCCAACATGGGCCCTGGTCTTTGGAGCTGAAGTGGCAGCCAACACCACCAATACTGACTCCTACACTTGCTCAATTTGTATCCTATATTCTCTTCCCTCACCCATACTACAAAAGCGCTCAGAATGCTTTTGTGATTAATGGTGGGCTTGGTGCACTAAGTGTCCACCAGGTTCAGGACACTTATTTTGGTGCCAAATGAAGCCCAGGAAGGAAACCAGGAACAACATCTCACTTGTGGCTCAGTATCCTGGGACTCACTCACCCAATCTGAAGTACTGGGTCTGACTCTCCAAACCCAGCAGGAAGTTGCTATGTTCTTAGCAGAGCTGGGCAAGAGCTGAGCTTCAGTCAACAATGTGGCTCTGAACCCTGACTACTGCTTCTGAGCTGCTTGTCCTTGGCCAAGTCTCCATCCCCTCTAAGGCTGTCTTCTCCTGAGACCCTGTGGGTGGCTGGGAAGATGGCATGGCTAAGCTCCTGGCATGGCTGCCTGTAGTCCTGTCGGGAGAGAGGCCTGTTTCTTCAGCACTCCAGCTCTCACATGTGGATGGTGAGCAGCCAGCCCCAGGACTCCTGAAGCTGCTCTTCTATCAGCCTTACATCCAGCACACACGAGGGGCTCAGCCTACACTCTAGTGCTCATGTCCCAGAAGGAGGGGGATCACGAGGGGAGACCGACCTTGGCCTCAGCCCTTCTTCAGCCTGGGCTGCACAGACCTGGTATAGCTCAGAATATGCTGTTCTGAGGCTGGCTCTGCATTGGCCGCTGAGGTTTCTCCAGCCCTACCAGGCACAGATGGAGCTTTGATTCATACCACTGAGATCTCTGGGCTGGCCAGCTTCCTGCTATGAGAGGACTGCTTCTGGGCGGCAACATTGAACACTTTGTCAGAAACCTTTTGAGTATCCAACTCGGCCCATGAGCCTCCACAAGCTGATCTCTCTTTGATGGGGAACTTTTCTCTCCTGAAATCTAATATCTTTGTCCCAAGGAGCCAACCTGGCCACCTTTATCCAGCTCCATCAGAGAGAGGTGTCTGGGTATCACCCGTTGAACAAGGGCAAGTACATGTGTGAAGGCAGGCTGGCCAGTCACCCTCCACAGTGACCTACCACCAGCTAGGCATCACACTATTTTGGGTAACAGCAGTGGCCCAGCCCAAACAACTTTGGACATCTACTTGCCAGAACAAAGGGTAGGGTGCTGTGACAGTCACTCTGTAGGTGGCATGAAGGTAGAACCAGAGCAGGAGAGCTGTGGGTAATATGGTAGGGAGACAAGGATGGGCAGGGAGAGGGCAATGAAAGGGGGGAAATCTGATTTGGAAATAGGGTTGGGAGGAGTAGGGAGCTTTGCCTGCTAGGTTCTGAGAGCATGACTGAGCTAAGTCTGGCCAAGAAAATGACTTTGGACTATAGACCCTAATACTTACTAACTTGCTTACACTTGGTTCAGGCTGCTCAAATCTTCCCCTCCCTCCATCCCTATTCTGCTCTGGACTCTGAATGAGGTTCTATGACAGGCCATCTTTAGCATCTGTCCATGCCTCCGGTACCTCTCCCTCCATATAATGGCATGTACCTCTTCTTGGCTTCAGCCTTGCCTCTCTTGCCAAGAGCTGTGAGGATGCAGGCCAGCTACAAGCACAAGTGGCAGGAGGATAGCCTGTGGAAGTATGTGTTCTAAGACCTAAGATCATGCAAGGCCAAACACAGGGAAGAAAGGGTCGGTTGTGAGGCAACTCGATGGGGACAGCCAGCCACGAGAAAGACACTGGCCTAGAGGCCAGCACCGAGCCAAATACTTATAGGTATGTCCCAGTTAGTAACAATAGTAATAATCTATGATGTAGTATTATCACTCCTGGATGAAAGAGGAGGAAACAGGGCTTCGTCGACATTAAAGTTTAAGTTAAAGCTGAAATTTAAGCCCAGAGATGGCTGATTCTAAAATCTATATACATGTGTGTGTCTATATATGTGCATATATATATATATATATATATACCTATATATATATATGTATAAGTTTTTGGCCATTTGAAAGTAAGTTTCTGGCATCATATTTCACTTCTACATACTTTGGCAAGAATCTCCTAAGTACAAAGAGAAGAAATACACTAAAAGCTGCAATATTAACAATATCATCTACAATGTCCCAGTCTATCTTCAAAATGTCCAACTTCCCTAAGAATGCCTTTAAACAAAAACAAAAAACCCACTGGGCACTGGTGGCTCATGTCTGTCACTCCAGCTACTCTGAGGTTCACAGATTGAAATCAGCCCAGGCAGGAAAGTCAATGAGATTCTTATCTCCAATTAACCAGCAGAAAACCAGACGTGGAATGTGGCTCCAAGTGGTAGAGTCCTAGCTTTAAGCAGAAAAGCTCAGGGATGGCACCCAGGCCCTAAGTTCAAGCCCATGATTGACCTAAAACACCCCCACCCAAACAACAACACAAAATCCCAAACAAAATTCCATATAGTTCAAATTAGGGTCCATTTTGTATCTGGCTATGTATTTTAGTGTCTTTTACAGGTAAGCCTTTATGTCTGGTTTATACAATTGCTTTATTCCCTGTAATTCAAGAGATAACAGTCCTCTCTCTCCTCTATTCTCCCCTCCCCCCAAATAGGTATGTGTAGCATCCTTGGGGTGCCAGGGGAAGGGGACCCCAGTCCTCTGCCTAGTTCCTCTCCCTGGGACTTTCTGAACATTTATGACTGACCTCAAGACCTCATAAAAACACACAAAATAAAATAAGACGGGATATAAGTTTCTATAAAACAGAGCTGTTTCTACATTGAAACCAATCCTTATTTATAGAGTGTAAGTTTGGAAATAATTTTTGACCACTAATTGAATATTCATATTTCTTCTTCAAATGGACAGAAATAGAAGCATAGCAACATACATAAAATTAACTAACTCGTAGGAAACACAGCAACACTTAAACAATAATAAGTTAGGGCCGAATTTAAACACCCACAGCAATAACAAGATCCCAGGATATACTGACTCCCAGCTCCATGCCAGGCCCTGGAAGAGAAGGTGGACTTCTGATAGGTGCATGATCTTGTGAGGGAGATGCGCACTGAAGACTGTTTTGAGAAGGGTGTCATGAGCAAAGTCCTTGAGTAGCACAAAGTAGCACAGCTCTTTTTAGGGGAGCTGGGGAGATTTATAGAAGAGACCTATTCTGGGATTGGACAGGCTGATGGTAAAGGGCTTAATAGGACAGGCCACGGGGAAGGCTGAAATCTTTAAAGGAGGCTAAGTTGACATGGCCCCTTGCATACACTTCAGGTGGCCCTCTGCAAGGTCACGTGAGGAATGCCAGTTAGGAGATTGGCACAATGCAGGTGAGCAGTTTCAAAGTGTGCACTAAGGCTGTGGCACAGTTGATGGGGGGGGGGGGGAAGGAACTGTATAGAGTTCAGGAGGTGGGACCAAGAGTCTCTAGGGCTATGGATCAGGCTCAGCAGCGCCATTTGCTGAGACAAGGGATGGAGAAGGTGGAGGGATCTTGGCAGGAAGAGTATGTTCACGCTGGAAGCCCGTGTGTGAGGCGTTGGAGAGTACGGGACACCTGCTGGAGGTGCCTGGGAGGAGCAGCTAAATTGAAGGGAATTTAGGTGTGACTTCCAAGCTCAATGGGCAGAGGGAATTTCTTAGAGCTATGATACTATAAGGGCATATGCTTGCTGGACAGCCTCCAGCACAAGACGGGAAATAAAAGCTCAAAATTGTAAATACCAAAACTGGGCAAGCATATAGACAGACAATGACATGCCAAGAGCTGGCCCTAGCAGGGTATCCAAACCTCTTTGTCTGGGAATCTGCAGTAGTGCCTGGTTAGAACTCTGGTTTAATCAGCTCTTAAAAACTCTGCAATACAGGGGCTAGGGATATGGCCTAGTGGCAAGAGTGCTTGCCTTGTATACATGAGGCCCTGGGTTCAATTCCCCAGCACCACATATACAGAAAATGGCCAGAAGTGGCGCTGTGGCTCAAGTGGCAGAATGCTAGCCTTGAGCAAAAAGAAGCCAAAGATAGTGCTCAGGCCCTGAGTTCAAGCCCCAGGACTGGCCAAAACAAACAAACAAACAAAAAACTCTGCAATACAGAAACTTAGAAACCTTTGTTCAAATGGGAGAACAGAGGTGCCTTTCAATATACAAACTTTGGAGTCTTTTTTTTGGGGGGGGGGCAGACTGACCCAGGCCCACAGAATTGGAAGCCCACACAGAACTAAAATCCATTGTCCCAGTGAAGCAGAGGTGTTGCTGCTGGCTTTGGAGCAGGCTTGAGCTACTCTCTCCAGCAAACATTGCCCAAGCTGCTTTCCTCATTTGTGTAATGGGTAAAAGGCTTTCTTCCTTGCCAGGTGCCAGTGGCTTATGCCTGTAATCCTAGCTATTGAGGAGGCTGAGACCTGAGGATCCTGGTATGAAGCCAGCCCACGCAGGAAAGTCTGTAAGACTATTATTCCAATTAACCACCAAAAAAACCAGAAGTGGAGCTGTGACTCAAAGTGGCAGAGCACTAGCCTTGAGCAAAACAGGTCAGGAACAGTGCCCAGGCTGAGTTCAAGCTCTAAAACTGGCATGAGTAAAAACTCTGTCTCTCCAGGACTTCTCCTTTACCAGTAGGTGGTTAAGATTCAGTTCAGGAGCTAGAATATGAAAGCGTTCAGTGACCCGGGCCATCCGACTAAATACAGGGTGTAGTTTTGATGGGGTGCCACCTCTGCTGACTCTGCTGACAGAATGAGCATGATGATGCAGCTGCAGCTGCCCAGGCTCTGCAGAGGAGGACTTTCCATTCCCCATCCCAGAGGACAAAGGTAGGGGATCCTGGGTTTGTTTTGCCTTGTCTCCCCACCCCTGTTGAGAAGCAGTGAGGTCCTCTCTTTGAGTCTGGAAAGGAACTGAGCATGCTCTTTCCTGGGCTGGCAGCTCCTCTACCACTGTCCACTCACTCCGTGTGGAATAACTCAGCCTTTCAAAGTCACAGGCGATGCTTTAACAACCATTTGGCCTCAAGTCTAATGTAATGTTCTCTTTTTAGTCTTATGTTAAAAAAGCTGGCATTTAAAATCTCATTTGTTTCTCTCCTGAATCTTATTTCTCAATTTGGGGAGAAAAATCATTCCATAATGTTCCAAGGTAAGAATAGACATTTGCAAGCTACTTGATACCTTTAAACTGTTCAAATAAACCACCCCTGATCCAGATGCAGAGGCTAAGTAAAAATCCATTTATTTTGCTCACTACAAGCTCTAGGTTACATACTATATGTCTGCTTTAGCAAACAAATGAATTATAGTGACTTTGGCTTGTTGACAAAATATCTTTTAATAAAGGGTCCAACTTGAGACTATGTAGGGTCCTGGGTGGTAAGGAGACGTTGCCTCTGTGGGTCCTCAGAACACTCTGGGCTTAACACTCTCATTGCCCTGGGGCTGTCTTCATCATGCCCTATGAGGGTGAAGACAGAAGACTTATTTATCTTATACATTGTGTATAGAGTAAGAAACATATAATCAATGGGGGGCTGGTCTCAGTCTTGAAGGAGAAACTGAAGCCAAAGGCAAGAGGGCACCTTGTCTTTCTAGTAGTGATCACCCTTGCCTGGATGCCAAGCTCTCTCCTTGCCAGTCCTGGATACAGAGCCTAACACTTACCCCTCTCTGGACAGCTAAATGGTCTTTTTTTTTCTTATTTATTCATTTTTTCTGCAGCTAGGGTTCTTAAAGAATGACTCCCACAGGAACAGAAACCCAAGGTGAAGATATTTCTGAGGTGAGCACATGCGATCTGGCGAGGTAACTTATTTTCTGGGGCACTCTGGCTTTAATGACGTATGAACAGCATAGGTCTGCCTGAGGAGGGAGCCAGCCGAGGCTCCAGTCATGATGGTCCTGGGTTCCCATGCTGGTGACAGCACCTGGGCAAGTCCCTGCAGGACCCAGCTGAGTTCTGAGTTCCAGCTCTGGGCCCATAAAATAAGGTGAATAATCTCTTTTCTCAAAGGTCTGTAGCAGAGATGACACAGATATTGTGTGTGTGTGTGTGTGTGTGTGTGTGTGTGTGTGTGTGTGTGTGTATGTGTGTGTGTGTCTATTTTTTCTCCAAAGAGAGTATTATCACTAGGGCTATATGAATGGCTTTGGTGATTCACAGATTAACATTCAAAAATTTTTTACGTGCTTAGAACTTGCACTAGTATGTCAAACCTATGATTTTACCAACTGCTTAAGATAAGGCTAAGCATAATATGTATGGCAGGTTTGAATCTGTTTAAAGAAAACTATCAAGTAACCAAAAAAATAGTGCAGCTGGCAGGAGAGTAGGCCAAATATTTTTGAACTGGAACTCAAAGGCCTATTGTTTAGGAAGATGACCAAGTCCCTAAAACTTAAGCTATCTACCATGGTAAGCTCTACCTGCTGTGACCAGTGGCCTATCAAAGTGCCTGGGGAAAGGCAGACGGACAACCTACCATGCAGGGGGCAAAGCTGGAAAGAGTTAAAAGAAAGGGGTCTGAGCTTCCCTGGCCCATCTCCCCCCTCCCCTTCTCCCCACCCCCCCAGCTAATCTGTCACCTAATGAAGAGGCCGGCACAAGTGAGCTAGCTAGCTGGCAGTTCACTTACAGCAAACTGATTAAGAATGTTCAACCAACAGCAGACTGTAGACCTTTCCAGAGAAAATAAATAGAGTGTAGACTGTATGCAAATGTGTTTGTCACTTTGACAGCACGTCTCAATTAAGGCATCTCTCGGCTGTGGGTAGGCTCTGTGGTTGCAGCTGGGAGAGCCCGCTGCATGGCTGATACTAGGGGCTTGACCTTAATCCGCATGCATGCATTAAAAAAAAATCCTGCCTTCTTGTACACTTGCATAATGCTGGCAGCCACGTGAGGGAAGTGACAAACGGGGTGGGGGGAAAAAAGCCACTTTCATCCTCTCCAGTTTGCAGACCTGTGAAGGCACAGACAGCTCTTATTTCAACAGAGTTTGGGGTGGCTTTTTTAATTGTTTATCCCCACCCGCGTGTGCACACACACTTTTATTCTGCATTTAGCTGGGAATGACATTAAAGCATCTCTACTTCTGGCTGAAATGGAAAGAAGGTCTTTCTTCATTTCAAATAGGGCCTCCTTTTTTTGTGTTTCGAAAAATGGAATGTTTAACACCATGAAATCCCTCTCCCCCGCCCCCTCTTTCTCTGTAATGGGCTCCAAACTCCAGCGAGGGGCTCCTTTCATGGGCAGGTTCGTGTGTGCAGGAATGAGGACAAAGGAAAGCAGGAAGCTGACTCTGGAATGCCATGCTGGTGACAGCCAGGGTTGTGCTTTCAGCAAAAGCAGCCAGGAACTGGGGTGTGGATTTCTCCAACAGGGCCTAAGCCAGGGAGGAAGCGGTTCTTCAGGGCTGAGGACACCAGGCCAGTTTGAAGATGATCATTAGCCAAATGAGTACCACCCTCTTCACACTTCTTTCTTGCACTACATTGCAATTTCTACAACATCTCTTTCAAGTCTAAAATCAGAAAAGGGGGTGAATTTCCCCAAGTTATAGATGTATGAACATATGAGAAGATTAGAGAAAAATGATTCTCATGTTTCAATCAATTCACATCTTACAATAATAACCCACTGCAACAATTTCATCAGTTCATTTCTAAACAGCTCAATGTCTGGTACATAGTAGGCATTTGATTAACCTGTCAAAACCAGGAATTTTCTAAATGTGCGATTCTTGGTGGTTGAAATGACAATCACAGAAACGAATTTAATCATGCCTCATTGATAAATGATTAGAAAATCAGGTGATTCAAAATATCTTTGCAAGAACTAGCAAGCGCACAAGGCCCTGAGTCTGATCTCTAGAAGCTAAAACCAAAACCCGAACCCAAAAAACCTCAAAAATTGATTTGTACAGTTGTACCTAACCAACAGAGCCATTTTCCACAAACACAGAAAAATTATAATGTTTGACAACTGAGAGGATGATTGATAAGAAGTAAGGAAGAGTATATAACCTTTTCTTTCTTTTTTTTTTTTCCCCAGAGCTGAGGACCGAACTTGGGGCCTTGTGCTCGCCAGGCAGGCGCTCTTCCGCTGAGCCAGATCCCCAGCCCCTATATAACCTTTTCAATAAAAATTTTAACTGCAATACAATTTAATTTTAGTTTCTATACAGAGTACAATGTGTTACTTAAGGGGAACCCCCCCCCCAAGTACAGACAATTTTTCAAATGCTGAGGTCTTTGCAAATAGTTGGGTAAGAACTGGATCTACAGAACCACAGCCAGGGTGCTTAGTCTGAGAAGCACGACTCTGGATATTGATTTTCAGGAAGTATATTAATAAAGAACTCCTAATTGATTTTTTAAATAAGAGTTTTCTGGTTGCCTTTTATTTGAAGGTGCAAAGAAAGGCCTGGGATGCTAAAGTGTTTTAATGAGATGCCGAGATAACAGACACCTGAAAGGCAGTGTCTGGGAGCGAGGGTGGCGGCAGCTATATTTAATCACTCCATTCAACAGCAGGGCTAGCTGATGACCAGCGCTATACTGTCTCCTGAAATTTCTGAAGAACATCTTCAAAACATGTTTGCAACCACATAAACATTGGACCATAGGAAAAACTCTATGGAGCTGCTCTATGGAAAGCTGGAATGAAAAATCATCTGCTGCATGTACTACAGTTTCTTTTGCAAATAAAACAAATGCTGCCCCCCCCACCCCCTACCCCTCACCCCCCAAAACACATACAGGCCCAGGGTACACACCTGCCCGAAGTGGACTGTGATTGGCCTCCGGTCTTCTCGCAGTTTGGGGTCCTTGGCTTCCACCAGTGGGGATGGTGCAGTCCTGGGCAGTGATTCTTCTGCAGTGGGGGCACAGCCATTCTCTGTGATGTCCTGTAGGAAGGATGATGGTTTAGGGTTGGTGTCGGGGTGGCATCAGTGTCCCCTCACAACCCATAACCCCCCAGCCAAGGACCTCCCTTCTGGGACTAATGGAAGCAATGGGAGCTAACTTGGTGCTTTGACTTTCAAGGATTAGAAAAGACAAAATATTAAGGTAATATAATTTACAAGAGTGAAAAAAATCATCTTCATATTATCTTATACAGTTATTTTCATTTTACATATTCACTTTGTCTATATGCAGACATTTAAATTTTACTTGCAATCATAGCTCATGCATAATTTTATATCCTGTTTTTCCCAATGTAAGCATCACCATGGAGCTAGTCATTATAATAATAATTTTAATGGATGCATAATATTTTTGAGCAGACATGTAATTTAATGAATAATCCCATTACTATTGGGTTTTTGTTTCTATTTTTTTAACTTTCTAAATATATGTTAGTCTTTCCTTTTAAATTATTTCTATAGAAATCCTTAGGAATGAAATTACTAGGTCAAAAGATAAAAACCTTTTTAAGGCTTTATGTTCATTTTACTAAATTGCTTTCCAATTTACACCAACTACCTACAATAGATGCACTACAGTTTCACAGTACTTATTAGTCTTATCATTTAAAAAAAAAGTATCGCTAATTTAATAGGTGAAAAACAGACCTCATTGTTGTTTTAATTTGCATTACTTTGATTATTTGTGAGTGTGGACATTTTCCTACATTTGTGTGCTGATGATGTTACTGTTTGTGAGCATGTGTGCTCATGCCTTCTCTTTTCTACCCCTTATTCTTTCTGAATTCTGAGCTCCTTGACTTGAGAAAAAATTGGGGAACCTAGACATATTTTTAAATCCAAAAATTTACATTTCATTTGTGCATCTGATCAATCAAATTCTAAGGAAAAGAAACACCCAAAGGTGCCAACTGACTCAGGTGGCTAGCCCTGGCATCTGAGTTACACAAGGGGCATTTGGAACATAGATGTGGCCCACTTGTGCCATGAGCAATGCATGTTTTATTCAGGTTAACGAAGTTGCTTAAATCTTCACTAGTTAAGACCAGGAATAAATATATAAACAGACAATGTTTAATCATTTTCACCATGTAAGAATAACTCACATCCTAAATTAAATAGCAAATAAAATTTCTAATTATTTTCATTGTATGAACAAAAGTATATTTTGGCCAACAGAACGTATGCCTTTAGTATCCATTAAATTTTGCACAATGGGAGACTTTTGATAACTGGTCACTAGTAACTTCTCAGCTGAATAGAAATGGTTATGGCAGCAAACGAGGGAAAGTGTTGTGTATTGAATAACTGTGTATTAAAGGGGAAATATATGTATATATATTTATCACCTCAAAGCCTCAGGTTCTTCATCTGTGAAATGGGAAGATGGTATTTGTGAGGATTAATGGAGATAAGTAATGCAATACCAGTGGAGGGAATATTAGCTACTCAATAAACAATAGCAATCACTTTCTCCCACTATGTGTATGTAATTTGACCTTCTACATCCAGCTGCCTAGCACCAGGCCTCCATTCCTAGGGAACCAACTGCCTGTAGAGGCCAGCCTTGAGAAATCTCTCTGCTTGGGACATGACATAGGTGATGACCTCCTTGCTTTAGGGGGAGGGCTTGGCCCATATCACACCAGTCAGGTTCAGCCAGGCTAAGACTCAATGATGAAAGAGGCTGCCGACAGCCAATTAGAAATGGATTGTTTGGAAAGGGGCTGCTCCAAGGCCCTCAGGTCAAGTGGAACAAAGAGGACAGGGGCTCCTTGTGTGCCAGAAAGCAACAAAGAGTAAAAGGGGCATTTGGGATCCAGGTGAGAGCACCTAGAGGATTAACACAGAGGTTTAATAAGGACAAACAAAAAATTCACTTCTGGTTCAGAAACAATATTGTAAAGTGTGTGTGTGTAGATGAAAAAAAAGGTAACATGGTAAGAACTTGTATTAACTGTAAAGCTATAAGATAATAGGTATTTAAAAATGCATGTGGTAGTTTTGGGGAAATTATCTTAGTTTAAGCTATTTCCCTAGTTTTATTTATACCACGGACTAGCTGCTAGCTGCCTGCTCACCCAACCTCTGCAACTATTTCTTCCTTTTTACAACAGGGAGGCTACCAGTGGCTTGGCAAACTTCAAAGCCACTGGAAGAATGGGTTAAATGAGATATGGGGAAGCTTTGAAAAACATCCTAGCACTGTGCAAAGGGAATGTTGGAAGCTCACCCCCTGCAAAAGGTAGACAGCTTTTCTAGGTGGAGTGCCTGCCCCTGGTGGGAACTTTTCCAAACCCTTGACCTTCACTCTCACACTTCATTCCCACAACAGTTACATGGCAAACAGTGTGGAAACCTTATCTAAGGTCACAAAGCTAAAAAGTGGAGGAAGCTAGAACTATTGGGTTTTGGCATTTAAACCATAACAAGAGCACGTTGTCCTAAACTAAGGGGGCCTCATCCCATCATCTGGAGGAGGATGAATGACTGAGCACAGGCTACCATGCTGTTTATCTGTCTCTCCTACAGACTATGAGTTCTTGGGGTCAGGGTTCTCTTGAATCTAGCACAGGCTTTCCAATATATCTCTGTAAATTTGAGCTGAACATCTGGAAGGCAAATGTATCCAATACACAAATCTGCCTGATTGTAAAAAAGCCACCCTCATTTTATTTAGCTATTTAGAGATGTGAGATTTCTAACTAAATCCTGTGGCTCACCTCACTAATCTTTTTTTTTATGTCTTATTTTTTAAATTAAATTTTATTGACGAGGTGACGTACAGAGGGGGTACAGTTACATAATAAGGCAGTGAGTCCATTTCTCGTCATATTTGTTACACCCTTGCTCATTTTTCTTTCCCCTCTTTAGATCAGATAAGCATATATACAATATCCAGTGCACCAAAATCATATACAGTAACCACAGGGGGTAGGCCAAAGGAAGTTCACCTAGTACACTAAACATAACGACAACAATAAAATCCTGTTTCCATCTCTTGGATTTCTTTCATTTTGCTTAGCCTCATCTTATATAATCACATGTATGTAGCTGTTGAGCTCTTGTGATCCTCTGATAGGTCTATCCTAGACCTTTTTGTGTTTATTTAGTAATTGTTTGGTTTTAGAGACATAATGTAATGCTGCTGACCAAAATATGTGGAAATACCATTTGAAAAGAAGTTTATTTTACAGACAAGATCTCTACTGTTCCCCCTCCCCCCCATAACAACCACATATCAGGGAGACCATGTGCCTTTTTTCTCTGTGCTCTAGGCTTGTCTTGCTCAACATTATTTGTTCAAGATCTGACCATTTCCCTGCGAATGCCATTATTTTATCATTTCTAATCGCTATATAGTATTCCATTGTGTATAGGTACCACATTTTTTGGATCTATTCATTTGTAGTGGGGCATCTGGGTTGTTTCCATATTTTGGCTATTGTAAGTTGTGTAGCGATAAACATGGATGTGCAGGTGTCTTTATGGTATCCTGGGTCCTGTTGTTCAGGATAAATGCCTAGGAGTAGTAGGGCTGGGTCATAGGGTATGTCTATGCTGAGTTTTTTGAGGAACCTCCATACTTTTCTCCAGAGTGGTTGTACTAGTTTATACTCCCACCAACAGTGGAGAAGGGTTCCTCTTTCTCCGCAGCCCCTTCAGCATTTGTTATTGCCTGAGTTCAGAGAATAGGCCATTCTAACTGGAGTGAGGTGCTATCTCAGGGTTGTTTTTAATTGCATTTCCTTTACAGCCAGGGATGTTGAACATTTCCTCATATGTTTCTTTGCCATTTTTATTTCTTCTCCTGTGAAGTCTCTCTCTTTAGCTCCTTTGCCCATTTAAGGGGCAAAGGGGGTTTGGAGTGGATTAGTTTCTTGAGTTTTCTGTAGATGACGGACATTAGGCCTTTGTCCGTTGCTGTGCTGGTGAAGATCTTTTCCCATATGGTTGGCTGTCTTTCTAGTTTAGTGGCTATGTCTTTAGCTGTGCAGAAACCTTTTATTTTGTAGTAGTCCCATTTGTCAAGTCTCTCCCCTATCTGTTGTGCCCCTGGGACTCTGTTCAGGAAGTTCCTGCCTATGCCTATAAATTCTAGTGTCTCTCCTACTCTGTCCTTCAGTAGTTTCAGGTCTGATGTTGAGGTGGTTAATCCATTTTGAGTTGATCTTGGTGCATGGTGATAGGCTAGGGTCACCCCACTAATCTTTGATCTTTCAATTTTGTCACTATTTCCTCCAGTGGGGAAGGATATCAGCTTCCTCTCAGGATACTACAGGAAGCAGATCAGGACCCAGAGCCAAGAAAGCCCCAGGAACAGTGCTCCTCTGTGCCTACTGGCAGAGATCTTACACATAGTAAGAAGTCAGTTCCTACAACTTTGGACTCCCTTACTAAAGAAACTATGACCTCAAAATGAACAGAGACATCAGCCAAGGGCCTGGGCAAGGGTGTTCTGGCACCCTTCCGATGAGTATGCAAACCGGCAGTTTACATGTAAAACCCCAAAGATGTGCATGCCCTTTGGCTCATTAAAAATGGGGGGAGGGGAGACTTCCTGCAAATTCTTGCCTACAGGGTAGGCAACTAATTTAGGTGTCCAGTGATGAGATGCATTAAATGTATATATGGCCATTAGATAAATTATATGTAGTCATTCAAAACAATAACACATGGAAGCAACATTTAGTGGCCTGGAAAATGTTTGGGATATACTATAGGAAAATTCAGACTATCAAAAGAGATTATTTTTTGTTTAATTCTCTTATTTGTTAAATTTTCCCTGATGCTTTGTTTGCAAAAACTGACCTTCTAAATGTCGTTTTTCAAAAGCAAAAACAAGAGGCTTCAGGAAGGGGTAGGATGATTCTTTCCTTCCTGCAGGGTCACACAGGAGGAGCACTGGACAGAGCCACAGATCAGAGGCCACTGCAGGTGGCAAATTCTTCCCAGGATTCTCCAGGCTCAAAGCACTGGGGCTCTTCCAGTTCCCTTCTCTCTTGCAGAGCAAAGGAGGCAGAAAATATTGCCATTCCTATCACCTTGCCTGAGTATTTATTGGAATAAAAAAGTTCTGATAGAGCTCAACTCCACCTCTCTGTGGAGAAGACAGGCACAGCACATGATATACCCTTGCTCAAACAAGGCAGGGAGGCAAGAACCTGGTTTGGGGAGGCAGGAGGGCAGAGAGGGCTGGGTGTGGTGTTGGGAGAGCTAGGGTCAGGCTTTCTGAGGAAGAGACCCAGAAAAAGCAGCCTGCCTGGAAGCAGAGTTCAGCAAGGTGGAAAACGTTTTAACCAAGGGAGTGGCTGGTCAGAGCTGTGGTGCTTGGGAAGTTCCCAGGTGTGGCTGTTCTAGATGTGGGGCAAATGCAAATGGACAGAATAAAAACTCATTTATGGAGTGGCTTATCACCATCGCTATTTAAATGGATCCCCTCTTCTAATCCTTATGACAATCCAGTAAAAATCTGTGCTTCCTCTTGTTTATGGATGAGGAGAACTAGGTTTGAGAGGTTTAGTAACTCGCCCAGGGCCACAGAGGTAACATCCTATACCACCAAGGTTGAACCCAGCTCATTTGCCTCAGGAGCCCAAAAACCAAATCCCTATGAAAGGGAGTTTAAAAGGCCCCATGAGTGTGAAGACTTTTCTGTTTCTGGTGGGGAACTACCTATCTCCACTCTAAGATCTGTGCAGTGTCTTTCATTTCCTAGCTTACCTCCCACCACAGCAAATGTAAATTAAATGATGAATATTGATATCAAACTAGTAGCCAAAGTTGGAGAGTCTGTGATTGAGGCTGCCGCATATTTTAATGTGTCTTGAGACAGGGAGCTGACAGCTGTGTGAAAAGGTGTGAAAATGTCTGTTCTACAAGAGTCTATCTACCTGGCTCTCTCCTCGCGTGCTTGCTCACTCTCTTCAATGCACTTGGAAATGTTTGGCCAGAAACTAAAGCCAACTGTGAATTTGTTCCTTTCAATCACAGACACTCTAAACAAGCTTGATTTGTTTTTTAAAGATCAAAGACTTAGAAACTTTACAAAGGGTTAGGAAATGGGTCTGTTTGGTTGACATATTTTAATAAATAAAGCAAAAGGATTAAAAACTTCAGGCATTCCTCAAGGGCACAAAATAACATCCTTATGTAAGTATCTGACTGTTCAATGCAGGTTATAAGAAAGTCTGTGTAGCCACTGCTTTTAAAATAGAGCATTCTTGTGCCAACCTGGCACAGAGCAGCAGTGGAATTTGTAATTTGCTGGCATTCTTCTGCAGGTCACGCCTAACAGGGACATGACCAGGGAAGAGCCACCACCTCCCTAGGGAAGCATCAGCTGGGTAGCATGCTTGCCATTTCTTCTTCCTAATTTTGAGCAAGTCAGACTTCAAAGGAGCACAGGCTATAGAAGAACTTGACCACCTTGCTCCATTTACCCAGAGAAATATGTTCTCCATCTTTCTTTTTTTGTCGCTGGCTGAAGCAGAGCAGGTGGAATAAAGCCACACTATAGGATCTATGAACAATTATTTGCCAATGGTCACACACATATCCTGAAAGCTCCTCTTTCAGAGGCTTTGAAAATCGGCAGCACAAATGAACAAGGGACAGAGAAGGGGCCCTGCTCAGTCATATTAGAGATGGACCCTCCATATACTGTGACGACCTCTCCATAGGTCGGTCCCACATTTTCTATTTGCAATTCAAACCCAAGGCAAGAGCAAAGAGGGCAAGAGTGGGTTCTTGATGATATCTGCGAGGTCACGATTGCTATGCAGAGTTAGAGGAGGCCAGGTGACAACCCAGTACATTTGAAAATTGGATCTTTGTTGGGAGCTGCTTCGATTTCATAGCAGGAACCAAACTTGAGATGTCTGTATTAGACGTGTTTAGGGAGGCACATAGATAGGTTCTGTGTAGAGGGAAGGGGGCGGGAGGGTAGAGGAAAAAAAAAAGAAAAGCCAAGGAAATGTTTTCCACTGCAGTGAAAGAGGTCAGGCGAAGCCAAATCCTAAATTAGCTCAAGAAAGGGAGCCAGAGAGCACCCGAGACCCAGGGCCTGAATGTACTGAACAATGCTAGAGTTTCAATTACAAAATAGCTCTTCCAAGAACAACTGCAAAATATCATGTCTGTGGAAATCTGTAAGACCGAAGGGGGGAAAAGTGAAAATTGAAAAGGGTACACTAATAGATCTGTCAACAGTCCAATGGTGACAAGCCACATTTCTATAAAATGCCTTCACCGTTTGTGTCACCTGAAATGTACTGACACTCTCTATAGAACATTAGCTCATGAAGCTATTCTTGAAAAGACTGACGGGGGAAGAAAAGGGGAGGTGTGGGGGGGAATCAGCTTTAGATACTAGCAAGGAAGGGAAAAGGAGGTGGTGTGGAAGGAACTTGATCTAGGTTGTTTAAATGAACTTGAAGTAAACACATTAACAAGACTGTGCTTGCAGTCTGGTTGCGGGGCAAGGAAAGGAATTATGGAGCAGGGATTTTTCTGAAGGTGAGAGACTTGTGTGTTTGAGCAGGATGGTGAAAAGATGTCTCTAGTTTCCTGTATGGCAGACAGAAATGGGAGCCATCAGGTATATCTGTGTGAGGGGCCTGAGGAGATTCCTATCTTTGCTCTCTAACCAACCAAACCCTGGACAGCAAGGAGGGAAAAGCCCCCTTCCTGCCACTCAGTATCTGCAATCCAATTCAGCTACATGTGATTGGGACTGAAGATAAAAAAGGGATCTCTAGCAACTCAACACCTAAGAATTCCACCTGGTAGCCTCTGGCAATGTGCAACAGACTGCAGTCGCAGGCTGACTGGATTTATGTTTCGGGATGATGTGCATCCTAGCTGTTAAGAACTCACTGTTGGCTGAAAGTAGGAATTTAAGTGCTTAGTCAGAGCAAATTATTTTCCAATTAAAAGGAAGGAATCAATTCCTTCGACCCATTTCAAGTTAATTAGAGGTCTTTTCTGACTTCATAAAATTGAAACTGCTTTCAATTAAAAAAAAACAAACCTGCCAAGATAGACAAAGGGCCTTATTAGAGTGGTACATTTGGGGGTATGGGGATAATGAAGTAAGTGATCTTAGACATCTTTTGGTAAACAAAACACTTGTTTTAGGAAGGCAGTGCCAAGTATGTAGTGGTAAGAGCTCTGCTGTTGGAAGTCAGCAGATCTGGAATCTAATCCGGCCTGTGCCAGGCTTACATAGTGTGGCCTTGGGCAAATTACTTCACCTCTGAACCACAGTTTCTTTACTTCTGAAATGAGAATAACACCACAGGGCTGTTCTAAGGATTAAATGTGAACACTCCTAGCCTGGACTATCCTTAACAAGTACTTAACAAGGGGTGGCAGCAGTAATAACTGTGATCATGTTGGAAAAATATCAAAAAGCCTTGTCTGTTGCAATAGCCTCACTGTATACTCAAGACTCAGGCTGGGGGGAGCTCAGTCAGGATGCAGTCAGTGTGACCTCAGACAACTTTTCAAATGATCTATGGAAACAATCAGGGCCTCTGTTTCCCTGCACAGAGTCTTCAACATAAACTGCTGGGCCTCTCCTGTTTAATGGGCACAGTGTGAAAGCTACACCATCCTCTTCCTTCCATCCTTTGTGCATATCTGCCTGGGGCTCATGTGCCTGCTGGGACCAGCATGGTTCTGTCCCTGGAGATGCTTCTTGGCTTGGATTATGAACAACCCTTGGGTTGAGGGTAGCAGCAGGAAGGGGATGGTGCCAGGAAAGAGGGACCAAGCCAATTTTTCCCAGCACCTGTAAACCCCAGGCCTGGTGGGGAGGGGAACGGACAGACCAACAGTGGTAACTCTGAACTTTCTTGCCTTTGTGGGTTTAAGCCAGAGTCTTAATGTTATTTGAAGACAGTTTTTTGTCGTGAATATTTATAACAGTGTGAAAACCCCCGGACAGCTGGTAATGCATTTTGAAGTGTGCTAACAACACTGTATCAAACAGCCCTCTATTGATCACATCCTACTTTTTTGTGGCCACGCATTTCATACATGGTGCTTATACATTTTGAATAAGAACTTCAAGTACCTTTTGCTTCAAGCGGTTTTTCACCTCTTTTATTCCCATTTTTGCATGATCTTTTGCCTGCATGAAAAATTAATTTAAGTTAAGATTCCCTTTCTGTTTCCAGCAGGGACTACGCTTGATTTCAGTCTGTGGCGAATCACCTTCTCTGATTACTAGAAAAGAAGGAAAAATGGGATCATCAAGTCGAAAACATAATGGCTATGAAAACAAATACAATGGTAAAAGGTTAAAAAAAAATCCCTTAAAGGGGCTGTAGAGATCTTATTTTCTGCATTTTGATGGCAGAGATTTTTTTTTTCCCTTTTCCTTCACAAGTCCTTCTTCTGCTCTGTATAATTATTTATCTCGGCAGCCTGGTGACAGCTACCACGAAGAGTCAAACAGCAGCTTTACTGGCTGCAAGATTCAGAATATCTATTATATTTCACTAGGGCAGGGCCTCAGGATCAATTTTCTGCCCAGGCTGAAAGGCTGAAACCGACTTTACTGTTTTGATAGTGCTATTTTCTAAGTCTCATTTCAATGGACACTGTGGTTTTTATTTTATGTCATTTCAGACTTAGATGACTCTATTGGCAGCCACCTATCCTATTATAGCTATTATAGAAACTATAGTTAAAGATTAGAAAGGACTAACACAATTAAAAATGAAAAATTAAACAAATCATTCCACTTCAGTGGCTCAGAGTCAAAATAGCAAGCAAGAGAAATCACAAGAACAAGTACTTGAGGCTTGCAAAAGATCGAGCACCAGGAACTGATGGAATCTCCTACTTCTGCTCTGCTGTGAGTGTGAGTATCCTACAGAAGTGATGAGAGAGGATGAAGAATCTGTTCCCACCACACACACTCTTCATTAACCTACAAAGAAGTGCTCCATTGACATAGTAATGGGGACGGACACACATAGGAAGGGGTTGTTGTCAGGATACTTCCAGACTACAGCTCTGCTTCTGGATCTCAGGCATAAATGAAACAGCCTGAGCTTTTACCACTGAGGTTACTTTTAAAAGCCAAAGCTAGAAGCTTCTAAATTCTCTACTGCAGTGGCTGCAGAAACAGTTTTGGATATCCTTTCAGTACAAAATGTCATGGACCTGGTCACAAAACACCAATGCAACAAAATTCTCATAGCAAGGAAACCAGTGGGAACTACTGTGAGAGTTTTCAAGTCACCTCTGCCACAGAGCAGCAGGTATATCCAAGTTTCTGCACATGCTAAGGAATGGATTTGTTTGGATCCTGAGACCAGGACCAATACTTACGAACTTGTAGACGGTCTTCATAGCTGGGTTTGCTTTTGTTTTCACAGTATTCAGAATTGCTCCACTTCCTTTCTATAATAAAAATGTCAGTCATCAATGAGAGCTGAAGGTAGAGAAGGCCAACACCAACAAAGATGTCTTCTCTTCAATCAAGTTGGGCAACACTTCAACAGGACTGATGCAAGAAGAGATGCAAGCCCAGATGGTTACTGGTCTGCAGCAGTCACAACTAGGGTTATGGCGCACTCACTTGGGTGCTCACATGCTTGTGTGCTCACATATGTGGGGGAGGGGCATGTGTGTGGACTGGAGCTTCTAGTCCAATGTTCTTTCTGTTCAGTGTCTGTCTCAGGTTGTTTGAGATGAGAGCTTCCCCATAGTCATTAGTGATTTTCTAAAAGAACGTCTAGTTACAATAGACAAGTATTCGGGTATGTTTTAAATCTGGGGACTCTAGTTGATATCAGGCTTGGGTGAAATGGGGTCCTAATCAACCAGGATCATCTGAGAATATGCTCTCTTTCCTCATCTGGGCTTTCTGTGTTGTTTTAAAATCTCTCTGGTAAGCTGCCTTCCTTAATATCTGAATCACCATGAAAGCCATGGCTGCAGCAGAAGTAGACTGAACACACGAAGTCTTGATTGCTTTCCTCAGGGAGCAATGCCCTACCTACGGGGGGCAGTGGAGGCAGCTGAAGTGAGCAGGCCCTGTTCCAGAGCTGTCTGTAAGCTTGGGCTTCAGTCTCATCCCTGTAGGCTGTTATGAGAGCTCTTGTGTTAGGATCTGAGGGCTCTGTGCCAAGAGAGGCCTGGATTCTGCCTTCAGAGACCTCCAGTGGAGGTTGGGGGAAGGAGGGAGCCAGGGTAAATAATGGCACATCGGGTGGTGAGCTGTAATGGCTGCACGCAGGGAACACGTAGACAAGGACAGTCAGACAAGGCCTGAGAACCCTGGGCCACGAAGGAAGGGTTGGTGTGGGGGACAGAGAAGAAAATTCTTTCAACAAGCAATAGCATACAAAAGAGCACAGAAGCCAGATGTGCTCTGGTTGGAACAAGTGGTTACTGTGCCGAGCACAGTGAATCATGGGAGGGGCAGAAGTGAGCTGGGAGGCCCAACATGGTAGTTTGTGAAGAGCCTGGAATTGCAGGGTAAGGGGCCATATGCTCTGAAGGGCTTTTAATCAAATGTATCACATAATCAGATTTGCGGTGGCTTGGGAAATTCATTCGTTCAATTTGAATGGAGAAAGACTGGAACCAGTGGGTTTATAACCAAGTAAGAGACAGTAATATAATTTTACTGGCTGTAACTTTTAGCACGATTTTTGGTAAATGCTCATATTAAAAACTTCAAACTTAAAAAAACATTACAATCTGACCTAGAAAGTATCCTGTGTTGTAGACAATAGGAAATTTTCACCCACTCATTTATTCCATACCGCCTTCCAAAATTACTCAGAATCCTGTTTAAATGGTCCTTTGGAGTATTGAAACTCCCTTTATCAATCAATCAACAGGTCCTTATTGCTGCTTCTGATTTGCCAAGTGTTGTGTTTGGCCATCCAAGAAGAACAAAGGAAGTCTTTCACGGATTGCTGCTTACTCTCGGCCAACTGCAGACACTTCCAAGGGACCTGCCTTGGCAGCAGTGCACTTGGCCCTGGGGCGGGGGAGAACACTTATCACATTATGTTGGTGTTGCCTGTTTACGTGCCTGCCTTCCAAACAAGCTGGGAGCACTCCAGGGCAAGGCCGGTGTCCCCACCGAATCCCCAGTACCCAGCTGGTGTCTGGCACATAGTAGGCCTCAGTGATCAACGGATGGAAAGGTTCAGCAAGAATTTGAATTCTTTAGAGGCTCCAGAAGTCCTAAGTATCTGGCTGCCAATTCAATAAGAAACTTCACATCAATGGTGAGGAGACTTAAAAATTAAAACAAAACTCTCAGGGATGTGTTTTCCATCTTCCCAGGAGCCTTTGCATAAAATATATTGCAAAGCAGCAGGAGGGACACACTTTTGGCTTCCCTAGGATCGTGACAATCATACTAGCACTGGAAGGAGATGCCCAGAAATGTCGTAGGATGACAACATTCCTTGCAACAGGCCTTGGCTGGCAGGAGCAGAGGGACACCTCGCGCTCCTTCTTTCCTCTGCCAAGCAGGCCTTGCACAGCCCTATCTTTCCAGTTTCTGCCCGAAGGAAGACAGGCTAGCTTTGAGACAAAAGTATCTTCAGCTGAGGGAATAGAGGATTGGGGCCTTGAGGCAGCCTTGTGGGTGGCCAGGAAGAACACAGGGGCTGCCAGGAGCCCATGAAGGAGGCTGGGTGGCTCTGAATGGGGTACACTTACCCTGACCGTGGAGAGCCACTGATGGTACAGTTTATCACTGCCTGGGGAAAGAGAAGCCAAGAGAAGCTGTAATTTAAGGAGCTCTTTAAATTGCCTTTAGCATGCAGGATATGGGAAGTTCACAGCCCTGCCATTCTCCATCCTGTGCTTCCATTCTGCTCAGCCTTCCTCTCTGACCACAAGGATATATCCAGGGTTCCCCAGCAAGCAATCTCTCCATCTTCCAGGTCCTTACAAACACTGTTTCTTTGTGTGGCCACCATTCTGTAGCCTCACTGCTTAGTGAACTCAACAGCCAGCTGAAATGGCATTTCCTCTGGAAGCTTCTTCCTCCTCTTTCCTCTGAACAGCCCCCTCAGCACAGGTAACACATTCTCTGATACACTATGAGTTACTGAGGCTGGGTAGCCCCAAGTAAAGACTCAAACTTGGCTTTTGTTACAAGGAGGCACTGTGCAGAGCTCTGCTCATTTTATTCAGTGGGATAGGGAGATCTCAGCAGGAGTCAGATCTTCTTGAAGCTCAGAACAATTGAATGTCATTTTGCAACACATATAGCATGTCTTCTCCAGGAAGGAGGAACCTTGTTCCTCCAGGAAGCAGTGAGAACAAATAGCCCTATTCCAACTGGAAGATGAAGAAGAAAAAAAAGAAACCACTGGGTTCCACTACCCTTTCTGTACTGGTATAGTTTTTGTCTTTAATTACATGTCTCTACCTCACTAGCAGCTCCTCGAGGGCAGAACTGGGTCTTCCTCTGTTTACGCAGCTTTGGACACAAAGGAGCTCAGGAAATGTTGGTTGACCATCAGCCACTGTCTGGAGACTCTGCATGGTTTTATTAGCTATGGCGTTCTCCATGCGGCATGGTCTGCAGGGCCTGGAACACTCACAGGTGGAACTCCCACTGGCTATGGGCTGGTCAGAAGATGAGGTCTAGACCAGGCATGCTCAGCAATAAGAGGGCTGGCAGTGTAAGTATTATTATTCTGCACCCAAAGACTGAGACTACAGATACTATCATCTTTACTGTGAAAGGCAGCAAAGGGATTTGGAAGGAAGGTCAGGTTGGGATTAAGGAACTATAGTCAGCCAGGAACACTTCCCTGGACCTCAAGGGCCTCTTTTGAGAAATGAGATCCTCCAGTTCTAAGGCACCAAGAAACAACTCTCACATTTTTTTGTTTTGTTTTGTTTTTTGCCAGTCCTGGGACTTGAACTCAGGGCCTGAGTACTGTCCCTGGCTTCTTTTTGCTCAAGGCTAGCACTTTACCACTTGAGCCACAGTGCCACTTCTGGCTTTTTCTATATATGTGGTTCTGGGGAATTGAACCCATCAAACCAAGGGCTTCATGTATAGGAGGCGAGCACTTTACCACTAGGCCATATTCCCAGCCCTATTTTTTTTTAAATTTACTTTTTGAGATGGGTCTATGTTGCCTAGTCTTGAACTTCTGGACTCCAATGATTCTCCTGCTTCAGCCTCCCAAGTGCTGGGACTCCAGATGTGTGTTACTGCACTCAGCTCCATGTTCACATTGTAAAGAAACATTTGCCAAGCCCTAACTCTGTGCCATGGACTGTCCTGGGCACAGAGTCCTGCCACTGTGACTTCATCTCTGCAGGAGTACAGTGAAGTGGCCAGGGTCACTCTTGGTACACAGAGTTGACTTGAAATAATGGAAATGTCCTGTTCTAGATTGTACAGCTAGCTAGGAGACAGGGTCCTCATTTGAATTTAGCTCTCCTAATTTTGTATCTTGTGCCCTTGCCCTGAGTCATGCTGGCCACAACATTTAACAGGACTCATCTACACAGGGAAAGCTGGACTCCCAAACAGAGCATTGCAGATGGACCAATGGGCTACAAAATGAGAAGGGATTCTCCAACTATTTCAAGGCCAAGGTTGAAATTAGTCTTTCCCCACTCCCTCATTAAGGAGGAAGGAAGCCCCTGTTACTCTTGCCAAACACAACTTTAGTCCAGAGAGCCATGTACAGTTTCTCACCAGCATATTCACCCATGTTGATCTCCTCTTCAAAGACATCGCTGAAGCCCTCACCAGAATTCAGGAGGTCTAGTCGGCCATCAATAAACTGGAAAGAGAAAGAGCACAACAGCTTGTCTACAGAGCTGGGAAGCCATCTAGCTGGCTAATGTATCACATGCCCAAAGAGCAAGCTCACTTTCCAGACAGGAAAGGTTCCTCAAACCTGTGAGTTTTCTGAAAAGTTGGCTGTGTATTTATGGCAAGTTAGAAAACCATGCAATGCATTTGCCACGGGCCTTGCTGGTGGTAGATACCTTCTTTACCCAATTCCCTATTTCTGGGTCTCTCTGGTCTGAGGGCTTTCCTCGCCTACAGCCTGAATGCCTAGGGTGGAGAGAGTTGCAGAAGTCCCTGCTGTGGGAGCCGGGTACCTGCTTGAAGAGCTGCAGCTGGGTGGCGTTCTGTAGGAACTGTCTCATGGCTCCAGAGCGATAGTGTGACACGAAGGCCTCCTCGCAGAAAGTGATGGGCTCCTCCTAGGACAGGTAGAAGGGACATGTCAGAGGTGTGGAAGGAGGATGATTGGTCCTCAGTTCCCTTTCCCACATCTGTTAATTCAGCTCCTCCTCATTAGTGAAGTCATTCTAGTCTATGGCTGAGGGATCCAGGACAGGGAGAATGGGTCCGACTCTGAAATCAGAGAAGGGAGGTGGCAGGGTGGGGGCCCAATGTCAGACCCCCAATCCGCTACCTGAAGACCCTGATGGCCATATCCTGATAGAAAGGTAGTGACATGCCTTCCAATACAATGATTTTCAAATGTTTCTTTCCACTTTTAGACATGGAACCCTGTCCTCAGGGAAGGAGCTCTGTGTATGGCAGAGCAGTGGCTGGTGGCTGGGTCTCTGCTTGTTGGCCTTCTCACCCCAGCTCTCAGGCATCTTTACCATCCCTAGGGCACCAATTATAGAGCATAGTTGAAAATTCATTTATACAGTGATCTTAAGTTATAGCAATTCATCATTCAACCATAATTATTGGATAATCAAAAATAAACTTTACCATATAGTTGATTGTGCTTATACTGTTTGATAAGGGAGTTTATGTCCACCAAACTTTTTACAACTAAGGGAAATGAAACCCTAGGCTTAAAAAAAAATCCCAGCCTTGTATAGTCAACACCTCTGGCTTTCTTTGAACACATCTGGAGTGCTTGTCTACACAGACAGGTCTTTAACTTTGGCAGTGTATTCACAATTCTGAAAGATCCGACTTTTACATCTTGAGCTGAATTAAAGGTGCCCCTCCCCCTTTCACAGACTTGGTGGCAAACACAGGGATGTTTGAAGCTCCACTTTTATCCTGTTTTAATGAGTTATGCGAGTGTTAAATTTACTGTCTAGTTTGTGTTAGGTTCCAAGAGTCTCCTGCTTCAATCTAGCCAATATTTGCTCAGAAACCAGGCAGGCTTCTTGCATAGGCTACAAAGATGACCCCAAATATGAGGGCAAGGGGAAATTTTTATTTTTAAACAATTGTGCCCTACTTAATTTTACCAAAGATGTGAGGCATCTTACACACACACACACACACACACACACACACACACACACACACACACACACACATCCAAAGAAACAAAGAAAACAATGAAGGCTGGGAAATACACCAATATATGAAATGAATTTCTTTGGGATATGTTGGTCCTATATAGTTTGTAAAATTAAGTTACAAAATGATCTGAGCTTCCTGGCTGCTGAAGCAAGAAGGAAAAATCATGAAAACTTGTTTGTGTATAAGAAAAAAAAGCAAATCAGTTCCTCAGGAAAAAGAGCTGCTCATGGCATTTACCACTTGGGCATAGAGTGCCACCTTCACTGCTGAATGCCTGAGAGACCAGCTACTGATAACCGACAGAAGCCCAGCTAGAATTCCACTCCTGTGGCTTAGAACTTGTGCTTCTCAGCCTTGGGACCACGGTATGGCAATTAATTCTCTCTCCAGGTGATCTCATCCATACGCAGTGTCACTCACAC
Organism: Perognathus longimembris pacificus; assembly: GCF_023159225.1. Classification (NCBI taxonomy): domain Eukaryota; kingdom Metazoa; phylum Chordata; class Mammalia; order Rodentia; family Heteromyidae; genus Perognathus; species Perognathus longimembris. The sequence goes on from NC_063161.1 coordinate 153,016,654, forward strand.
ACTGATGGCTGTTGATGCATGTTGTCAGCTGGCACCTTTCCAGATCTCCAATCCTGCATGTCTCTACCCCCAACCTGGACGGCCCACTGACACCTTGAACTCAAAATGGCCCACACTCCCAATTAAGATCCCATCAGGAGTGCACCTCAAATCTGTTTCTTTATTTCTTAGTTGTCAGGGCCCCCAGCAACCATCATAAGTCTGTCAGATTTCCCAAGTCCTTCCCATTGCACCTGTGAGGTGTCTCACATGTTTTCTACTCCCTACTTGCCAACCACAAGGTGAGCATAGGCCCAAGCTGCTTCAGTGAAGAAGACTTAGCTCCCTGCTCTTGTCCTGCCTCACTCTTTGCAGTCCACCCAATTCTTCTGGCCAAGATGGATTCTAAAATGCAAATGGATCATGGTAACCATCTCACTCAGAACTCAGATGTCACTTTTGTGTGGTGATTTCTGTCTTTTCCACTACCTCACATGCTTTTGCTCACCATTACACACGTCACACTGTGTGTGGAACAAGCAAGGTAGGTGTGGGAGAGGACAGGAAAAGCTCTTCAGTCCAGGCAAGCAGAGCCTTTAGAACGGATTCTAGCTTTCTTTTCCAGAGTCCTTTGGTATGTGCCCCTTGTTTCTACTCTCATATACTTTATGTCCAAACTTTTTCTGATCCCATTTACATCTCTTTTCACATCCTTTCTTTCTTTTCCTAGTTCTATTCCTTCTTCTTGGACTGTCTTCTCAAACTCACTCCTATGTGTGGTGATCATTCATTCTTTCTTGGTGCTCTTAAAACCTTGTGCAACATTGGGAGCTGGGATAGTCTTCTATGCTGACCAGGAGCTCAGGAGGGCACGGCCCTAATGAGCGTACCTCAACTTTCCTCAGGGATAGCACAGAACAGCTTCTCGGTTGGAAGGAACCTGGACTAATGCACCACAGAATGAGCTTGACTTTGGTTCCTGCCCCAGGAGTTGTGTGTGTGACACAGACATTGCTTGGCCTGACAGTAAAGAGCTCTTATAGCAAGATGCCAGGTGACTGACATTGGTATCCAAAGGAGTTGTTAGCATTCACTCCTGGAGCTGTGGCCTAGTGTGTCCAGGAAGATGTCTGCAGAGCAACAGATAAATTCAAGAGAATTTACAACCAGATTTGTATATGAGGGTAGCCCAAGGCAGGATTTAGTTGCAGGATAACAGAAAGAATCTCATCTTGGAGGAGACAGGATATTTTGAGTCTGTTACTTACTAGAGGTGACATTCCCTGGATGACAAGTCTGTGCCATAAAAATGGGCAAAAGGACATGGCCATGGATGGGAAACCTTCAGGGGAAACACCAACTGTGTTGGTTAGACATGGAAACAACTACTGTCACACAGTGCTGTGCCACGGAGAGGGAGGTGACAATGACAAAATGCCCACATGAGTCTGGAAGTGAAGAATCCTTCCCAGCAGCAGGTTAGAAAACGTGATAGGAAATGGGGACACACAGCTGCGCTCAGAAAAGTCAACTGGATTTAGGCAAACAAAGCCTGTCCATTCAGGGCCCAGTTCTTAACAAGTTAATTTATTTCAGGTATATGTTACAGTAAGGGAAAGCTTATCAAGAACAATTAATGGTGCTGGGGTTTGAACTCAGGGCTTCATGCTTTCTAGGCAGGCTCTCTACTACTTGAACCACACTTCTAGCCCTCAGGGCACAGTTCTAACCCTGCAGAAAAGCAGTGACATTGACACCCAGCAAAGCCTCCCTTGGCAGCAGACACAGAGGACTCATTCCCTGGAGCAACTCCATCCCAACACAATGGAAATAATCATGGCGCATCTCATGCTGATACAGACTCTGGGGGAGGCACTGTGCTTACAGCCTCACAAGTCTTTCTACAAGTGTGAAAGTTTTAATGAAGTCGGAACTATAGGCAGAATTTATAGAAGGATAACAGGTAATGTGAATGACACACTCAAGGTGACACGACCTGACATGGCAGTCAGGGTCTAGCCCCTGTTGGCCTCCAAAGCCCAGTGTTGCCATTGAGCTCTGAAGCCTTGGTTGTAGACAGGGACATCCATTGCAGAAGGAGTGCTTTCTTTTCTAGGTGGAGCCCTTAGATTCACACATACATACCATCAACATCAGCACTACTACCATCACCACCATCCTATCAGAGGCAAATGATAGCAGGAGCAGCAAGGTGCTGAGAAGGCTTTCTGCAAGAACACACAGCCATTTCCCTACTTGTCTATCCCTGACCCACAGTGAGCATAGCCACTGTCACTCTGTTCTGCAGCGCAGCAGAGTATAGCAAGGGAGCTCGTTAATTCCCTCCTTTGCTGATTTAGTTCTCTTACTGGACTGATAAAACCCTTGTCTTCTTAGGTGACACACTAGGCACTGGGGCAACGGGCTGGTGGCACTGCTAATCCTTGGAAGCCAGGCCGTGAGCATTGGAGCTTAGACGGAATTAGTAGAGTTTTCCATGTATGACCTGAAGGACAATAGAACAGCAGCTCAACCCTATCAAGGACTTTGTTACCAAAAGGCAAGTTTTCCTCCTGGATTATCTTCTTGACATAAGGAATCAAGTGGAAACTCATCACTAATGAGTTGAATCTTTGTTAACAGGTGAAGATGGTGATTTTCCAAAGGTTTTTGAAACTTGCAGAAATAAACGATTTTATCCACAGTACTGTCAGTACTGCTGTTAAAAAATACAATCTCCCATCAACTTCTTCAGCAGCTTTCCTTGTTCTGTGATTCTTATTTAAGCTGTTAAGTCCTTATTTTATCCTTTAAGAATTTAATTTTTTAAATAAAAAATTCCACATACACTCAGTATGAGGTCTTAATGGGGTGGGGAGTGTCTTTTCAAAACAACAATAACAACAACAACAAAAAGGTCCATCTATCCCTATAAACATTTAAGAGCTGTTCCTATGTGCCAGGTTCTATGTAAGGAGTGTATAAGGACAAACAAAATACAGTTCTTACAAGTAATACTTGGATGAACATGCACATGATACAATGGCAGAATGTTCTGACAATAGCAAGTAACCTGAGGGTGTTTCTATGGATGGATAATGAGGTATTTACACATAATACAGTAATTTGCAGTCCTAAAAAGAAATTTGACACATGCCACAACATGGATGAATCTTGAAGATATCAGGCCAAGTGAAGTAAATCACTAAAATAAGACAAATACCATATGACTGTACTTGTATGAGGTACCCTGAATTATCAAATTCACAGACACAGAAAGTAGGGTAACTTCCAGTAGCTTGGGGAGGGGAATGGAGAGACACTTAATGGGGCACAGAGGGCTTTAGATTTTTAAGATGACTAAGTTCTGATGAGGGAAGGTCAAGATGGTACACCAATGAGAATGTATTTAACATCCCTGAATTACAAATTAAAAAATGATTAAGATGGATAGACTCTGGTCCTTAAAAACCAATGTCAGGAGCTAGACTGCTGGTGGCTCTTTTCTGTAATCCAGGCCAAGATGTGAGGATCTAGGCTTGAAGTCTGTCCAAGCAGGATAGTCTGTGATACTGTTATCTCTGATTAAGCAGGAAAAACTTGAAAATGAGGCTTTGACTCCAGTGGTAGAGTGACAGCCTTGAGTGGAAAATCTAAGAGACAATGTCCAGGCCCCAGTAGTGGCCAAAAAAAACACCCCAAAAACCCCAACAAACAAAAAAACATAAAACAACCAATTAATGCCAGGAATGTAAAATAGGTTTTGTTAGGGATACCAGTCGGATCAGAAGATACAATGAGAGAGTATGGATAGGTGGTCAATATAGTAAAAATACTTTATACACATGTATGAAAACCTGTTAAAATAATTTTCAAAAGGTGGAGGAAGAATAAGTAATGGGAAAGTGAATTTGAGTAGAGAACACTGTATTTATGCGTGGAAATATCACACACACACACACACACACACACACACACACACACACACACCCTCAAAAAAGCCACCACAGAGATCCTCTGATGTCTATTCTGGATCCTTCCCCATTGATCCTCTATCCTCCCAGGAAGAGGAGGTTGAGTGCTCATTAGGCTTTCCTGGGATCATGGGAAATGAGCACATAAGGAGGATACAGACCTCTATATAGAGTTATTACCCCTTTGCACAAACAATACATACTTATAAAAATATAAAGACTGGTTAAGATGAGATAAGTTATGCAGAATTTACAGAATAAAATGTCTTAACTAAAAAAAATTTAAAAGATCTTTAAAAATGACAGAACATTTATAATTGCGGCCACAGGGCACGTGGAGTTCCTTAGTTTGTGTAAGCTTGGAATTTTCCATCATGGAAAGCTCTTGTTGGGTAGGAATCCTGTCCAGCGCAGGGAACAAGCTACCACAGTCCAGTGTAACACCTGGCAGATGGGAGGACTGGACTTGGTTTTGGTGAAGGCACATTTATACAACTTTAAAACCTCCTTTGGGATTGATCCACACAACATGATGGAGAGAGAACATGTCTTAAGATCTGCCCTTGAGCACTGTGACTGGACTTTAGCTATGTCTTTCCTCATCAGCAACAATGGTGCAGTGCTGGCCTTTGTCACAGGGCCACTTTGGAGCTTAAAATAGATGACCACAAGGGTTGGGGATTTAGCTCAGTGGCACCCTTGCCAGGCAAGTACAAGGCACTGGTTTTGGTTCTCAGCTCTGAAAAACAAAAAGAAAATCCCCAAACCAACCAACCAACCAACCAACCAAAAAACACATGACCACAAAGAGATAGTTCCGTAGTAGACTTCTAATAACCATCTTTCTTGAGGGCAGAGCTGGTCTTACTACAGCAGTTAGTGTGATGTGCAGGGCCCAGAGCAAAATGGTGCTAAAGTGTAAAAGTGCACACCAAAATCTGAAGTGCTCCTCTTTCTCCCCTGGTCTCTTTCTAGCCCTGCCATGCTATTTGCATGCACTTGTGTTCTGTTCTTACTACTCAGTGGAAATGCTGTATACAACCAACTCAACTGTTTTTTATTTCACTGCTTGATACACATGCCCTGTCTTTGGCTTACAGATCGGAAAGGAAGAGGAACCGTGACTGCTTTGTCTCTTTCCTTCGATGTCATTTCAGACTGAGTGTGGCTGGCTAAGTACAAGAAACACAAGTATGGCAGGTTTCCTGGTTCAGTCGTAAGACTGAGAGCACCATGGCCTGCCTGCTGCATCGGAAGCAAGTTCTAGCTCTGACTGAAGTGTGGCAGGCCGAGGCTTACCAGCAACCTCTTGGTAGACCATCAATGTGTTTACATAGTAAGTGCTTTGAGCTGCTGATCTCTCATGCAATGTACCTCCCCTGAATTTTTTTTTTTGCCAGCGGGCATGGTGACACAAGATGGGGATGGCCACACTCCTCTGAAGACACACTCTGGTCACCCCTTCTTGGCTATGTTCACACGGTAGCATCCTAGTTAACTTCATTCATAAAGCACAAGTTCAAAAGGTAGTCTTAAGAATTTTAAGATCTAGACTATAGAGCACTAAGCTAAGTACAGGTCTCAGGGCTTATAAGACTGGAAGCCTTGTAGACTGATGAGGTCATCCAGGATTCACTTTTTCTCCATCTCTTCTGAGCTAAGTATTAGCAGGCAGCTACAGGGTTGATTGTCTGCCACTGTGATCCAATAGGGTGCAAGGGCTTTAGGCCAGTTAGTGGGTCCTCAGAAGTGGGGGTTCATACTCTGAGTGTGGTATTCAAGTTTCTCATGGACTTTCCTAGCTGCCTTTCCTTACTTATGACCCCTCCCATCACCTCATCTATCCACTTCTCCTTCATGGAGACTCTGGGTCCTCATGTCCCCACCTACTCTACATACCCTCATTCTTGGCTTCTCCCTAGTTAACTCCTTGGGACAACCATGCTTGATGACTCAGGTGAGGAGAGCTCTGCTTTCTTCCTGTCACTTTCTTCCCACTGTCTCCCCACAACTAGCACTTGGAGGTAGGCATGCTGTCCCCAGAGCCCTGCAAGCTCCTGGATGACAGAGTGGGACATACAGCTGAGTTCTGGTCCCAGCATTGCCCCTTGGTGCCACTTTGTGGTTCTGGGGATGGAACTCAGGGCCCTGTCCATGAGCTCTACCATTGAGCTGTACCTCCAACCCTTAAGTGTTTTGAGGCAGAGCCTTGTTATGCAGCCCAGGTTGGCCTCAAACTCACTCATGATTTTGCTGCCTCAACCTCCCAAGTGTTGGGATTATGGCATGTACTGCCATACCTGAATCATCCTTATCAGCTTTAACGTGAGCAGAGTTGCCTGTCTTGTGTGACTGCTGAACATCAGGCAGGGCTGAATGGCATGGTGTGAGTCAATAAGTCTCAACATCAGCTGTACATTAGAATCACTTGAAGTGTTTTCAAAACCTCTAATTTGTCAAGGCCACAGTTTAAAAAAAACAGACTCCATTGTGGCCAGGGCTGTGAGCCATTGGCAGAAGTGAAGGTGACTAACTCAAACCAGCCAGGTGCCGGTGGCTCACGCCTGTAATTCTAGCTACCCAGGAGGCTGAGATCTGAGGATCACGGTTTGAAGCCAGCATGGGCAGGAAAGTCTATGAGACTCATCTCCAATTAACCATCAAAGAGTCAGGAAATGTGGCTCCATTTATCACCAGCATCCCATCCTGGCTGCATTTTGCACAAATACCTCCAAATCCCATGCTGGAGCCTCAGACCAGGGCTGGGAGGAGACCGTCTGAAGGCCTTGCCTTTTCTTCACAGGTCAGCAGAGCAGTTGTGGAAGAAGTTGAATTCCCCATGAGTGCAGAAAAGGCTTAGTGTTTTGTCTGGCTGAGAGGCCAAATCCTAATTTACTAGGACGTGGGAACGAAGAGAGGACAAGAGGGCCAGCAAGATTCCAAGGCAGTAAACTCTGGCTTGGCCAGAGTCAGTCAGAGTGTAGAGAAAAGAAAGCCAACATCAGCAAATGCTTGCTCTGCGCCACACAGCCTGCCCTACCTTCACTGAATCCTCCCCAGAACTCTGAGCCTTTACTTGCTATTCCTGTCTTGGGTGAGGAAAGGACGCCCACATGGGAAAGTGCATGGCCCAAAGTCCCAGAGCTTATAGGTCTACTGACTCCCAAGTCTGAGCCTGCACAGCACAGCACAGCACAGCACAGCACAGCACAGCACAGCACAGCACAGCACAGCACACAGGTGGGACTCGAGGTGGACTTGAGAAGGAAGGACACTGCCAGGACAGTCAAATGAGCCTGGCTGTGCTGGGCCAAGCCACCCTTGGGTGACAGGACCATGGCAGCTTTCTGGAGCACTTGTAAGCTAGGTAAGGCAAGCCAGGGACAGCTCCACAGCCTGGGCCCTGTCATTGTAACGAGCCTTAAACAAAGAATCAATGTCTCACTGTGAAGCAGGCTTGCTGCTCGGGTAACTTTAAGTTAGGGAAATGTGGGTCTCCAACAAGAGCTCCTTGGATGATTTGCAGGCCAGAGACGGCTGGGCTGGCGCTATTTGCCCATTCTTGCCCCAGCTCCAGTATTGACAGAAGCCATCCCCCACACTTGCTAGATTATAGTAAAGACATTCAAATCACAGGCAGGTTGGCCCACGCCTCGGCTCCTCTGTGCCAGCAGCCCCTTCTTTCTGCATTAACCGAGACAAACAGGGAGAAGTCAGGAAATTCTGATTAGTGCAGGAACGCAGATGAGAGAGGAGGCCTGTGGAAGCCGAAGACACAATGAAGTTGGTCTTCATGCATACTAGCTCAAGATTTTCTCCCCCTAAGAAATGCAGATGGGAATCAGCTCTTAGAGGATAGCAGGTGCAGTGATTAAAACCAGCTACCACTTGCTGAGCACACTCGCCTGTGCTGGGTGGTTTGACATGCATTATCTCACTTACTCTTTGTGGACAACCTGTGAGGTAGGTGAGACAATCATTTCCATTTTACAGATAAGGAAATTGAGGTTCCAGAGAGGGGAGGCTACCTGCCTAAGGTCACAGAGCTGGGTCAATGGCAGAGCCAGAATTAGGAGCAGTCTCTGGCTCATGCAGCATGCCACCAAGAGAGCAGACCACAATATCACATCTGACACATGAGCTGCCAGCTGGAGCTGCTCTAGAAGTCATCTAAAGAGATGGTCTGTGAGGCAGAGATGCAGAGTGAGTTTTGGCTTCCCCAGTGCTGCAGTAACCATTCACAAGGAAGCTCCTTCTCATGAGTCTGATAGGATGGAAATAGCAATGTCTATGCTCTCAACGTTTATTTCATTATGCAGGGTTAGTTTATAGAGCAATGGTGGTAAAGGACAGAGATAACACGGGGTGAAGTAGGTGGTACATCAGTGCTGCAACACAGCTACAGCTTTCTCCCGGGATGGAAATCAAACACGTGAGATCTCAGTACCAAGCACCTGCTGGCTCAGCTACCTGATGCTTGGCAGCCTCATAGTCACCTCACTGCCAGAGCCAGATTCCAGGTTTAGCACAAAGACTATGGCATTCTGATGCCTTGCCCACACTGACTAGAGAGAAGGGTCTTACTGTTCTGGGAGTGAAAACAACTTGAGCCTAGGAGACTGAATGGGGTTAGGGGCCTGGTGGATCCCTGGGAGAGAGAGACATCAACCTGAAAAGCCATTAACAAGGCAACTAACAAAAACTGCAGCAACAGGACATGGGGCTCACAAATTGAAAGGCAAAGGGACACAGATCAACTAAAGCACAAATGATTCTGGAGCAAAAGAAAGCCCGAGTCCCTGGTGCCATGACCTCGAGAGGGCCCAATGCAGCAGCTTCTCCTGACATATCTTGAATTATAGGGATTGTTTGCGGAACCCTTGGTTCTTTCATTTATTATTATCACTTTCTCAAATGGCCTCTGTGCAGTGCTGAGTCTCCAGTGGTTGGCAGGGCCCAGGCTTTGGTAGGAAGTTTCTAGTGAACTGATGGTGGGTGGTATTGCAGAAAAAACACAATGAGAGTTAAACACCAGATCAGGCCTTGATTCCTTCTCCTTGCCTACGCCTCATTTCCTCTTGCTCTAAAATAGCATGGCTGGAAAATCTCTACTTTCTACTGCTGATGTGTTGTTTCCAGACAAAGTCACTCTCTACAAGGCCTGCCATGGCCTCCACAATGTATCACAATGCACAGCTCTTGATGCAGAGGCGGGAACACAAGGAAATCCACCACCCACGTGTCTGGTAACAGGGCAGATCCCTAAGCCCCTGCAACAAATTGCTCATTTGTAAAAAGGGGGGAGATGCTTCCTGCTTATGTGAGGTTATATGGGGATCATAGCTGATGGAGCCAAATGCATAGCTAACTTCCAGGAAAGGGCTTCAAAAGACCAGTTTTCCATTTCAAATTTTGGTAGTTCCCGCCCATGGCATGCACAAAGATTCTAGTTTGGCAGCCCTGATCCACTCTTTGTGTAGGGCATGAGGGCAGCAGAGGTCAAGCCATGACCCGGCCAGGGAAACCATAAAAGCTACTGGGAGCACAGCCTCGCTGGACCCACAGTAACTACTTGCAGTTGAAGGCTGACTTCCCTTATCAACCCCGTGAAGACAGACTCCTCATACCCACCTGTGGCGTGGGGAGTGGTGCCTCGCTGAAGGCCACAGACCTGGAGGAGACCTTACTGTATCTCAGCTCAGTTCTCTCTGACCCATGGCCCAGAATATTTGCCCAAACAGGGTTTCTCCAAGGATTCTAGAGAATCTAAAAGACCACAGATGACTTCCACAACAAACTTCTTCCTCCATGTGCTGCAGTTTCAGCCCTAGTTCAAGGAGACCCATCTCTAGGGGGTAGTTAGTGTGTTCTAGGGACTCAAGGAGCTCAGAGCTGCAGGGATGAGAGGAACAAGTGAGCCTCTCTGAGCCTCCATTTTCTCAGCTTACACGGGGCATATTCCCCACTTTGCATTTGAGGTTTAAAATGGTACCATCACCCAGAGGCACTCAACAGGTGCTACTAAAGATAAGTGTCTTTCAAGACTTTTCTTGGCTGTCACCTAAGGAGGGGGGGCATCACTTCTTGGGTAGGACTTATACCTTCCTTTCAACGAATACCTCATTGCAGTGACCCTAATCAGGTGGATGGGGGGCTAAGGAAGATAGGGAGAAGGTGACATCAATGCCAAGGGCCTAGAAGGAGCAGGATTAAGTTGTGCAGGAGGAAGACAGTGGCCTGGGACCTGGATGAGTGGTGGTATGCAGGGAGGAGCGTGTGTCGCTGGGCTTTGAGGACACCTCATTCATGGAGTGCAGGAGGGAGGATATTAATTATCTTCTTCCTCACTGGGTCATCCTCCTGAGAGCCAGAGATTCAACAAGTGGTAAATGTTGAACCATGATTCATTTCCGATTGGCTCTCTCCTGAGCATGTCCTGGCCAGCAGTGTGTGAGCCCTGTGTTCCGGCAGTAGACTTCTGGAGAGGCTCTGTTCCATCAAAGCCCCATCCTCTGACAGCTGCTGTGCTGATCCCTTCTACCTGGCTCACAGTGCCTGCAGGACCAAGAAGAGCAAGGATGTGGAAGGTGTTCCTGAGGTGTGACCCTGCTCACCTCTCCAACGACAGCTCTGTGTACTCCAAACACCCTGAGTCCCCATAGCACACAGCTGGCCACAGTTTTCCAGAAGTAATCATTGGTTGCTCTCTGTCGGGAAGCCCTTGACCCCTGCTCCTAGGCTGGGCAGTCTTTATTCCAGGCCTAATTCACCGGCTGCCTAATGCTTCCCATGGCCTCATGAGTTTGGGTCATCTGTCACTGCTTTGGGCCCTAAGTTCCTTGGCTCACCTCTGCAATAGAATCTGTAGCTAGTCATTGCATTTGCCTGGCTACCAATCAGTCCCAACCCTAGAGGTAGCTCCAAGGTATAAGAGGTAACTGACTGGCCTCTGACTGACCTTGGCATCTCTAGCTCCCCTGTATAATGCCCATACCATGCAGTTCTCCATGCCATTTGAATCACTCCACTGTGGATCTGGAAACAGGAACCTTTCCCAGAAAGAATGAACAGGGTGGAGAGGCAGCCAGCCAGAGGATGGAAGAAGGGCTAGAGGGAAGAAGGGAGGGAGGAAAAGGAAGAAGCAGTATGTGCTGGGAGGGGCAGGGAGGTAGGGAACCCCAGCTAATTAGACCACATGTGCAGAGTAGCATCTGGCTCCAAGCACAGCAGTTTCCAGTGCTCCTGGAGTTGTCGTGGAGACGACCACATGACCCGCCTAGAGCCGAGGCTCAGGGGCAGCAATCCAGATGCACTACTAACATATTCTGACAGAGAGCAGATGGGCAGCTATTTGCAGGGCCAAAAAATGCCAGCTCCGCTCCCCTCCAGACCCACGTGCCCTCACTGATCATTTTCATCGTGTAAAGTCACTCTTATCTGCCCAGAACCACCAGTTCCTCTCACCTGGGACTTGGTGTGAAAGTAGCTGTTTCTGTAGATGCCAGATCACCACAGCTTCCGGCCTGGCCTGCTCTTGTTGGGGAGGAGATGTCACCACCTTTAATGGAGGGTCTGCTTGTATTAGGCTCCCCAGCCACAGGGCTGCCCTCACTCTATCTCTGTCTATCTTGTCTTTGAGTAAGGCCTTAAACTCCCAATCTTTCTGTTTTGGCCTCCCAACTGCTAGGGTTATATGTGAGCACCACTGTGCTCCAGCTCTATGAAGTAAAACTTTTGAAACTGTCCTTTCTAAAGGCTTCATCCAGTGAGGAGAACCTGGGCTTTGGTGGCTGAGCTCTTATTCTTACCTTACTGGTCTTGGGCATGCAATCTGTCTAAGCTTAGTTTTACCCCTGTATAAAATAGAGGTGTAACATCTACTGCCAAAGTACTATTTAAGGATCCAGCTAAATAATTACGGGAGAGCCTTAAAAATTAGAAAGTCCTATATAAACATTAAGCTATTGGTACAATGGTAATGGTCTACTTAAGATAAAAAGTCTTTTTCAACTTCAAAAATTTTAAGCTGAGAAGTAGGAAAATGGCAAAAATGTCAAGGTTGGTTCAAAACTATACTTTCTTGTCCATACGTATGGTAAATGTCTCTAGGCAAGAACATGTTTATAGTATTAGAGAATTGGGCTGGGGTTTGAATTCAAGATCTGACATGTCTCCAGCAAGTAAGTAACTTCAAAATCTAGAGCTTCAGTCTCCATCTATATAACCTGGTAATACTCATTCTTACCTGCTTTGAGCTTGTTTCAGTGGTGAGAATTAATTGGGGCAAGATGCATACATTGCCTAGCAGTAACATTTCCTTCTATAATATTTATTGTTTGGTACCAAATGAATGTTAGCACCACTTCCCTTCTCCCAGCTTATCTAGTAGCATCAAACGTGACTGAGGTTAAGAACGATCAGAATGAAAAGTACAGGATGAGCTAGTCTGTGTGGCCTGGGGATGACACTCATCTCTTGTGAGCCTCAGTTTCCTCTTCTAGAAGAGGAGATTAGTAAGAGGACCTTTTTTTGTCATATTGTATGGTTCAAAGAAAACAGCAAAGTGTTTAGCATCCAGTTAATGGCTGTCATTATGATTTTTCCCTCCCACACTGGGGAAGCTCTCCATGAGTGGAGGAAAAATTTCACCTTTTCTGTGGGTTCAGCCTGCCACACATGTCTCAAGGGAAATGCGTTTAATTTTTGAAGTCTGGGAAACAAAGGGAAGTGATGATGCCAGCCTAAAGTGTGGGCTGCCCAGTACACATCAGGATCATCTTGAGGCCCCTTGCCCACTGCCTGAGTGGCATGTGGGCAGCTCATCCAGGTGCATGAAGGCTCTTATTTATGAAGTATGTATGCACCACAGGGTTTCTCGCTGCCACAAGCTCGCCTGCTGTCACAGGTGTGGGGAAAGCAGCTGAAAATATTGCAAACGTGGGTTTCATGTCACCCAGCAGAGACTAATGATTGTTTTAAGTAAATATTAATTATAAGAGTTACCCAGATAGTGCCAGCGTGGTATGCATACTTTTGCATTTACACATGTAGGCGAGGCAATCATTTAGGGACACAGCTTCTTCTGAAACTCCTCCAGGGACTTGAAGGGCTTGCAGGTGCTAAATATTTGAGGAGTTCCTAGTGAATTTATTTGTTAAACCTCTCAATATGCAAGGTATATGGGTTTCCTTATATGAGAGATTTTCTTCAGACCAAATGGTAGATTCAGTTCTACTCAAACCTTTACATGGTAATTGGTCACGATGTGCAGAGCCCAGTCTGGTTGAAGACCCAGCATCTTGGTTGGTCTCAGCCAAGTGTGCACCCAAGAGCCTGGATATGTGTATACGTCACCAGCCTTTGGGGTCGTTTACTTCTCTGTGTCCTCTTGGCTTCCATTTCCTTGTAGTGTGAGAAACTAACATTTGATGATCCTTTTGATCAGTAGTTCTAACATCTGGCTGCCCATGGACACTCAGTAGGGAGGTTTTTTAATGTACTCCTTGGATCATGGCCCAGACCCACACAATGATGCTTAGATGATTCCAATGCATTTGAGAATCTGGGTGGAAGGCGGTGAGACAGTAGTGACAAAGGCATAGGCATTTGTGGGCTTCTGTGAGGTGCTCTTCTAGCTGTTTGACATGTACTATCAATCCTCAAAACAACTCCATGAGGTAGATGTTGTTGCTGTCCTCATCATACAGATGGGAAACTGAGGCAAAGAAATGTGAGGGAGCGACTCCAGCTTTACATAGGCATATTTGTTGACCGGGTATAAACAAATGACCTGAGATTATGGTTCCGCATGATTCTGAAAAGAACAAGCTCACTCATTGCTTTTATGCAATGCGCTCAGTCCCTGGGGCATGTGGAAAGCCAGGCAGGCACACGTTGGGAAGCCCTGCGATTTGACTACCTAGAACTTGGCTCATAAGACTTTTAGCTACTAATCTCCATGCACCAAGTCCCTTTAGTGGCAGACAATGCTAAGATAGGAGAGGATACTACATCTGATCGCACAAGATTGTCTCACAGGGAAGAACTAAGCCCAGATAACCAAACTGTACTACATGCTGCAGAAACCCAGCAAGAAAACAATTACTTACAACATTACAGTCACATTAGGAAATATCTAAAAGGCTTTTAGAGGTTTCCAGAAAAATGGACATCTGAGGGATGGGGCTAAAGTCTGTGTCTGGGGGTATCATGGAGTTTGGACTTCTAGACATCCCTCTGCTGAGGCCATTCCATGAAATAAAGGACAGTCTGGACTCCAGGAAATGGCACTTCCTCTCAACACTGTTGCTCTCAGGTATCTCATATTGGGTAACCTAAAATCAGACTGTTCTTCCTTCCTAACACTAATGATTATGATAGCAGAGATCATTTGCTGGCTTCATTCTAGTAATCAGTAGGTATGCTGAATGGTTTAGGCTTAAATCTACTGATACCAGCTACTTAAAAACAAGGTGCATTGATTCACAAATAGATGAACAAATATATTCATTTATTCTGTGGTGCTAGAGATTGAACCCAGAGCCTCATGCATTCTATAGCAAGTGCTTTTCTACTGAGCAATATCCCCAGTCAGATACGTGATAAGTCAAGCAAAATCATATGTTAATGATGCAACCTGGATGATAGGAATGTGACTTTCAATATGAGATTCTTTGAGCCTTCTTATCATACAATATGTACGAAAAACTCAAAAGGGGAAATTAAGTGCTAGGACTTTAGTGGATTGAGAGTGATAGCTAGAAATATTATTCTACCAGCTACTGGTCTTGAGGAGACACCCAACATGACATCATGCTAATCCAATCTGTTGTTGGTGCAGTCACAGGGAGACACTAAAGTGAGTTACAAATGAGAATTAAAGTATTTATTGCAGATCTATTTTAAGCACTGGACTGGCAATAAGCCAGTTAGGATCCCTCCCTCTAAGTGCGTAGGGGATCATACAAACAATGATCAGTGTATGTGACAGGCATGAGAAGGTGTTCACAAATCTGAAAATAAAGCTCTGGAAAGTCAAGCAATATCCCCAAGTAGCCGTGACAAGCAGGTGGGGAAGATTCACTTGTGAGCATGTCTGAGTCTAAAGTCTGGTTCTTTCCTCTGTGACCTGATGCTGTTGATGTTCACCAACATCAACCTCATTTGCTCTGGATGAGAAAAGGGGATGACAAGGATTCTGACATTCTAGGACCACTTCTAAGACATATTCTATCATTCTTTCTGTTCCTGCCCACCATCTGATAAGGGTCTAGAACACTGCAAAGCAAAAGCTGTGACTTTCATTTCTCCATTTTGAGAACTCCTATTTGCTGCCTCACTTGACTGCACACAGATCTGGATGAGGATGCCGGAATCCCTGCAGTTTTCAACCCAATTGGCTGGGAGGCCTGGAGTGCGAGGACTAGAATGACAGGCTGTTTGCCTAGCTCTCTCTTCCCACTGGTCCAGGGATCCAGGGATATGCAGGAATTGGTTACTTTGGCAGGAAGAAAAGAGAAGCTGTCCAAAGAGAGCATCTGGATGTGAGTTCAGATGGATAGTTCCATGCCATTCACTGCTCACTTGGCCTGTTTGCCCCTCCAAGACATTGAAAGGCCTTTTGCCAATAACTGCTCTACAAGGATGGAATAATTCACCCTTTGCTTTGGTGCTACATAGAGTGTCTTGCTTTAGAAGCTGATGGTGAGTAATTTGTAGTTCTGACAGGGGAATGCCAAAGGACCATTCCAAGAAACCCTGGAAAGAGTTTTTATTTAGTAATAGTACATGGGAATGGCAAATGTTAGCTAACTTTATGTTACTGGCATATACTCCCTAATTTAGGGATAGATTCTGTCTAGTCCTATAATAGGGGCTGGTGATTTTAAGTATTTATGAACAAGTTGTTTTAGGAGAAATATAAGATAACAGATCTCTTACAAATGGGCTACCTATTTTATGTTGTAAAGGTTCTTATTCCCAGAGCCTTTCATCTGACCTTTCCAGGCTGTTCTGATTGGTTCCTAGCTTCTTTATCTTCTGTCCTGACAGCAGCAAGGACCTCCCCTCTAGGCCTCTTCAAAGGCTTTCTTCAAAGACCCTGTTGTCTCACCACACCCCAGGGACATTCCTATAGTACCTCTAGGTTCACCTGGTCACATTAGCTTAAGTCCTGCCCTGCCTTTGTGACAAGTTCCAAGAGTCATCTTAGCTGTTTTGCTACTCCCACACCACTTCAGCTATTTCTCCTGATACTCATCCTGCAGAGCAAAAGTCTTGATCCTTGTCAACTACATGGCACTTCCTGTACACTGTACTCTACACTACTTCAGAACCCCTGCTTTAGCTCATACTATTCCCCTTGCCTGGAATGCCCTGTCCTCTTTTCAAAAAGCCAACTCTGCTGGGTGCAGTGGCTCACACCTGTAATCCTAGCTACTCAGGAGGCTGAGATCTAAGGATCATGGCTCAAAGCTAGTGCAGGCAGGCAAGTCCATGAGACTCTTATCTCCAATTAACCACTCCCAAAAGCTGGAAGTAGAGTTGTGGCTCAAATGGTACACTGCTAGCCTTGAGTACAAAAGCTTTAGTTCAAGCCTCAGGACCAGCACCAAAAACAAACCCCCCTCAAAGGCCAATACCTTACTTATTCCACAAGCCAAGTTCAGATATCCTCATTCTCATAGCTGCAGCACTTTGGCCTGCCTCTAGATTCTATGTATCCTATGGTTACCTCTATCTACTGCACACTAGTCACCTGCTTACCCTCTGCTCCCTCCTTGAGGGGTTTTTACAGATAGTGAATGGTCCCTTTACCAAGCACACAGCTAGGCACACAAGCAGCACTGAATACATGGGTCTACATTCTCATGACAGCAGTGCCATGAAATGAAATGGTTTTCTGAAAAGGAGAATACTAGTTTGAAACAGACCCATACTGTCCCTGAATGCTTCCTACAGCAGACGGCGTCACAGCAAGGCTGCAATTACAGACATGCGCGCACACACGCACACATTGTTTAACAAAATTCACAGAATGCACTTAACATGGGCGTTTTTCTCATTGGAAACCTGTTTACAATCTTGTCCACTGTCAGTCTTAAATGTCACTCTTCAGAAAGATGGCTGCTGCCAGGAGAGATTTATTTTCAAATTGAATCACAGCATGTTCATGCAGAGAAGCGCCTCTTTTGAATCTCCAAATTGGAGGGAATTCAGGGACGAGAAAGTGAGGTGATTAGAATCTGCAGAGGCTGATTCAAGAGGAAAAATTATAAGACTAAAATATGTACAATGAGCTAAATAGCAGCTCTGAGCTAGTGGAGATGGTGAAGGTGTGCTAGCAACTACTGAAAGATCCAGCAGACCAGCAAGGGGGAAGAGAGGGAAATAAAAGGAAACAGAGGGGAAAGCCAGGTAATGGGAAGCACATCCACATTTCTAGATGCTCTACCTGGGCTACTCTCACCGGCCTCTGCCTAGCAGCTAGCTCCAGTCTCATTCTAAAGGTGAAGAAACTGAGGCTCTGAGACTAGGAACCCAAATTAGGAGTGGCAAAGGCAAGTTCTACCACCCACTCTGTCGCCAACTAGTGCACTAGAAGGGATTTGCAATAGGTATTGCTGCCCCTACTGTTTAGAGGTGAGATGGTCAGGGAAGGTTTTCTGAGGCATAGCACTTGGGCTTGAGCTGGACATGCTTCTTGTGGTTGGTCTTTAGGACATCTCAATATGTACATTCTCCTTATTTTTTACAGAAACATTATACACATTGTCCGGTCTAGTGTTCTTACCTAGCATTTCTTTAGCCTACCAAGTATGTGGACATGCCTGAGGACCTAGCTCTGGGACTCAGCCTGTGGAAGGTGCATTCCACATTTGCAAGGGAGGGTACCATTCTTGCCTTTTATTATTTCAGCAAATAGATGGAGAACCTGTATAACCCCAGGATTATAATGGTATGAAGCCCAAGGAAGGCCAAGCAAGCTCATTAGCACTGCAATAATGGCCTTGAAGGAGATGTTCCACTATATGAGAAAGCATGCATGCAACAGGGGGCTAAAAGCGTGTCTAGAGGCTGTGGAGGTCTCCCAAGGGCAGTCACAGGCTGGCTGAGCGTGGAGGATAGGCTGAGTGGGAAGGAGTGGGAGGGAGGGATAAGAAACAGCCAGAGTGGTCAGAACCCAGAGCACAGAGCGTTAGCAGAGGAAAGTGCTTCAAAGCACTAATATCCCAAGGCATTGGGGAGTCCTAAAACTTGGGATGGGCTGTGGGAGTATAGAAATTACACATTGGCAGGACCCTCTGGCTTTAGTAAGGCAGAAGGGAAACAGGATGACTGCCCAGGTGCTACTGGGAGGCAAAGCTGAGGTGGGCAGTGATGGATTTAGGTGATTTTAGGAGGTTGGGGTTGAAACAGACTGTCACCACCTAGGTCTAGCAGTTTCTATGTAGGATTCACTAGTTTTTTCCTTTTTCCTGAAAGGTGGGCAGAGGCCAGAGGGCCTGGCATTCAGAAGTGTGTAAGTGGTGTATGGAAAGACCATGGGCAGCCAGCTGATCAGCAACTCCACCTGCCTGCTGATACCTCCTAGGGCAGCCCCAAGAACTCAACCAACAGAGTAAAGCCTTGGCCATTCAGGCCCACAGCTGTGTAAACACATCTTGACCGGGAAAATAGGATTCCCAGGACCTGTCTGAGGACTCAGCTCCTGGCTGAGCTGACGGCTGCACACCTGGGTTTCACTGGAGTCTGTCCTGTGCTCCAGCTGTCAGGGCTGATATTCCAATGTGTGGGGGTGGGGGTGGGGTGGCACAGGCTCTGGTGTGGAATGGGCTGAGTGGCTCTGTCTTTCAGTCCATGTGACTGGGGAGTTGGTAGATCCCCAAAACTCAGCATTCACAAAGTTGTCGGGAGGAGCCAGAGGAGTTTATACATAGTACCTGATGTGTTATACAGACCTGGGGGCTTGCAGTCATCCTTAGTGTCTCCATTTAAGGCACAGTTATATGGTGCTTTTGTTGTTGTTGTTGTTGTTATTAAGGAACTGTATAAAGGGGCAATTCCATAAGTCAGGCAACAAGTACATTGTCACCCAGAATTTTTTGTTTAATTCATCTTTAGTCTTCTATGACTCTGTAGTAAACTCACTAGTGTTTCCTAGGAATTGTTGCCATCCGATACATGATATTAAATATTACATTTATTCATTTTACAATTTGACTAAATCTGGTCAGAGTGACTTGGTTCTGTCTGAATTGGCAGCTCCGGTCTTTTGGAAGCCTGTGCTCTTATCCTAAAAGTCTCTCATTTAGAATCCAAAGAGCCCATGCCAGGAAACTATTGCCTTTGTGTTCCAAGACTTTTAGTGAGCTGCTATCTAGCAGGCCACACAGAGAAGCATAAAAAGCTTCAGTTTTGCAGACAGATGGATCTGAGTGTGAATCTTGCTTCCAGTCCCTGGCAGCTGGGTTGTGGGGAGTGAACCCATGAAGCTCTTAAGGGGTGACCAAGGGCTGGGGTGAGGACTCTGCCTTTGAACCTCAGTGCTCTCTGATCTGTGGAAGCATGCTTAGAGAGAACCCAGTTGTTTCAGATGGCTAAGAGAAGCCCCCCCCACCTTTGTCCTTTGATCAAAGGTGTCCTGCTTTGTACTCACCAACCTTAAACAGCTATTGTGTACTGAGTACTCCTCTACATGCCAGGGAGGGTGTGGTAGACAAGAAGTCCAAGTCATGACCCTATGTGTAAAGAGCCTGTGACCTGGCTCTGTCTGCCCCTGCCTGCCTTGTCACCCACCAGGATTCTAGCAGTTTACTCTAGCTTCACCAAGCCCTGTGAGTTTGTGACTGAAGCCGCTGTTCACACTTCTGCTACGAGGTCATTGGTCATTTGTCTGTGACCTTGCTTAGCACTGCAGTGTCTACTGTTGACCCTGCCTGGCCTTAGTGCACAGGATGGTGTGAAACGGGGTCTTGAGCAAGAAACTGTAGAGGCTATAGACCTAGTTCATTCTGCTTCACATCTTCCTCAACTGTGGCACTTGGAACAGGTGATGTTCCACTCCCCCTACCTTCTGCCCCAACACATCTCCTGCCACACAGAAGTAGCCAGGACTTAGCAAAGTTGTATTTAAGAACCAGGGGTGGGGAGTAGGGGTATGTGTGCAGAGACTTGACATAGATGTGAACTGAAACGGTGGCTCCTCAAATGGTCTGCAGTTTCTTGCCCATCACGCTTTCTGGGCTGGGAGCTTCCAGGATCAAGGCATAAGCCATTGCTCCACTGTCCTGGAGTTCTAGTGTGAAGGGGTGGGCATGGTGGGCTGGAGATGAGCAAGGGTGAAATCACAGGGAACTGTGGTCTCTTGAAATCAAAAGTCATCTCAGTATTGAAAGAGTTAAGATCAGCTAGTGATTATAAACAAGCTACATTTCGGCTCAGCACTATCACTGGGTGTGAGTCACAAGGCTTAGCAGGTGTGGGCAATAATTAAAGGTTTCAGCAATCTACCTGGGCAAGGTATTTTTGCCTCTTATTCCAAGGAGGAAAGTCTCTCTATGGAGAGCAGAGGAGCTCATTAATGAGACTAATTAGGTGGAAAGGGGGTAGAGGCTGGCATCAGCTGCAGCTCGGAGGAGCGAATCATTAAGCTCTGTAATCTCCTCCTCAGAACACAAGCAGATCAGGCTCAGGGCTGCAGGCAGGGCTCCCACACCTGAGAACCTCAGCCCTAGCATGGGCCGAAGGGCCTCACCCTGCCCCTGCCATGCTCTGTCAGGAAACCCCCTCTCCCAGTCTCTCTCTCTCACACACACACCCATGCACACACATGCAGCACGGGGCCAGTAGCCAGGGAGAGAAGCCAGGGTTTGTGGGAAGCAGCGTGGCTCTCAGTGCATGCACACCTCCAAGGGCCATGTGCTTGTTTCCATGTAAGGCTCAGATCAAAGCTCTTCCTTGGCCTCCACGTGTGAAGGATGAACTCTTGTCTCAAGCTCTGGCCACTGTGCAAGTCTAGCCAGCACTGGGGCATGTTTTATTGCTGGATCCCTCTCCTCCTGGGCCCATGAGCACAGGGGCTTGGGAACAAGGGCTGGCTGCCCCTGTAGTGAGCGGCAGGCCCACCCTGGTGTAACTCGTACGCAGATGGAGGGACTTCGGCATTGCCACTTTCCTTAGCTTGGTTTTGGCCACCTCACAACTTCTCTGTGCTCTAACTTCCTCATCAGTATGAGGAGCATATATGTGTTCAAAACATAAAACATTTATAGAAGTAGTGCGCTCTTAGTGCTTGTTAGTTGAACATCTCAGTAAAAGGAAAACAAGGCTGAACATCAGGGAAGTGGCAAGTAATTCCATGAAGTTCCCACAGGGGTTTGAGTGAGAGAAGGGCAAGGTCCTTGGGGAAAGTCCCTTGGGACACTGGGCTATCCAATGGTGGACACGGATAGGGGCATCTGCACTGTTATAGAATCTCTCACCTTGGCTCTGCCACCAGCTCCACCTAGGAAGCTAGAAGTCTCAGTTCATTCTGCCTTACACTTCTAGGGAGCAGGGAAGGAAGCAGCTGCCTCCTAGTTACACTCATGAGGTCACCTTCCATCCTATACCTGCCACCATGTCCAACAGAAGTCTCTCATAAATGCCTGCACCAGGAAGCCCTGAGTACCACTGTGGGTGTCCTCCCTAGAGCCTAGTGCTGCTGGTATGAGTCTCTTGGTGATGCCACCACCATTACCTCTTCTTCTTCCTCCTCCTCTTCTCTCTTTTTCTCTCCCTCCCCCCTTCTCTTCTCATGCTAGTACTGGGTGAGTGCAGGATCTGGGCATTGTCCCTTACCTTTTTCATCCAAGGCTGGCATTCTACTTGAGCCACAGCTCCGCTTCTGGCTTTTTGGTGGTTAATTAGAGATATGAGTCTCACCTGCTTTGATCCCCAACCCTCAGCTCTTAGCCTCCTGAATACCTAGGATTAGAGGTGCAAGAGGTGCAAGCCACTGCCAGTGGTGCTTCTTAATATTCCATTCCTCCCCACATCCCACGTGCATGCTTTCAGTCCCTCTATCTTCTCTAGTCCTTCAGCTTCCTGGGCACACTCTGCCTACCACTGTCTACTGTGGAGACCACTGTCCATACACCTTCCACTCTACTATGTATGGCAACGAAACTCTTTTTTCCCATTGTCCACCTCTGCCTAGCCACAGGGTGAGTGTTTGTTCTAGGGCCCAACTGGGAGACCATACAGTCCCAGCACATCTTCTGCAAGCTAATGCACACATAGTGGAGGTCAATGAGTCCCACTCTAAGGTAAACCAGAAAACCTTTGCTGTCACAGTGATAGGAGAGAGTAATTCTCCCTCTTACCTTTTATTTTTCAAGTTACTTCCAATGAGGCTCCTAGCATCTATACCAAGGAGCTTTGGATCATTCTACTCAGCCTGTGGACTTGTCTTCCCCCACCAGCATTACTGCTCCTACTCTTAGAACTGGAGTCATTTCTCCCACTTATGACTTTTACTGAGGTGTCAAGATCACAGTTCTTGTCCATTTTCTTCCTGAACCACGGGCAGAGACATGGCTGGTCTCAGATCACACTGTGGTCCTTGCTGGCTTTCTAGGATGCTATCATGGGACACTTTGCACCCCATTTTTCAAAGTTTTTTTGAGATCCCTTATGATGTTGGGTTTTTTTCCCCCCACTGTAAACATATACCATGCCTTGCAAAATCAACAGCTTTAAAGTAATTTTTTAAAAAGTGAGTAGGGAAACAATATCTGCTTCTTAAAAGTATTAAGTATGGAGCCCTGGGAAAGGGGATTGCTAGTATCTCTCTTGAGCCCTTAGATTTCATGGGGAAAAAAAAATTGAGGCACAGAGGGAGTAAGCTGCATTTCATCTTAAAACTTGGCAAATGCCTCCTTCCCCAGGGCTCAGCCCGTGTTGTCATGTGACATCAGGCCAACACAGCCAACCAGTGCAGCACCCACAGGTTGTCCTGCTGGCTGCAGCAGATTCCATCGCAAGGTGGATTGTACAGTAGCCTCCTTAATCCCTGATTTAACTTCCCACAGCTTTAGTTACTCACGACCAATGGAGGAGTCTGGAAATATACAATTTTATAACAGTTTTACATTGTGTGCCCTCCTCAGCAGAATAATAAAATTGTGCACCATCTTGCTTCATTTTGTCTGGGGCATGTATCTTCCTTATGTCTAGTGTATGTACTCAGTATAGGCTACCTTCCCACAAGTCATTTGGTAGCCGTCTAGGTTATCAATAAGGTTCACTATTGTGGTACTGCACCAAGTGCTTTCTTCAAGGAGCCTGTGGGTAGTAGCCAACACCTCATCTCATCATGTAGTCACAGTGCCATTTCAATCATCACAAGAAGAGAGATGAGTACAGTATGATAGAAAAATGCCACATTTGCATAACCTTTATTACAGTAGTTATAACCCCTTTGCTTTTTTACTAATTATTGTTTCTTACTGTACCTGTTTGATAAATTAAACCTTCTCATAGGTATATGTATACAGGAAAACCAGTATATACTGAGCTCAGTATTACCTGGGGTCTCAGGCACCTACCAGTTAGTTGCCCAGATGCCAGCACATGGTTTGGCTCAGGGCAGAATTGCAGTATTCTGGGGTAAACAAGAGGACGGCGGAGTGATGATCTGAAGAGCTTGTTCAATGGCAAGCCAGACAGCACCAGCCCTCCCCCATTTCCTCAGTGAATGCTGGCAACTCTGAGCCTCTTCTCGCTCTCCAGAGAGGGAGTCAGACTGGGTAGCAGCAGTGGCTACAAGACCAGAGGGAGCACGGACAATGATAATAAATATGTAGAATCCAGAATTCATTATATCCAGCTAATTCCAAATGCAACAGACACCACATGCTCTGAGAAAGAGCCCCATGAATGGGTCTGGTTTGTAGCAGGCAATTTGCCAAGTGGACCAGAATTGTTCAATCCAACTCATGAAATTGTTTTCTTCTTGATGGGCAACATACCCAAAGAGTTCACCATTTTCCATTCACTCTGTGCCTGGGGTGTGTGTGTGTAGGGGGTGTCACCCATAGCCTGCCTCAGTTTCAGCACTGTCAGACATCTCCTGAGGTCCTCGTGCTCCCTGGGGGATAGGTCCTCTGAACACAAACCTCAAAATATGTACAGCATAGGATGTAGTTCTCTTAAAGAGATAGTGTTAAAGCAAGAGACTAATGTTGCATAAACTAAACTGTCCCAGGGCGGTGGGGGGGGGGGAGGGAATGGAAGAGAGGCTGCAGGAGCCAGAGATGAAGTGAGCATCCCTCACGCAGCGTGCTTGAAAACAGGCACCTTCGTGTGGCGCCTGCTTCATCTATCATCCCCAAAGAAAGAGAGAGAGAGCCTGCCGAGCCACCCAGAAAAATGGCTAATGCTTACAATTCATCCAGGCAGGAGGCCTGCCAAGCTCCCCTCTAGCCTCTCACACTCAAAACAGTTCCTACGGCGAAGGCTTCAAAAGTAGAAATGTGAAAAGAGATTTCCCCTCTGCCCTGCACCAGGGGAGAATATATCTCCTCCCTCCCCCAACAGGTCGAGATGTATGCTTGTAGCTGCAGGAGAGAACCAAAGCTACAGACCAGCCAGAAGGGAGGGCCTGTGTTTGAGATCACAGATGAAGGTTGTGCCAAAAGTATAGAATCTGAAGTTAGAGACTCAGTTTCTATTGCCCACACTTGCCAGGATTAAAGGAGGTTAAAAGAAAGAACGAGTAGGAGAAATGGACAGTGCAGCAGAGGCACACCAGGGAAATGCTCCCAGCACCGAGTGCTGTCCACACCCATAGGACCTCCAACTGGCAAGCTCGGCCTTCAGCCACAGCCTATGAAGAACGACTCCAAGGGCACTGGACAAAGCACCCATTCTTTCTCACCTAAGCCCTTGACTTCTCTCCTACTGATCTGAACCCACAACCTTTCTGCCTTAGACTCCCAAGTGCTAGAATTACAGGCATGTATCACCATGTCAGGCTTTTTTACTTTTTCTAATAGGTGGTCGGGCAGCTTGTAGACAGAGCTCAGACTGAGAAAGAAGAGGCTAAATTAGATACAGCAGAGGCAGGTGCCAGTGAGGTATCTTGAAAAACAGTCTCCTTGTGGGAAAAATGCAAAAGCATGAGCTGTGCCACAGCTCTGTGATGGGGTTGCAAGGTTGTCAGCACTGTTGTGTGCAGCTGAGCTCCCTAGCTCAGCCAATATCAGCCCTGACTTAGAAAAAATGTGGATCAAATCTATGATGGGTTAGTGAAAGAAAAGAATTAAAAAAAAAAACCTGCAAGTGATTGGAACAATATATATTAGGGACAAAAATAAATTCCTACCCTTAAGTTAAAAAGATTACTCTGGAAGTACTAGTTAAGGCTGACTTGGTTTAAAATCTACACACACACACACACACACACACACACACACGTACACACACACGCACGCACTCACTTAGTAGATATAAAAGAGGAAATATTTAATGCTCAATACGTGTTCAGCAATGGCCAGTGTGTGATACAGTTAAAAATACTATCCAGTCTATTAACAGAGGTGGAAGATTCTGAGCTATATTCAAGTGTCCCAGAGTCTAATAGAAATATATTACCATAATAGAAGTCAAGTTTGGTGGCATACTCCTATACCCCCAGCTATGTGGGAAGCCGAGATTGGAGGACTGCAGTTCAAGAATAGCCTGGGTAATAAGTTAGCAAAATCCTACACATTTCAACAAACAAGTCAGGTGCTTGGTCCATGCCTATAATTTTAGCTACACAAAAGTTATAGGTAGGAGGACTGGTGTCTGAGGCAAAAACACAAGGCCCTATCTGGAAAATAACAAAAACAAAAACTCTAGAAGCAGAATAAAGAAATAATGTATTTTACTTTACCCAAATATATACTACCATTTCAACATGTAATCCTATAGAAAATTTCTGAGTTTCACAAGCTTCTTGCATAGCAAGTGTTGAATGCTGGGAGTGTATTTTATACTCGCTGCATATCCTCACTTGGGCTGGTGACATTCAGGTGCTGGGTGACCACATGCAGGAGAGGCTACTAAACATGGGACCTGACAAAGCTAAGGTATAAACAGGAATGCCTGGCATTTGAGGCATTGCTGGAGGAACAGGAACAAACTGCTCAGCCCTATCTGAAGCACGGGGGACAAGAAATGTCCATGGAAGAGGACTGCATGGGAAAGTCACAAGTAGGCCATAATGGTACTGTGTCATCAGAGATATCAATCAAAGTAAGGCTAGGATATGAAAGCTGTGATGAGTTTCTGGCTTTTTTAGAGCAAGTCTCCCTGATACCAGAGAAAGTTGTGTAAGCACAGGCCAGATGACCTGCACAAGAGGGCCAATGCTATAGGAAACTGCTGCTCTCTTGGTCCCTACAAACTCAAGATTAGTAGATAGGGTTCACAATGTAAAGCGGCTTCTTCCTTAGCATTTCTTGGGTGGAAAAAGCTGGTTGTACCCACTCTCACATGTGCGTATGCCCCCTGCTATCAGACACTGGCACTGTGAGGCCTTACTTTGCAGTCTCTGCATTCTAGAAGCTTGCTGGCTCCCAGATGAGTAGCGAGCAGAAAGAACTGGAATATCTGAGACACTGTTCACTTGACCTGAATGAGGCCCCTCCTGCATTTCTGGAAAAAGGACATTTCCAACTGCCTCACCGACCATGGCTAGATTCCGTGGAGATCTCAGTGCTCTGCTTAATCGTTTGACCATCTATTGGTCTTCACCTGAATGAGTCACAGACATGTCAACACCAACATATCGCAAACCAGACTCCGCATCTCCTGTCCTCTTCCTCAGCCTGTTCCTCTGTAGTTCAGGCGCAAGCACTCGAGCCAGTTAGCTGTGCCCAAGGTGCTGACCTCTCTGACCCCTAGGTGCTGGAGCTCACTACCTCGTGGGAAAGGGGCACAGCTAAACAGGGCACTAAACAGGGACTCATTTGGAGTTAGAAAGAGGCACAGATGAAGCCTACTTGGGGCCTGGGAAGCCTCTCTGGGGCTTTCCCTCCCCTGGGTGTCAGGCTGGGGGGGGTGGAAGGGGGGATGGTGACCACCAGTACTGTGATATGCCTGTGTCATGGTGGTGCTGCTAGCACCATGCCAAAGACTGGCACACAGTAAGGGCAACAGACGGCTTGGATGTGAGGTCAGGGCATGCTGGGTAAAAAGGAGACACAATAGAAAAGAGGGGCCAATCCTATCAGGGTTCTAGCCAATCCCATCTGTTCCCAGAGGAACAGAGGGGAGTGACTTTTGACATCCTTGTTGGCAGACCAACAAGGCACTGTAGGCAAAAAGAGAGCAACGTGGGACAGCTTTCTGTACTGAGGGCTCAGGATGATGAGAGGGGAACAGAAAGGAAAAGGCAGGAAAGGTAGGGGATCCTGGACCCCACAGTGTATGTCTTGGATGCCAAGGCCAAGAGAAGACTCTCTCCTAGGTATAAGGGGACAGAGGAACTTTTTAGGATAAGATCTGTCAGGAGTAATTGTACATTTTTTTAATGCAAGATTTTTTTTTGTTCTGCCTTCATTTTAGTAAAAACGAAGCATTATAAAGCTGGCAAATCATTTCTGCATCCCAAAGACAGGGCGACATGTGATAATGACTGTGAAGCGCGGCTAAGCCTGTTAGCAAGGATGACCGGGAGCATGAGCAGGATTGATGCATTACTCTCCACTGGCGGCTCTTTGTTTGAGGATCATTAGGAAGGGAGCCATTAGAAGAATGCTAGCCAGGTAATAGGGGGAACAAGTCTTGGGAGAGCTACATTACCCATGGAGAAATTAGCAAATAAAATTCAGAGAAGAAAGCAGGGGCTCTTGGGGAATAATGACACCTGTGGCTACTGTCTGAGGAATCTGCAGACTTGCCCAGTGTTTTGAGAGGGGCTGGGGTCTGGGCCTCTGCACTGTGGAAGGGCTGGTGCCATTATCAAAGGCCTTGAGGAAACTCACTCACTGACACAGCAACACTGGGCCCTTGAGAAAGGCAGGCTAGGTCTCATCATCCCGTTCCCCAAACATGGGCAACAGCAGAGAGGAGGAAGGAGACCTGTTTCTTCAGCATTCATACCCTGCTAACATGCTTAGTACCAAGTTCCTTTTGTTAAGCAAACACTGAAAATACCAAGAGAGTGAGAGAGTACCTGTCATGATGCCAGCAGGGTAGCCTACAGCAGCAGCAGCAGCAAGCCAATACCTCTCTCCACTTTCTAACCCTCACAAGTACCCATCATACCTTCACCTGAAAGATGTTCACTGTGAGCTGCTATTACAGGCCCTAGGCCACTTAGGGGAACTTGGTGCTTCTCTACTAAATGTGCAACCCCCCAACAAAATTTAGTTGGGGCCTGATTTGCGGGATCAGAGCTGAAGATTCTGTCCAGTGTTTCCTAAGAATGTTTGAGAAGTGAGAAGTTCTATCTGTGTGTGTGTGTGTGTGTGTGTGTGTGTGTGTGTGAGTGAGAGAGAGAGAGAGAGAGAGAGCGAAAGAGAGAGAGAGCGCTGATGCTCTGAAGGTAGAGGTTGGCAGTGGGTACAGAACAGTGTGAGGATAAGGCACACACCAGAGGCCATGGCTTCTACCACTCTGCTTCCTGCTCCCAGCTCTTCTCATGGAGGGCACTTTGGAGGTAGTCCATATAATATGTCTCTGTGACGCTAAAACATGCTGCTGGTGATTCTTGGGGAAACCTCACCAATAGGGTGCTATGCCCTGCACACAGATAGCCACATTCCCCAGTGGAATGGCAGAGTGCATTGCTCTGAGTGGGCCAGGCTCTGTGAGGTCTGTCAAATGACAGCTGCTCCAGGGCCAGCAAATGCATCACCTTGTATTGCTAGGGAAAGTTCCAAGGATGAGGCTGGACTCCCCAGACTTCCTTCTTTGTTAGTCAGCTTACCTTCATACTGTTTATCCAATGTAATCTGGAGCAGTGGACCTTGGAGGGGCCCCAGTCAGAATTTACTCCTGGTTCTGCTCCTCATCAGCTGCCTAGAAGTGCCAGACATACGACTGCTCTTTTGGATCAAAGCTGATACAACCATCAAGGTAACAGGGTTTGGGGGTTGGGACTTTCACCTTCCCAGATGAGAAAACTAAGGTCAGTGGCTTTGGAGGACTAGCCCAGCTTTCGAATCCAGGACTTATGGTACCAAGTTCTATATCCTTTTGGAAGCCTTGGCCAAATGTGGATCCAGGTGGCAGAACCTATTCTTGTAAGTGCAGCTAAGAAGTGTGACCTTAAACTGACATGCTGAATTAAAACCCCTTTGTACAACTACTTCAGGATAATTTAAGAAAAAGATTGATTATAGGATATACGGAAAGGTTATAATGACATTCTCCTACAACTAATATACACCAGTAAAATGCAAATAAATAAATTTAAGAAGGAAGGGCCCACAGACAGGCCAGTAAATTAGATCTTCCAGCTAGGCAACATAGCCTGACAATCTCCATTTCCAGCTCTGCACAGCTGCCATCTGCTGAGAAGCTCTAGTCCATATCCTAAGTATTCAGGAACTCCCACTCATCTCTCATGATCCATCTCATATATCACCTTCTCTTGAGAAGCCTTCAGGCTTCCTGTTTTGTACTTCTCCTGCACATCTGTCTATCTCAACTGATCTCTGTCTCATTCAATTAAAAACAACAACTTGTTTTCCTCACATGACTAAAGGAGCTTGGAGACAAGGGGCTGTGCTGTATTCAATATTTTGTTACCAGCACCCAGCAGCACTGGACACATACTAGGAGCCAAACAAATGTGTTGTGGACACATGGTCTCAGTGAGAACAGCAGTTCTGAGGGCCAGAAGTAGCTCCAAGAGGAAGAAAGTCTAATGAATACTACATGGCTTTGCCCTTCTCAGTAGACAGTAGGGTCTTAATATCAGAAGGCAAAGGACTCCTTTGCTTCTCACAGGCAAAACTTACAGTCCATGTGTTCCAAATTGTACCTCTTTTCCAGTAAGAAAGACATAGGAGGAGGCAAAGAGAAGTGGGCAAAATACCAGTTGTCTATGGTCAGACAACAAGATACTTCAGCTGGGGAAACCTATAGGTCCATGTGAGGCAACTGATTTCTCAATTCCCACAGCAGAAAAATAAGCAGACCTCCGGATTCTTTGAAAGACTAGTAGAAGTCCTGCTGTCAAAGACTGTACCAGTTCTTGCCCATCTCCTTCTTCTAACTTCCTACACTGAGCTATGTCCATGGCCCATGACACAAATGGAAAGTAACACTCTGAGTGTTTTAACGCACTGTTTTTCTATTGTTTTAATGGCCCCAATAAGGGCACCATTGTTCCTTAGCGGTATACACGCTTCATTCTAGTAATTAGCTGTCAGAGAGGATCCGACAGCAGCCTAATGTTGTCCGCTCAAATCATATTAATGAAATGCAATCCACTCAAATGTCCTGAATGCATATCTGTAATTGCATTAAGCAGAGAGACTGGGGACATCAGGATCAAACTTCAGTCTCTGAACAGAGAGCTACGATCAAGCACATTAATCCATTATTTCTTCAGAATCTGACAGCCAATTAATATACTAGGCCTTCATACAGCAGGCAAAGGATTGATGTCCCTGTCATGATTTTGTTTTTAAAAAAACCATTAAAATGACTGTTTGTACTCAGGGATGTCAAAGTAAATGCTGGGTGTAATGTTTCTAATCAAAATCAATTGTTCAAAGGTGGAAAGGTAAAAAGCAAACTTTGGAGGAACATTGTCATCATTTCCAAAAAAGGAAATTTAAAGATCTGAAAGTCTCCTTGCTTTTCCTGGCATTTTTAACAAAAAAAAAAAAAAAAAGAAAGAAAGAAAGAAAAAAGAAGCTAAATTTAAGTACTAGTCAGAGTTCAAATAACTGAGCTTCATCAAGTGATTTTGAATAGGAGATGCACCGTGTGGGTTTTTTTTTTTTTGTATTTTTAACACAAACAGGTCTTCATTTTAAGACTCTCACTGGTATTTACAACAAAGCCTAGGAATATCCAGAGCCAGACTCCCTCCCTATCCTGGGTTTTCCTGCTTCACTTCATAGAGCACACGGTGCTAATTACCAAAGCTGCCTTCCACAAATTAGAACTTTGGCTGGACTGGGAAGGCAAAAATGAGAATAAATACCTCTTCAGATCTGCAGAACTGCACAAATGTTCTATGAATCAGACCCACTTGGAAGAGTGTGCAGGTCAGCAGTGCGCTCCGGACTGCGATAGGATTTAATTAGGACACTGTTATCGATGTGGATGTCTGGAGCGCCTAGAGAAAACCGCAGCTTCCACACACCCTTGCCCTGTGGGAACACAGCAGTGTCTCTGGGCTGCTGGGGCTGAGCTGGAAGCAAGCTCACAGGTACAGCTGCTAGGTCATCTAGGTAGAGGACCAGGATGTGCCATTTCTGGGCCTTCCGAGATCGGGTCCCTGTCTGCTTCTCAAGTGCTACCTCTTCCCCTGCCATGCAGCCACCAGTGCCATTCAGCTCTGTGAATGGCCTGTCTACAAGTTTCCCCTGAATGACAACTCTGTACATAGCATTACTGCCTCCGGCTGGGTTTGATGTATCTTCCTTCTCCCATTTATGGCAGTATAAGAAGCATGTGACCTCCTTCACTTAAGAGAGATAGAGATAGACAGACACAGACAGGCAGATAGAGGCTCAGGATGGCTACCTAGTCCAGTGTTTGCTTATAACTCTGGGAAGTTTTGGAATCCAACAGAGCACAGACACTCTTAAGACTCTTGATGGGAATCACCAAGTGACATCTGTACTACTACCATACAGAGGAGGATCATGTGGCCACTATTTCAATGGTAAAAACTAAGAATGTTCAAGCTATTTTCCATGGCTAACCATGAAAGTATTAACTATTACTGGTTTTATTCCCTTATTCTTACCCCCCTTCTACCAATACCATCATTACACCCTTCAGGTTTTCAAACCTTGGAAAATGGGACACTGATTTTTTTTTTGAGAGAGAAAAACCTTCCTTTTATTAGCTGTAAGCAGAGTTGAGATGGGACACTGATTTTATCCATAAAAGCATGAAAATAGCAGTCTCATCACCCAGACCCCATGTTAAGAGAGAGAAATGATAGAACTGTGCAAAGAGCCTAAAGAACATGTGGAGACTATGGGTATAAGAAAGATGCATACGGATTTATGGCTCTTGTTAGAAAGATGCTAGCATTGGAAGCCGTGGCTTGCACCTGTAACCCTAGCTACTGAGGAAGCTGAGATCTGAGGATCATGGTTTGAAGCCAGCATGGGCAGGAATGTCTGTGAGACTCTTATCTCCAATTAACCACCAGAAAACTGGAAGTGGTGCTGTGGCTCAAAGGGGTAGAGTGCTACCTTTGAGCAAAAAAGCTCAGGGACAAGCTCTACTTCCAACAAAAACAAAACAACAACAAAAAAGAAAGATGCTTGCAATGTAGAAGAATTTCTATACTGATAAGCAGGAGGTAGCTTAAATGTGCAAAGTCCTGGATGAAGAAACTGCTGGGAAATTCTACTAAGGAGTTTGTACCACACAGGGAGATAAGAAGGGACACTTAATCTTTACAGACCCCTTACTATATATCCTTGACACATAGTAGCTTTGTGAAGTTTTTGAGTCTTCCCAGCCATCCTTGTGAAGGAAGAATTAACAAGCCCTATTTAGCTGAGGAGACTTATAAGGTCACCAGTGTGCTAGTCATGAGCAGACCTGGAACGAAGTCATCAGTATACTGGCCAAGAGCAAAGCTTGCCCCAGGTCACCAGTGGCTGCTCAAGAGCAGAGCTGGGATTTGGACTGAGGTTCCATTTACACCTATCTTTTCTCCATACTGTGTCTCACCAAAGAGGAACAATTCTCTCCTGAAAGAGTTTTACCATTAAAACATTACTAAAAATATTGAGGATTAGTCAGGCGCAGCAGTGCATGCCTGTAATCTAAGCCAGTCCAGGGACAGAAATTGGGAGAATCGTGGTTTAAGGTCAGCTTGGAAGAAAACAAAAATTCATGAGACTCTCATCTCAATCAACAAGTTGGACTTGGTAGTGGTGATCTGTTATCTCACCTAGGTGAGACTCAAAACCCTCACTGAAAAATAAGCAAAAGGAGCTGGAGATATGGGTCAACTGGTAGAGTGCTTGCCTAGCAACTGTGAGGCCCTGAGTTCAATCCTTAGTGCTACAAAAACAAATGAGCACACAACCCAGAAAGTGCTATGCAGAGATGCAGGGGCAATGATTGTTCATTTCTTCCCAGACCTTCCTGTACCAATATGCTAACCCTTACATGACAACTCAACCCTCACAACAAGCCTAAGAGGCAGACAATAGTTATTTTCACTGTGTAGCTGAGGACACAGCATTCAGAGTTTAAGACCTGCCCAGACACTCAGAGCTGCCATGTGGTCCCTGTAGTCTGCCCCTGTACCTCAGTTTCTCCCCATCATGGTTGGTGGCAACGACAGGGAGCTCAGCTCAGTCACCTCTTCAGGGAAGTGTTACTGAACAGCCACCCATGCTGAGCTGGTTGCTCCTACAGCATTTCTCATTCATACTAAAAACCTCTAACTTTTTTGAAATGGGGTTTCATTACATAGGCTTATCTATGCTGACCTTGAACTCCTTGCCTCAGGTGATTCTGATTCTCTTGCCTCAGCCTTCTGAGTGCTGAAACGGCAGTTGTGTGTCACTGCACACTGATGATAAGAAATAGTGGTCTGATCTACTTGAGATCTGGTGCTTCCTTTCTGTGCCTTCAAAGCCCAGCACAGAGCCAGCATCCTGCTACTGTAACTATGAGTAAGGAAGCCTGGGCTCCCTTCACAATTGGGCAACGAGCCCCAGGCTCTCTCCAGCCAGGTAGCCCACAGAAAAGCTTAGCTGAAAAGCAGGTTTCATCATTTGAACAGACAGATCTCTCTCTGAGTCCATCTCCTTATCAATATGGGGTAACCGTTTTGTCACTCTATATGACACCCTTCATTCTTGGTGTGTCTTTCTTCCTGGAAGAGGTTTCCACTTTCCATCTGTACTTTTCAAGTCCCAAAGTATCCCCTCCCTTAGAATACCTGTCACCCCACCTTACCTACTCCATTCCCAGAATGCACTGTTAAAATCCTTTTTTACACGATACATTTACTTGCTTTCTGCTCCACTGGCAGGAAGCTCCTGAAAGGCAGGACCACAAACGACCAGGTCTGTACACCTAACCTGAAGCCTGCACAGAATGGGTATATAATAACATTGAGTACATGCTCAATGAATGTAAGAAAAAGCCACTGGAAAGAAAGACTTTAAAAAAATATATATAGTTAATATGCCTCAGTCTTACAGACTTAAGGACTTTTTATTTCTCAGGACATAAATCCTAAGCATCTGACTACAAATTCTTTGTGGATTTAAGAACATCATGTACTTTCTGCTCTACTGAATACAGAATCTGAGAAAGGCAGAGCCAAGGGGCCCTGAGAGACCTGCTGACCCTACTCTGTCATTTTCAAGATGATGAACCTGAAGCCCTGAGAAGGGAGGGGCCTCCCCACTGGGGCCAGCACTTTTGATGCTCAGGACAGTCCCATCTCTACACTTCTACATCCCCATGGTCCACCAATTCTTCCAGGGCCTGGAGGTGACCCATCAGGTCCTTACAATCCAAATGCCCACTTTGTGCTTTTAGCAGAGCTGTAGCAAACCTCCCAATGGCCCCAAATGCTGTGCTTTGTTACAATGGACCCAACACTCATGATGAGCTGTGGCATGCATCAGAAAGGCTACAAAGAAGCCACAGCAGCATGACATGAGGACCTCCCCCAGCCCGGCAGAATAGTCTGCTTGGTGTTCGCTCCTAATGTTAACAGAACAAGTCTTTCGACAGCCACATATTTTTTCAAGAGAACTCTGAAGAAACTCTGTGATAATTTGGCATCAATATCCAACTTATGTTACCTAACATATTTTAGCAGCTACAACTCTGCGTGATATATTCTATAGGCACAGATCTATGTGATTGGTAAATTACAATATGTACAAGAACAAATGCTTCTAGGAAATGGGGTTTTATGTAAATATGTGATATTTTACACAGAATTCATGCTACTTACACAGGTTGCGGTAACTGATGTATAAACAGATATACCTTGGAAAAGATAATGCTTGCCTTTAAAATGACTTGGTGCATTTCTTCTGGAAAACAATGGACGGTGAAGTGGGAGTCGCAGGCAGCCTCGACATCTTGAGGCATGTAGGCAACACAGCTTTAAAGAGTTAACACATCCCTACCAGAAGTCCTCACAAATTGAATCTTATTTAATTAGATATTGTATTTGGGGGGAAAATGAAATAAAATTCTTTCATTAACTAAACCAAACTCCCTTAAAGGCAACAATATGTTCCTCTCTGTCAGGACAGAATGGAATGAAATCTTTATTTTAATTGGGGTCAGATGAGGAGCCATTTGGCTTCAGATGCTTTGTTTATCAGCCCTGAGCTTTGGGGCTGAACCGGAACGTGAAATATTCCATTACACAACCGTTCCACTTAAAAGCCCACTTTCCCAATGATTTTTCACATGTTAAATGCTGTAAATATAGCCAAAACTAGCGCTGAAATTTAGAAACAGAATATTTAAAGGTCCCCCAGTGATAAGATGCTCCCAAATGGCCCTGGGTCAGAGATGTTGTTTCTTCTAGCCTGCAATGGGACATCCTTAGACAAGTGCTGGTGATGAAGAATAGCAGGCAAAAAAAAAAAAAAAAAAAAAAAAAAAAAGAATAGCAGGCTAGGGACGCCACCCACTGTGCGGCTGCTTCTAGGAGTAGGGAGAATGCACCTCCATGCACCTGGACGGAAAGTTCCAGAGACAACAAGCACTTTCAGTGCTGCTCTAGGAGACAACATGGTGTGGCAGGAGCCAGATGTTCTGCAATAGAATTCCAACACTAACACTACCTAGCTGTGGGACCTTGGGCAAGGAGCTGAACCTTTCTGTGCTTCAGTAGTTTCAATTGCACAAAAAGAAAACAACATTACCTACACCTCATAGGATGGTTGTATGGGGGTAAATTAGTAATATAGGTGCTGGGTATACAGGAAGCAAATTTATGAACAGCTGTTATGATTACTGATATACACATAGGCATATATCTTCATACTACTTACTGAATTAAATTCATTTCATAAATCAGGAAACAAGCTGAGGGGAAGTTACAGGCACGGTCATATAGACAGAAAGGTACAGAGGTGGGATTTAAACTCAGGCTTATTTCAGTTCTTTCCACTGAAAGATGTTGTTTTCCAGACAAATAGAGTAAACACATGTTCAAAGTTCAGAAAGCTGTATGTGTGTGTGTGTGTGTGTGTGTGTGTGTGTGTGTGTGTGTGTGTAATCTTGTGAGAGAAAATAGTGGTGGTCACACAGTTGCACAAATACATAGGTTTAAAAAAGCATATGTATTTATATACATATATGTTACACAGACACACACACACACACACACACACTCCCTATATTTACCTTGTGCTGTGGATCAAACCTAGGTCCTTGTACATGCTACAGAACTATTCTACTGCTGAGCCACACTCCCAGCAAGGAACAACTGTGCCACCACCACTGTTTTCTCTCACAAGATCCAGAACACCCAGGCAGGAGGGAGTTCCAGTAGATCTTATCTACAGAAAGCCCTCATTTACAAGAAGTTATCTCCTATAGTAAGTGATTCAAATTAAAAGCTGCATGTATGCTTTCTCTGAGGACAGCAACAAGGGCGATTCAGGGTATTAGCTCATTTACTGTATTAGCTCGTTCCTAGGTTCCATCTGAGTTGACTACTTCTTCATGGACTTCATTTTCTTCCCAGATCAATTAAAGCAGAAAATATCAATATAAAAATTTGTTTTATATTAAAGCAAACAATGTTCAAAGAATTTTTTAAAAAAGAGCTTCCATTTCTCCTGTGAAACTTCATTTGACTCTTTATTCAGCTACCCTTAAAACATATCCACTCTGAAAATAACATTCTTTTCATCCTTCAAATTCTAGCATCAAAATCCATCTAGGGTTTCAAGATTCTTTTCCTAGCACAGTGGCAATGAGTAAATGATGACATTATATGACATAACACACACAAAGGGAGATGGGCTAATCAAGAATACACGGCTGCAGTTAGGCTTGGAAAGACTAGAGCCAATGCTAAATAACATAAGACTCTAAAAATAAAAACAGCAAAGTAGCAATAGTTTTGGCAAAAGGCACATTTTTAACTTTCATTTCTGGTGGCAACAGGGAGATCAGTGTCTACACCAGAGAGGCAAATTCCAGTGTGTCCCCTAAATTTGTATTCACACAGGCTACAGAAAATACAGCTGGGCTGGTGGTTTACACCTGTAATCCTATTCAGAAGGCTGAGATCTGAAGATCATGGTTCAAAAGTCAGCCCAGGCAAAAAGTCCTGGTCAGACTCTAATCTCTAATTAACCACTCAAAAACCGGAAGTGGTGCTGTGGCTCAGGCTCAGGGAGAGAGCCCAGGCCCCGAGTTCAAGCACTGTAACTGACAGAAAATAGAATATAGTTGTTTGGAAATTCCAAGACAACACCCCATGATGTTTCCTTCATCATTTTCCTATCTTTTGTGAAATGCCATGTCCTGGAAACTGTAATAAAACGAGCTGTTTTACAATTTCACATGTATGCAATTTGCTAACTGTGCACCTCAGTGAGGAAAATTGATTGCTTGAAGAGTTACCAATTCTGTTAAGTGAGGTAAGCCAAGCTCAGAGACAGAAACAGGGCATATTTTCTTTCACATGTGGAAGAACTAGATCTAAAATACACTGGAACATGATAAATTATACAGGATGCTAGACACATACAGTGAGACCAAAGGAGGATACTCTTAGGAGAGCAACACAAAGGTGCAATGCCTATGTACATCTGATCATATAAAATAACATTTATCTTAATGAACTATAGGAAATGGAAATAAGAGGTTTTTCTTTGTTGCTGTTTTTGTTTTCTTTTTGTCTTGTTTGTCTTTAGGAGGGTAAGGGAAGGCACAGAAATGGAAGGAAAAGGGTGGACAAACTCAGCAGTGATAAGGAGAAGGACAGTCACCAGATACTATTTAGAAAAGCAATTATACAACTTGTAGTTGAGGATGGGAGGGAAAAACTGGGAGTGAGGGAAGGGATGACACTGTCCCAAAAGAAATGTACTCCTTACCTGACTTATGTACCTGTAACCCTTCTGTACATCACCTTTATAATAACAATAAAAAGTTCTTGATTCTTTTATATAATTGTATACAACTTTTAGAAAAACAATTAAAAAATAAAAAACAACAAAAAAGAGATTCTCCTAACCACAGAAATTAAAGTGGAAGTAGCGTTAACAACTTAAAAAATATTTAAGTGACAAAGGTAATCAAGAAGGGACCAGGTGAAGAATGAAGTATTAACTGCCTCTGAAAAAGTATAAACAGAAGAATAAGAAAGACAACGTGAACCTTCAGTTACCCTAATATTCTTAGATGTGGAATAGGAAGGGCTGCTTGCCATTAAAATAAGAAGAGATTATTAAAAGCAGAAGTACTTTAAAGGTGGAACAGGTTGATTTGGGAGATGAAAGCTTCTGGCATCAGACTGTGCAAGAGGCTAGGAGGCCTCAAGGGATGCTATGGAAGAGACGCAGGTGTGCAGCAGGTGACAAGTCAGTCCTTCAGTCTCGAGATCCTCAGATGGAAACGTGGTTTAGGATATGGTGATATCAGGACAGGCCAGGAAGCAGGTTGGGAAGAAAATCCATTATATATCTCATCCTACAAAGCCTTATTCAATCCCCATCTCTGCAACGCATTTGAGAGGCCTTCTCTACCCTCTGCTATGCTTCAGTGGTCAGAGCAGGGGACTCTCCAGCTAACAGCCCCTCTAACTAACGCATTCAAACTGGGGCCTGGGGCCTCCTCTGGCATTAGAATGGGGCCTCCAGAAACTGTTCTACTGTGCTGGACTCAGGCTACTGTGAGGATCTGAGGACTAAGGTGCAGAGTAAGTGCTGAGCCCTGGCAGCTGCCACAGGTGGCACTAACATCACCCATTGTGCTTAACAAGACTGTGCAGGGAGAAGAAGCATAGCCCATTACCTGTGCCTCCTCATCTCACCTCTGCACTGGGGGAGCACAGAGCAGCTGCTGGAGGGATGGAGTCAGTCATCATCTGACACCTGCAGCAGTAGAACAAAGGCCTGGCTCCAGGGCAGGGCTGGTTCTAGTCCTAACTTGACCACTTAGGAGCCCTGGAACACCGGGCAAGTCATCTTGAGTTTCCAAGCCTGTTTCTTTAATGCAGCACTGTGGTCTTGGTACTTGCAGTTATTCTCTAGCTTGCTGTGAGCATTACAGAGGGCTTTGTGACCCATCGAGCACCAAGACCCTATCAGCTAGTGCTGGTCTGTCACATGGAGAGGCTGGAAAGGGGATGGAAGGGACAGAAGGGCTGCAGCCCAGCTTAGCTGGGGAGCACGGGACAGTCTGTGGTCCAGTGTCTCTGGGCTTCCTAAACAAAAGCTAGGAGTTCTCAAGGCCTCGTGACTTGGGGGTCTCCACTGTGCTTGTATGTGGAGGCTGTGTGCGGTCAATCAGGCGGGAAACCAAAATCAGAGAGAAACATGACAAAAGAAGACAGGGAGAAGAATATAGCGGATCGAGTAGGTCAAAGCGTTCCTGGAAAATAAAAGCTCCAAACAAGAACCAGCAGAATGGCAAAAAGGCAAACAGACGATCAAAAGCAAGAGAACAAAATGCAGGCCGGGAAGTCAGTGCCAAAGAATTGATTAGTCAAACATATGAATGTCTCATGCTGAAGCAGAAATATCACAGCCCTGGCTCCTCACTGCGGAGCCCTCTCCTCATAATGGGAGACATGAAGAGATGAGGGAATAAAGCAACTTTCATTTTTCCTCTCAGAACGCAGAGGGCCAGGCCCCATAAGGACCTCGCCTTGTGCTGGCTTCGAGGGGGAGCGTGGCCCCTGGCCACGGGAGTGGGGTGCGAGTGAATGGGCCGGCACTTGGCTCACTTCACTTGAAAGCTTAGAGGCCGCTACAGACACCGATCTCGGGCAGAACAGCACCCTGGGACTAGGACGTGTGATTCAAATGGGGAAAGGTGAGTGTCCTTCTCGGCATCATGGGGTCTGCAGTTCCTTCGCGTCTCTTTTCAGTGTTCCTTCCTCGCTGGCTATCCTGGCAGCAAGCACTGATGGAGCATCGCAGACCTCTACAGAGCACAAGTCAGACACCAAACAGAACTGCTGCTGCAGGAGGGTACCCCAGAAGAGGAGGTGAGGGGTGGAAGGTATGCACAAGCTTGGAACAGTGGGAGGAGGCACAGATTTAGAGTTCGCCAACATTAGTTCAAATGCATTAGTTCAAATGTGACTATTATTAGGTATGTGAAACTGACTGAATTTTTGGTCTCCTAAGCTGGAAAACGGGGATAATGATAAATGTCTATATGTTAAATTACATGGAATGTTTGCTTGCCTCCCACTGTGCAAGATGGGTCACCTGAAGAGGGCATGCTGTGTGTTAAGGCATCTCAGTACCTGTAGAACCTCTCTGAATGGGCTGCAGGGACCAGGGTCCTTCTGCTTCCTACTACTGAAGTATTATTCTGAAGCCTGTGGGCTCTTTCTCAGGTATCCTGTGAGGTGGCCCTGGCCTGAGCTCTGGGATGAAGAACTCATGGGTAGCTTCTTGTGGGCTCTCATTCCTATTGTGGCCTAGACCCGCCTTCATTCTGTGCCCATAGCAAGAGTTGGCAGCATAGGGAAAAAACCTGAAGCTTGGAGTCAAAGGTTCCAGATGGAAGTCTAACCCACTGATTGCTGGGGTGAATATTCCTACGTTTTTCAAAACATGTGGTTTGCATGTTACTGAAAATTTCAAGTAGGAAACATGATTTTTAAGCTGGATCTGAACGGGCTGTGAGAGCTGAGTGTCCTGAGGTTTGCTGGGAGAATCCCTATGTCTTCATTTTCTCAGGTGAGATCTTCACCTCTTTTCCTGGTTGCTAACAGGGCCAATGAAACAGAGGGGCTGAGGATGCCAGAGCTGGAGGAGTCTCTAGATTTCCTCCAGTCACCTCTTTCCTTCACAGTTGGAGAAACTGAGGCCCCAGAGAGTTAGACAACTTGCCTCCACTTCCACAAGGAATTAGGAATACTGCTTTGGGTCAGTGCTGCCCTCATCTGGCCCCCAAATCAACATACTGAGCCTGTCCTGGACCACTCACTGTAAGAAGGAGCTAGCCTGCCACTTCAAAGACAGGGTGGGCAGGTCATGGTGGCTGCGTTTACTGCACAGAAGGCAACGGCATGTCTTTGTTGATCACTGCCCGTGCTGCCCACTATGATGCCCGTCTGAGGGCTCCCCTGGTCCAATATCTATCTCCCCAAGTGTAACTCTTTGCAAGGTTCACCAGACTGAAACAAGAGAAAAGAGTTTCTAACTAAAAGCAAAAACCTCTGGGGTTCTAGGACCTGAGAGGGAGGGCACTGTGAGGGGTAGATGGTAATGGCTCAGTCCTGTGTGTCAAGGAGGGCAAGTGGGCATCCGGGTGGGAGGAAGACAAGGGCAGCAATAGGACAGTGGAGCCAGACAAAGGAGTAAATATACTAAATACTAGTAAATATACTCATAAAAAAGTCAATGAAATAAACGACTAAGACAAAATAAAACAGGGCAAGAGGGACTGTTTTAAAGGACCCTAAAGAGACATAACAACCAGACGCAATATGTGATCACTGATTTGAGTCAATGTACATTGTCTGTAATCCCAGCTACT
Source organism: Perognathus longimembris pacificus (assembly GCF_023159225.1). Lineage (NCBI taxonomy): Eukaryota > Metazoa > Chordata > Mammalia > Rodentia > Heteromyidae > Perognathus > Perognathus longimembris. The sequence continues at coordinate 153,058,512 of NC_063161.1, forward strand.
TAAGAGGCAACAATTGGGAGTATCATCACAACAATTGGGAGTATCATCATTTCAAGTCAGCCCAGGTCTTAAAAAAGAAAGGAATGGTGGTTCATATCTTTAATCCCAGCTATGTGGGAGGCATAAGTAGGAGGATAATGGTTCAAGGCAAACCTGTGCAAAAATATGAGGACCTAGTTAAAAAAAGGTCTCAAGGAAAATGGGGGTATGTCTCAAGCAGAATGCCTGCCCAGCAAGCCGCAGGCCGAGTTCAAACTCCAATTTTGAAAAACAAAAACTACAACAAAACAACAACAAAAAGAAGTTATTTTAGAGTCGGTTGTGAGAACTGAATGTTTTATAAACTACTGACATAGTATAATTGTACCCATATCAAATTTCCTGGGAGTGATACAGGTTTTTGAGGAGGATAGAGTTCTGATTCTTGGGACACACAGAAGTGTCATGATACCTGCTTGTCTTCAAGTGACTCAGCAAAACACAGAAAGCAACACTGAAATAAAGCAAAGGGTATAGTGAGCACATATCAAATGCCTAAAATATGGACCTGCATAAGTGAAAAAAAGAAAATGGATATCTGCCATCCTATTTTGCCAACTTCTCCACAGTTTTGAATGAAAACAAATAAATAGCTGAAGGTAAAGAAAATACCAAGCATTTATCTTGTACCTAAAGTTGCTTACTAATGTAACTTCAGAGAAAGAGGACATGTGTGAAGGAGCGTGGGGAGCCAGGGCGGGGGTGAGGGGGGCAGAGGTCCATAGGTGTGTGCCCAGTACTTAACAGGGTTAATACTTAAGATATATTAAAAAAAAACTTATGAAAGTAAGAGTTAAAAACACTAAAAAGTAAAAAGTAAAGATGAACCAGCATAGAGGGCAGAAGGTAAGTGGACGAGGGTGGGCGTCGTAACAGAAAAATCCCTGCCAGAGGGAGAGGGAACAGCTAAATGCCAACAGCAGTAAAACAATTCCACTTTCTACCTATTAAATTAGCAACGATAAAAAACAAAAATTCCTAGTTGTAGCCCAGATGGCCACAATTGTAATGTTGATAAGGATGAACAATAGTAAACCATTTATGAGAAGTAATTTGGCAAGGATATCAAGAACCTTAAATATATCTATCTATGCATCCTTTAATCCAGCATTGGAATTAATTCATGGAATTGAAGAAAAAAATTCCAAAATGTCACTAGTCTTTATATATATAATTACTCACATCAAAACAACACCAAAAAATTTAAATTTCCCTCCAGAGAACACGGTGTAAGGAAATTGAATTAAGGGAATAATAGCTGTTTATAACTAATTATTTGTAGGCAATATCTTATGGTCTAAGGATAAGTATGTATGACAAGTGTTATATGAAAAAGAAAACACTGCATTGATGGTATGAGATGGATTATGAGCAAAAACGCATAAAACCATTTAGAAAGACGTGCAGCAGAACTTACTGCCTTTGCCCTGCAGAGTGGTAGGAATGTTAGTGCTCTCTTTTTTTCCTTAAGCTTTTCTGTCATTCTCAAATGTCATACAATGAAAATGTCTTACTTTTATAATCCGAAAAAAACCCACCCAACAATACACATTATTATTTTTAGATGTTGTCTCAACTTGGTCCTTTGCCCTGATACAAATTTTTATGATTGCTCCTGTCATTACAGCAAGAAGAGAAACTTCACAAGCAACTGGGTGACCCTGAGTGGCATTAGGGATTCACCTACGTGGGATGGATTTTTAACTAGCACAAAGGACCCTATAAGTAGGAACATTCAAAGGCAATTAGTTGGTAACAATATTATAAATAGAAAAGGAGCCAAATAAATGTTTCCTGGATATCATTAATTTAGTTGTAAAATAGATTCAGAGTTACTCTGATAACCCCATATAAAGAAGGCACTCATTATAAAGACAGCCATGTGTTAAACAAGAAAATGTAGACACAGAGAAGGCTCTGCTGTACATAACTAAGATATTCCCACGGAGACAGCAGTTCTCAAAATATCACCCTCTAAAACAAAAGCTCCAGCTAGGAAAACAATCCAAGAGCATTGCTAACTGAGTCAATCCTGCTTGCCTATCTGGAATCTCAAATCCTGCTCTTTCCCTCCCTGATCTGGCTCCAAGGATATCCTGTGACCCAGTGCAGGCTACTTCTTAGAAACTCTCTCTCTCTCTCTCTTTCTCTCTCTCTCTCTCTGTGTATGTGCCTGCATGCATGTGTACATACATGCTCACCTAGGCTAGGGCTTGAACTTAGGGCTATAAGCTTTCATTTAGCTTTTTTGCTCAAGGCTGGTGTTCAGCTACTAGAACCATACCTCCACTTGCAGCTTTTGCTAGTTCATTAAGAGTTTCTTGAATTTGTCTGCATGGGGTGGCTTCAAACTTCCATCCTCAGTTTCAGCCTGAGTAGTTAGGATTATAGGTGTGAATCACCAATGCCTGGGCTGTAAATTTATTTGTATGGTAGGAAAGGAAGTAGATTTCACAGTTACTGCCTAGGAGAAGAGAGGCAGTGGGAAGGCACCAAGCACAGTACCTAACTAGTCTTATCAGTCCCAGCCCCAAAGAGCTCTTTCCTCTTGTTCCCACTCATGCTATTGGGGCCAGGAAACTCCCTCGCCCTCCCCCCCACACTCCTGAGAGGTGATCAAAGTGACCTAATTCTCTCCATGCTTCTACCAAGACCAGTGGGATGTTAACATTATACAAAGTTGGCCATTTTACCCATTTTCAAAACCCTTCACTGGCTTTCCACTGTTTGGAAATAAATTTCAAACTGTTTTCTGTTCCTGCAAGAGCTTGGGCCCTACCTAAATTTCTATATGCATCTCAGGCTTCCTGGCTTCCTTGCTCCAGGGTGCTAGCTTCCTCCCTCCCACTCCTAGAGGTTTCTCCCGTCTACCCAGCAGCATGCCTGGTTGACTTTTGTCCTTTACCTCTCAGGAGAAATGTCAACTCCAAGAGCACTTCCCAATCACTGGTCCAAAGAAGACAGGATACTCGTAGTGGAGGGTGTGTCCATCTGTCTCCCTCACTCCTCACTGTGTCCCTCCTGTAGAAGTTCCCCGAGGACCTGAGTCATCTGCTGCTGGTCACTACAGTTAGCCGTCTGGCACTGTTCATTCCCCTCTCTTTCCTAACAGCATTCCCATTCTGTCCATACCTCAAGTTCCAAGTGCTCCAGGTCATCTCCAGAGCCGGTGTGAGTCTTCATGTCTAAGCTAAACCCAGAAGCCTCATGTTACTAGTGGCTAGGTGAGAGAACCTTTTATCTATAACATCATTCAGAGGCCATATAAAATTGTGAATAGAGACAGATTGGCATGTTTAGCTGATGAGAACCATACAAGAAGCATCATACACCAAATCATCTCATAGGCTTATTTGGACTCAGGGCCAGATAGTCCCCATGCTTGGTAGGGCACAGACATGTGACTCAATGTTGGTCAGCAACACACAAAAAAATCACAAGAGTTGCTAGGAAAGTTTTTCTCAATTGTTAAGAGATACAAGGAAGAAAATATCCTTTTTTTTGCCTTTGGAAATTGTTGGGCGGATGTGACACCTGCAAGTGACATACCACACTGAGACCTGGAGGCATGGCTGAGAGGCTGGGCTAGAAAAGGGAAGAACGAGTTTTGTTTTTAAAAAATAAATCAGTGACTTAATTTGCTAAGCATTAAATTCCTACCTCTGACTGGCCTATGATGGATAACACAGTCCATATTATTTTGTCACATTCCTGGTTCCTACAACTGAAAACCTCTTGGCATATTACTCTGTCCCTACTATCTATCAAGGTGTCTAGCATAAAGCAGGCATTCAAAAAAAAAATCACCTGACTGGATGGATGGGAGTTGATATAGAATATTAAGAAAAAACTGCTGCTAGAATAAGTTTCATATGCATACTACATCAGAATAGAAAGGAGAAAGAGAGAGGGGGAGGGAGGTCTCAATTCTCCCATCCTGCTGAGTGGGCAGGATGGACTACTCAAGATTATTGGTGCAATCTCAGACCACACCGGGGCAGCCAACAGAAAGAGAGCAGCACACTAGCGCTTCTGCTTTAGGTACTAGGGCTTTGGAAGTTTCAATTTATTTCTCCAAATATATCAGAGACAGGAAGGAAAAAATTCCAGTAGCTATTAAAGCTTCCTGGAATATTGAAAATGTCAGATGTATATAGAATGCCCATTGCCAAATAAGCCCAGGTAGCGTAGGGGTTAAGGGGCTTTGACCCTAATGTTATAACTGTGGGAAAGTCACTTACCTTCTCTGAGCCTCAACTTTCTCATCTGTAAAAAAGGGATATCACCTAACTTGGAGTGTTGTTGTTTTTTAATGTAAATAAAACTTCATAATCCTTTAAAGACAGGCTTTACATGCTGAAGCTCATGGGAGTTGGCTAAATGCCACAGTTGGGTCCCTAAGCCAGGTATGATGTTCTTGCCTGTAATTCTTTTTTTTTTTTTTGCCAGTCCTGGGGCTTGGGACTCACTGAGCACTCTACCTCTTGAGCCACAGTGCCACGTCTGGCTTTTTCTGTTTATGTGGTGCTGAGGAATCGAACCCAAGGCTTCATGCATGCTAGGCAAGCACTCTACCGCTAAGCCACATTCCCAGCCCCTCATGCCTGTAATTCTTTCACTTGGGAGGGTAAGGCAGGAGAATGATAAGTTCTAAGCCATACCATGGAACACACACAGTGAGTTCTGGGGCAGTCTAGGCTACAAAGCAAGATCCTGTTTTAAAAAAAAAATAAAAAATTAAAGTTAATAAAAAAAAAGAAAAGAAACTTGGGTTTGTGTGTCACCAAAGGCTGGCCTTCTCCTTGGGGGACACTTGGCCCAATGGTAAAAGCAAAGGTTTAGGATCAGTTAGGACTGGGTCTAATCTCAGGCCTATATTCACAGATAGGGGCCCGGCAATAAATCTTTGCCCTTCAGTCTCCTCACCAGTGACAGGGATCCCACTACTGGCTCTCCCATCTTCACCTTTGCCTGAATGTATCTGTGGAATAAAGGACAGAACCAGAGTACCCAGCACAATGCCTGGCACCCAGAAGGGACACAATCCACACCAGCTCCCCCCCTATTTCTCCTCATATCAGTTCTCCCCACTCACACAAGGTTAAAACCACTTCTCACAGCACAATGAACCGGGCCCTCGTGGCAGGAGGGAGCAGGAATGGTATGGTTGGCTTTAAAAAGATGACTAAATTGCCCAACAATGGCAAACACATATAATAAACCTATCCCACAAATGTTTTATTTGATTTCAAGGCCCTGCTGAGCCTGCATCCTGCTACCCCCTTGAACACAGGGGTCTGCATTGCTTGCTCACACAGGGAAAATTGGCAGTACCCTCTCTCCCACCCAGAGCTGCTTCTTGTGCCCTCTGCCCGAGGATGGCAATGTCACAAGAGCAAGGGAGCTGCACAATGCCCAGAGATTTATGAAAATACACATCTGAAAAAGGGAACACTAGGCAGAGAGTGGTCGTGTGGGCAGGCCTGGTGCACAGGAGCAATTAGAGCCAGTTTGCAACAACTCAGTGCTGTTCTATTCAATTGCTTAAAGAATTGCCATAGCAACAGCAGCCACACATAGTAAAGTGGCAGCAAGATGGAGCAAACACTTGAAAAAAACTCTCTCTTGTTAGCCCTCCTCCCTTCCCCAAAACGAATAAAGGGCCATTTTGTTTCTGTGAAACAGTCTTCCAATCAGTGTCCACACTTCACAGAAAAGTGGGTGACTGGATGCCCATCTTTATTTTCTTCTCCCTCTCCTTCTTCTTTTTGGTGTTAATGATGACAACGGCAGTTTGGCTACCTTTTAATGAGCTCCTACTATGTCCTGGACTCTGAGCTGGTGAAAATGCCATTTAACAATTCCATCAGCTGGCATGCGCCAAATGCATTCTATACGTTCACTGGGGATGCAGGAAGCCCTGGACACTGCCTCAGCTTGCAAGAAGCCCAAAGGCTAGAGATGGAGCAACAAGCAAAGCTGATAAGAGGGGGAGTACAACATCTGAGTGGAGACTTGAAAGAACACTCAATGAGGCCCACTATGTCTAGGGACAAAGAGGAATAAGAAATATCGCTTCCCTTCAAAAAGTCCACAGTGTGTATAGTGGAAGAAAGAAACACAGAAGTGGAACATTCATCACAGGAGACCTTGGCAACATACCTGACAAGAACAGATTTCAGGAGGGGTGAAGAGGAAGGCTCAACAGGAGAGAGTGCTGCCTCCCTTATGCTATGTTTGTCTGTTAGCTCTGGTGATATGAGATGCGAAGGAGATTACTATGGCTTAAGTCCAAGCAGTCCACCCTGAACTCTGCTTAGCACTCCGGGCTTCTTCTCCACCAGGGCCCACTGAGAACCATGGGAGGCCGACTCTTTATTCCACACCTAACAATACAGCAGCAGGCCAGGGCTGAAGCCAGGTAAGGTAAGCCTTTCACCTGCACACACCTTCTATCTCTACTGAGAGGCTGCAAGGGAGCCCAGAGCATCTGAGCAGCCCTCTGCAGGGTTCTTATGCTAATTTTTAGGTATATCCTGGCCTCCTGGGGTTTCCCTTTGTTGGGAAAAAGTGGGACACTAACCACAGGAAGGAGCACAAGGGAGTGCCAGTTTGCCTTTTGGAGAGCATCTTGTGAAAACCATGCTAGATACTGAAACACCAAGAGAGATGATACTTTGAGAGTTAGCCTCAGTCATCCATAAATGTAACCCAGTGGGAGATAGATGCCACAAGCCAGGCCAGAGAGGAAGATGACTTTAATAACCCTCCTCTCACTGATCAATAGCTCTCCAAACAAGAATAAGCCTGTATTTATGACACTCCTCTACAGGAGCACAGAAGAAAGGCACACTTCTACTCTACAAATTGGTAATACCCCAACATTAGGTCAAAGGAGACTCAAACCTCTGTATGTATTGCACACCACTATTCTTCACTGAAACCTCCATTCTCCCCAAAGCACTGACCCCTTCTCTCCTTCTCTTCCTTTACCTGTAGGATTGTCTAGATTTGACCTCCATCCCATCTTCACCAAAATCACTCCACCTAGGTGCCCCAGATATTCGAGAGTTAATAGCTATGGGGAGCTTTCTTTGGTGAACCTATTCAGTGAGTGGTATCAGACAATGTGTATTATGTATTTTCTTCCCTTGGTTTAGGTGCAGTTACCCTGCTTTTATTCACCTTTCTCTGGCTCTCTTGCCAGCACCTCCATTTGTGGTAGTCTGTGAAACAGATTTTTCTCTGGTATATGTTCTCCTTTATACCACTTTATGTCCCTTCCCTGGTTCATTCATTACCACTCATATGTTGATCTCTTTTAAATCTAAACCTTCATTTCACTCCTCTGCTGATCTCTCCAACTCACAGGCAAAGCTGCCAAAGTGACATCTCTTCGGTATCCACTGACATGTCACAAATAAACTACTTGACATTTATCTTTCCCCTGCCCAAAAGTAGTTCTTCTTTTATATATTTCTTCTTTTATACCTGTGGATAAAAGTCCCCTCCCCCCCAGCCTGTGGGTACAGTCTCATTCAGTCACCTGGGTGGGTCTTATTTACTTTCTTCTTTCACCAAGACTGTGGATTTCACTCTTTCCCACTCCCCAAGCCATCCCCTTCCTTTCACCACTATAGTCACTTCCTCAGTACAGGCCTCCATCTTTGCCCTGAACTATGGTTAACAGATCATTCATTAGGTGTTATTCAGCTCTCTTTTCTCACTAAAAAAAACACAAAAAACAATTAAATATACTTAAAAAAATACTTGCATATTTACGTAACTTCCCTGCTGTGCAAATTCTTCCATAGCTGCCCCATTGTCTTCAGGATTCACTGTTGGCATTTTGACAGGATTTAAGGCCTTCCCCTCGGGTCCAAGCATTTATTGTCTAGTTTTCTCTGTCCATGACCTCTCGGCACCTTAACTGAGCCGCAATTCCTGGTGAGTGCCTGATTTTCCATACCATCCTCAACACATAGCTGGAGCTCTTAAACTACATTACAATAACCCTTTGGCTTGTCATTCTCTGCACTTGTTTGCTTTATTCCCTGTCATCAATCAGTGGTAGTATTGGCACACACAGAGAGGGCTACTTACAGTTAAAACAACAAATGGATGAATAAATAGAAATTTCTGAGAAAAACCCACACTAAAGAAAAAAGCTTACGCTAATGGAGTAGATAGCCACAAGATGATAGAAAAACATTAGATTTATGACTTGAATCCATTTCTAGTCCACAGCTGACACGTTTTCTTTTTTTTTGTGACATGGGACAGTCACCCATGTCTTAGCTCCTCATTTGTACATACAATGCCACCAATGATCTTTCAGGTTGCTGTGGGTATTAAATGAGAAGACATGTAAAAACACCTACCACTATGCCTGGTACATAATAGTTAGTGAGAATGTGTTTTAAGAGAAAAACATCTAATGATTTAGAAAGAACAATTTGAAGATAACGTGCATGGAGCTGGCTGGTAGGACATGAGACTGGCAGGCACTCCCCCTGCAATGATGAAAGGGAGCTAAAGAAGGAAGTCATAAACTCAATACCAAAGCCATTCCTGTCAAAGGAGGGGATTCTGCCAAAGACACTCAGTTAGAACTAGGTTTCCCCAGGTTAATCCATTGTTTTCCTAGTGAGCTGCTCCCATGCAAAGAAAGCCATTCTTTACTTGGGCAGATTCTCTACTGGACTATTCTTGAGGGAAACCAATATTGTTCATTTCCTTCAGGCCTAGAGTTGCTGGGCAGAAATAAATGAAGAGAGGGATGGTTGCTGCATATTTATTGCTGGAGCTTGATGGTGAGGAAAAAAAAATCTCCTTATGGGCCCAATCAACTACAGTTCCTAAAATCCTAGAAGTTATCCTACACCTGCCCCTGTGCCTCCAGTCCCAGATTTTTAGTGCTGGACTTTTTTTTATTTTTTTGAACTTGAACTGAGCTTGAACTCAGGGCTTGAGCACTGTTTCTGGCTTCTTTTTGCTCAAGGCTAGCACTCTGACACAAGCCACAACACCACTTCTGGCCTTTTCTATATATATGGTGCTGTGGAATTGAATCCAGGGCTTCATGTATACGAGGCAAGCACTCTGCCACTAGGCCACATTCCCAGCCCTAGTGCTGGATTTTATCCCTTAACTTTCTCTCGCTCTATTTCTACTGGTCTAGAGTCCAGAGCTCTATGTTTCTTCCTGGGGTAACTGACACAACATTCTAATCTCAGGGAACTCAGCTTTGGTCTCATCTTCCACCCAGCTTCCTCAACACCTCCAGAAGCACATGTTTGTTTGTTTGTTTTATTATCAAACTCAATTACAGAGAGGTTACAGTTTCATACATTAGGCATTGGATATATTTCTTGTACTGTTTGTTACCTCATCCCTCATTCCCCCTTCCCCCCTCCCTCCTTCCCTTCCCCCTCCCCCCCATGAGTTGTTCAGTTCATTTTCACCAAACAGTTTGTAAGTATTGCTTTTGTAGTTGTTTGTCTTTTTTTACCCCGTGTCTCTCGATTTTGGTATTCCCTTCCAATTTCCTGGTTCTAATACCAGTATACATGGTTTCCAATATACTCAGATAAGATACAGAGATAGTGTAGGTACAACTACAGGAAGGTGATACAGGAATATCATCAATAATAGAGGCTACAGTTACATATGGCTGGTGAAAGTATTTACAACTGTGATATAACAATCATTTCCATAACATGGAGTTCATTTCACTTAGCATTATCTTATATGTTCATAAGGGTATAGCTATTGGGCTACTGTGATTCTCTGCTGTGACTTGCCTAAACCTGTGCTAATTATTCCCTATAAGAGAGACCATATAGTCCATGTTTCTTTGGGTCTGGCTCACTTCACTTTTCCAAGTCCTTCCATTTCCTTACAAATGGGGCAATGTCATTCTTTCTGATAGAGGCATAAAATTCCATTGTGTATATGTACCACATTTTCCTGATCCACTCATCTACTAAGGGGCATCTGGGTTGGTTCCAGATTCTAGCTATGACAAATTGCAGAAGCACATGAGTTTTAACCCTTAAAGTGACTCTGCTGTGGACTGAAGGGACATGCAGGATTCCTGTGAGGTATTCAGAGTGCAACATACAGCCACTACCACTTAGTATCATCTTTCAGATGACACATTCTATACTTACAGCCCTGCAAGACAGCTGGAGTTTTTAATAAATCAAATGCTATTCCTATCATTTGAAGGAATCTTTCACTTTAGAGGAAACTCCTTTTCAAAACCCATTTCAGACCATTAGCTAGCTCCTCCTCTGGGAAGTTGTCCTAAATTAATCACATTCTCCTTTGTGCCACTCCTTTACCTAGCACTTTCCTTCATTCAGTTTTCATTATTCTGTAGTGCAAATGCTTTCCATGATCATTTCTTTATGGACCTGTGAGTTCCACTGTCAAACAACAATTTTTAAATGAATGACCAAATAATGCAAGCATCATTCTCATCTTTGGCTTTAGTGCTCAAGAAAGGTGATATGACTCCTGAACTACTGGAAATACAGATACACTATGCAAAATAATTACAGATGAAGCTAGGTGCTGAAACCTAGCGACTATCGTGCCTGTAATTCTAGCTACTCAGGAGGCTGAGATCTGAGGTTTGCAGTTTGAAGCCAGCCTAGGCAGGAAAGTCCATGATACTTATCTGCAATTAACCAGCAAAAAGCCATAGTGAAGCCATAGCTCAAGTGGTAGAGTGCTAGCCTTGAGTAAAAAAGCTAAGGGATAGTGCCCTAGGACTGGCATGTGTGAGCATGCACACACACACACACACACACAAATTAAGGATGCACTTTTATAGCAACATCGGTGTGAACTTGAACCTTTCTCCCAACTACAGTAACACCTGACATCCAGCATCTTTTGTGCTTAACAAATGTTGAAAATAATAGTTGACTTTGTTTTATATTTATAGAATAGGATTACAAACATTTCATCACTTTCCTATTGCTGAAAAATCCTAAGCTTAAAAACATCTGCCCAGTAAAACAAAACCAAAATTCTTCTATTGCAGAGACAAGCAGTATACAACAAAGCTTGGCAAACAGTCTATTTCGGCAGCCAAAAGAAGGGAAAAAAGGAAAAACTTGCACACCATAAAAGAGAAAGAAACTAAAGTCCTCTTTCTGAGAAGCAACTTAGAATGAAATGGAAAAGAAGCCAAATATAGCTCTGACACCTCTCAGGTCTTCTGGCATGTGGCATCCTACAGCGTGCGGCTGAAGTCACTTCATCCTCCCAATGACATCCACCCACATAACAGGGCAAGGCAGCAATCGGAAGTTACTTCACTGTTTAGGGTTTTGAGTCAAACTTATGCATCCACAAAAGACAGAATCAAAATCATGTGCTATATAAACCCTATCTCTTATGAGCTATTTTTCCTCAGGCAAAATCCAGTCTCATTTTGTTTGTTGTTGGCCCATTAATGCTGGAGAATTTACTTATTCTGGAAGAAAACATTATATAATTCACTAGAACAAATCACAGGATCAGTAGAAAAAGAAGATGAAAGAACATTCAAGACCAAAGATAACATTTGAAAATGCCAATGTGTCTGTATAGAGTTTCCAGAAAATCCTAACAAAACTAAAGAAAACTAGAGTTGGCAGAGAAGTATTGAAGAGATAATACCTGAGAACAATCCAGAATTAAAGACTTGAGTAAGAATTGAAAAGACATTAAATACCAAGGCAAGATAAAGATATGCATACATTGTAGTGGAATTGCAGATTATATGAGGAAAGATTTTTACAAAAGAATGGCAAATGGATTGACAGCAGACTTTTCACCAACAATAAAAAAACCAAACAAATCTTCAAAGTACTAAAGAAAAATAATCTTCAGTATAGTTTCATACCCAGATAAAACTATCTTCCAAGAGTCATAGCAAAGTAAATTTCAGATATAACAGACAAAAGGGTTGTTTGTTAAGACAGTCTCTTGCTCTCTGGTTTGGTGGCTTTCTCAGATGGGTCATTTTTCTTTCTGCCTTCTTAGCTTCTTTCTACTTGAACTTCAATTTTAAAAATATTCTCAACCTCCCAATCTTTCTTCCTTACTTTTTGGTAAAATTTCATATTTACAGAAGAGTTGCAAGAATAGTAGGAAGAATTATCATGTACCCTTCACCCAGTTTGTCTCGAATGTTGATATTTTACAAGTTTGATAACTTTATCCATCTCTCTCTCTATATATATACACACACACAGACAGATATATACACATCCATACCTATATACAATACAATCATATATAAACACTTTATATATAAATAAAGTGGTTTTAGGAACATTTGAGAATAAATTGCAGACAGAAAATATGTTCCTTTATCTCTAAATAACTGAGTATACCTACAATACCTACAATTTTGCTACAATATGACATATGCTTGAGGGCACAACACTCAAAAGTTCAACACTGACATTAGAAATAGGATAGAATTCTGAAAAAATTGGCAGCATACTTTTGCACATGGTTGGTGATAAAGAAATACAACACTACAATGACTATGTTATTTTACTCTGAAGACAATTGAGGTTCGTGGAAATGAGTGGTAAGAAGGTGACAACTTGTATGTTATGAAGTGATGGAAGGAGGTTGCGAGACTAACACTTTCCAAGGACAGAATGATACCTGAAGAACTGAGATGACTGGCAGATATCAGAGTCTTATGTGTATATGTTGTTTATTCCTTTGCATCTTGGTTAGCTGGGAGCAGATTTTGGAATCACCTAGAATTTTTCATGGATGAAATCATCAAAATCAAATTAAGTGAAATTCACATTATGCCTAAACTATTCTTTAATATAGTGACTATGAAGCTGGGCACTGGAGGTCAATGCTTATAATCCTAGCTACTCAGGAGGCTGAGATCTGAGGATTGTGATTTGAAGGCAGCTGGGGCAAAAAAGTCCAAGAGACTCTTATTTCCATGACCACCAAAAAGCGAGAAGAGGAGCTGTGGCTCAAGTGGTAGAGCCCTGGCCTTGAGCAAATAAAACACAGGGAGAGCCCAGGCCCTGAGTTCAAGCCCTAGCACTGGTATGCACATGCACACACACAATATAGTGACTACATTGGGACAACCTTGTGTTATCAAAACATGGTTAAAGCCAAGAGGTATGGTGGCTCATGCTTGTAATCCTAGCTTCTCTGAGGGTGATGAGAAGAACTGTAGTTCAAGATCAGTCAAGGCATAAAGAGCATTAAGGCATAAGAGCATTAAAAGGCATTAAGACCCTATTTAAAAAATAACAAAAAAAAAAGGGTTGGGGATGTGGCTCAAGTAGGCACAGGGCCTACCTGGCATTCAGAAGGCCCTGAGTTCAAAATCCTGTCTGAAAACAATACCATCCCAGGTGATATAATAAACTGACTATACTTTCCAAAATCATTAATATTCTCTTACTTAACATGTCCTAACCTAACCACAATAATCAAAAGCAGAATAGTAACACTGATGAAATAAAAATCAAATCTTCAAGACCAGACAGCAGTGGTTCACACCTGTAATTCTAGCTATTTAGGAGGCTGAGATCTGAGGATCTCAGATTGAAGCCAGCCCAAGTAGTAAAGTCCTGAGACTCTCCAATAAAGCATTAAAAAAAAAAGCCAGAAGAGTGGAGTTGTGGCTCAAGTGGTAGAGCACTAGCGCTGAGCATAACAGCTCAGGGACAGCGCCCAGACCCTGAGTTCAAACTCCAGGTCCAGCAAATGCGCAAGCACGTACCCACACCCATACAAATCTAATCTTCAGACTTTATTCATAATCCACCAATTGGAGAAAATACCTTTTCATAGCAAGAGAAAATTCTGGCTCCTGCATTGCATTCGTTGTCCTGCCTTGCACTGTCCTTTAATCTGGAACAATTCTTGGGTCTTCCTTTGTTGAAGACATTACCATTTTGAAGAGCACAGGCTACCTATTTTGTGGAATGTCCTTCAATTCAGGTCAAATGTTCTACTCTCACTTCAATCTATGACTGTTGGCTGAAGCACTATTAATGACTGAAATCTTCCTGAATGTGATTCAAGTGTGGAGGTAGGGTCTATGCCTTTTATCATAGCACTCTTTGAAAAATCAAGTGAAATCTACATTGGGAAATGTAAAAAAAAAAAGTTACCTAACTGCCCTCAAAATAAAAGTCTCTTCTTTTAAGAAGAAAAAATGGAATTGTTAAAGAGTTAGTGGGCATGGGAGGAGAGGAAGAAGGAACACATAAGAGAAACATCGAGCCACTGCAGAGAGATTGATAATGCCTGTTTCTTTGGCTAGGTGCTAAGTTACAGGTGTTTGTCTTGTTCTGCCATCTAACATAGGTACATATAGCTCCTCTGTGTAAAAATAAATTGCATGATGAATAAAACAGTGCAATAACAGAATAGATGAAGCGTCAGCAATACCAGGTATGTGCCAAGTCCCAAAGTAAGGACAGAAGGGCTGAGTGGTCTATCCAGCTCTGGAGAGCCGATAAGCCCTATGCACTTCCAGGAGAAGCTACTCCAGAACCAGCAATCACCTTGGGCAAAAAATGCTAGGAGGGTATTAAGACCGAGCAGGATATGGACTGGAAAGAAGAAAGGAAAAGGAGGTCCAGGTCAAAGCAGGGAGGGGACACAGAAAGCATAAGAAAGCAGTCATCAATTTTTTGGTCACTACCAAAAGCAACAGAGTTGTGAACTCTGTGAAATTAGAAAAGCTTTAATGAACTCCAAATCATTCTTAAGTCATGAACCTAATTTCACATAAAACAATAATGAGAACAGTTCAAATCCCACACAGAATTAATGCAAGGAAAATAAAAAAGGTCCAGAATAACAACCTTAGGAAGGCATGCTTGAAAGATATGACCACTAAAAGACTAAAACTAGAATGTACCATGTTAAAATGAGCTAAAGACACTGAGAAAATGATGTGAGGTGTGAAAGAATGACATACACCTCAATTCTAAAAACTTAGAAATCTGTGGGGATAGAATTCAGTAAAGATAGAGAAAATAAAGTTATTTGCTGAAGATTAAGCTAGAAGGACTATAGGAGGAAATCATGTGAGCTGAAAATATCTTCAGAAAAACAGAACAATTCTTTAAATTCAAAAATGAAGTTATATGATGACATAAAATCTTAAAGAAAAAGATACAAACTTTAATTTTTTTATTTTTGTACAAATAAACATTGAAAGAAAGTGAAAAATATTGGAGAGACAAAAAGACGAAATATCTAATCGGAGTCATTGAAGAAGAATAGGAAAAACCAGAATCAATGTCGAAACCTTTAATTCAAGAATTTCCTGAAATAAATTTGTGTGAAGCTCATGCTTGTTGAAACTGTATGTGTCAAATGTTGTGGAGGATTATCCAGCATAGCTGAGATTACAAAACTAAAATGACCGTCAGGGGGAAAAAGAAATCCTTGGGCACTGAAAAAAATGAAAACACTTGTCTTAAAAAAAGTAAGTTGAGATTATTGTCATACTTTGACAGCAATGTTTTTGTTTTACAAACTTCCAGACCTGTACTTGCTAGGCAGGGGCTTTACTTCCTTAGCCACACTTCTAGCCTTTTTGTTTATAAACTTCCAGAACTGTACTTGCTAGGCAGGGGCTCCACTTCCTTAGCCACACTTACCTCTAGCCTTTTTGCCTAGGTTGGCTTTGGGACCAGGATCCTCTTTTTTCTGTCCTCCATGTAGTTTGATTACAGGAATGAACCATCATGCCACACCTTTTTTTTTTAGGCCTGGG
Source organism: Perognathus longimembris pacificus (assembly GCF_023159225.1). Lineage (NCBI taxonomy): Eukaryota > Metazoa > Chordata > Mammalia > Rodentia > Heteromyidae > Perognathus > Perognathus longimembris. The sequence goes on from NC_063161.1 coordinate 153,074,335, forward strand.
GCTTGAACTGAGGGCCTGAGAATTGTCCCTGGCTTCTTTTTGCTCAAGGCTAGCACTCTACCACTTCAGCCACAGCACCACTTCTGGCTTTTTCTGTGTATGTGATGCTGAGGAATTGAACCCAGGGCTTCATGCATGCTTGGCAAGCACGCTACCACTAGGCCATATTCCCAGCCCTGTTTATGTTTTTTTTGAGATAGGGTCTTGATAACTTTCTTTGCCTGGGCTGGTCTTCTTATGTTTGCCTCCCAAATAATGGTGATTACAGATGGGAGCCATCATACTCAGCCTGATTTTGCAATGCTTTTGTGAGAAGAAAATAGAGTAACACATTTAATATACTCTAAGAATGAAAGTATAAATAGGCTTTTGATTTTGTATTTAGCAAAAGTGACTTTCATGTATAAAGGGTACAGAAAAGCTACTATCAACCTAACAGCCAGGGGAATATTGTTCTATGAAATTTTCCTAAGGAATCCAGAAGGGAGCAAACTGAGGACAACCAAAATCACTCAAGAGACATCACAATTAGAACTGGAGTGATATGGAGTGTTACTTGAAGATCAAGACTAAAGAAGGTCTAAGGGGAAGAGAATAGGGCATGCAATGGCCGTATGTAAATAGTTAAAAACTGAGGGATATTTGTATGCGTGTATGCCAACGGATCGTGCCTATTCAGGAGGCTGAGATCTGAGGATTGAGGTTTGAAGTCAGTCAAGGAGGACAACTCTGAGCGATTCTTATCTCCAAATAACCAGCAAAAAAGCTGGAACTAGAAGTGTGGTTCAAAGGTAGAGTGATAGTCCTGAGTAGAAAAAAGCTGAATGATAGCATGAGGCCCTATTTAAGCCCCAGTACCAGCATTACACATACATACACACATAAAGTTAAAAGGGTTTTTGTACTCATGTTGGTGGAAGGATCTTAACAGCTTTATGAGATTATGAAGATCATAGAGTCTCCTTTTATTATCTACGGTGCCCTTAAGAACCAGAATTCTCAGTATGAAAGGAAATACTAGAAGAGCTAGAAGAGCTGCAGGTGGCTCAGTGGCAACACTTGCTAAGTATATGTGAAACTCTGAATCCTAAAGATCAGGAACCAGTCATCAAGCTGTAAGCTACTCTCTTTGTCATGGTGTCTTGCAAGTAGAGAAAGACATGCAGAAATCCCTGAGGCTCTGAGATCTTCTCTAAGCCTCACCACTAGGTCTTGTGTCCAGGCTGGCAAGATGCTTTCTCCATCAAGATTAAATGTGTCTGGGAAGATAACAGGATAAAAAGAATGGCTCCATGTGGCTGGCAGCAGGGAGTATAGCAAAATGGCTTAGGTAACCTCGCCATGCAAAGTTTCTCTCCTGATGAGCTAAGAACCAAGATGCTACACACAGTCCACATTTCCATACCAGGACACTACTACTAAACAGGATCAGAAGAAGCCTGAGACCAGGAGAAAGATCAAGAGGGCTAGAAGCAGACAGACCTGGGTTCCATCTGATCCCTTCCATAGCAATGGCATGCTTGCTTGCCTCTTTCTCCTCTGGGCAATAGTTGTGACACCTGCTGACTTTCATGTTCATTTACTATGTATGTCTTCCAGAAGAGAAGAGATCAGATGGATACGACTTTGTTTATTTGGGGACAGGGTTTCTTTGTTGCCCAGGTTGGCCTCAAATGTCTGTGTTCAAATGGTTCCAGTTTCAGCTTCTGGAGCAGCTGAAGCTATAGGTATGTGACTATAGCTTGGGGACTTTATTTTGCTTATGTGGTTGCATCTCTAAGATTCAAGAAGACTGTGTAGAGAAGAGTCTTGGAAAATGCTTGTTCACAGCTGTTGAGTTAAATAAATTTAACTCTCTCTATTTTGTTGTTTTTTTAATCTAGCAAGTCAAGTTACATTGTGCATTAGTAACCAAGAAAACAGAAATAAATGGCAAGCTTTATCTTTCACCCTACTTTTGCTTAACACTAAGGTAACACAGGTCACCAATGGAACAAAGCTCCCATCACAGAATAGATTATGACCTTTTAAGCTGGCAGTTGACTTGCTCAGGACAACCTCAAGCTCTTCAGGCCATTGTTAAGGGTGTGAAGATGAGAGAGAAAACACAGTGCAGTAAGGAAACGGGCAAGAAAGTCTCAGGCAACTGGCAAATGAATAATGTCAGTGAGCTGTGAGTGATGAGAACAGGGCTGAGTGGAGGGAGACCTGCCAGCTCACATCACTAACAGAGACCAGCAAAGCAAACATAAGTAATCTCCAGCTAAAGCCTTTCCCAAACTCCTGCCACGCCTCCATGGAATGTGACTGGGGGTGAACTGGACATTGCTGGGTGACAGGTTTGTGGTGGAGAGCATAGATGACAAACAGGGGACAAGTACTTTATATCTGCCATTGTATTTAATTCTTAAACAATTTTATGAGGGTGGCATATCATCCCTATGTAATAAATGAAAATCCTGCCATTCAAGGAGGCAGTGATGCCCAAGGTTTCACAGCTTTTATGCAGTAGCTGTCCTGGAACCTCAACTTTCTGTAGTTCATACCAAATGAGTTTCTACAATACAGGGAGAATACTTCTCTAACATTTGAATTCCCACTGTATAACTTACAGGCTTTTCCCTACTCTCCAGCATCTAGGAAGAAAATTACAAATAAATTTGACATTTACTAGTTAATAATTGGGAAGTAATAAACCTTTATCAAACCTACTGAAGTTTGCAGTAGTCAATCAATGTATGTGGCATTCTGGGCTTCCAGTTGGCTCCAAGCTAAGCCCCTCAAGGTTTGAAATAATTTGTTCTTGTTTCACTATGTAACAGAAACCATCCAGACATAGGACACCTTCATTGATATCACTGAAGTAGAGATTCTCCTATTTTATAGTTGTGGAAATAGGGCTCAGAAATGTATAATAACTTGCCTAGAATCATACAGCTTCCAAGAGGCAGAGTGCAGGTAGATACCAAGTATTACTATAACCCCAGCACCTTCCTAAGTCACTCTCCATGTTCTATTTGCTGGGGGAAAGGTGCTAGCTGGCAGGGCTGGTTCAAAACCCACTTGTCCTCACACTTGCTCCCATGCATTTACTCCACTCTGCACAAACACAATGCTGATTTTGGATGTAGAACTCCACACAAGGAATCAATGACAGATGCGGAGAGGGAAGAGAAACATGTATATTTCTCCACTCTTTCTCTGCCTGCTTGGGTGGGCTGTCCAGCAAGGTCCAGCTTCTGTGGGCTAGCCCCTCAGGTACCAGCTTTATGCAAGAGATGTGGCCCCTGGCCTTGGGATTACCACATCTGCAGCTGTTAGTCTCGGGTCATCTTTCTGCCCCCTTTAAGCCTAAGCTCCTCCATGATGTACATAGGCATTCTCTTATTTTCCCCTTCAGTTGTTAATTAAAAGTTACAGTATGCAGTATGTAATAGTTCCAAATTTTATAGGATTAGAAAACATCAACATCTTGTAGACATGTTTCAAGGAGCACTTTCAAAAATGTTTATGGTGTTAGTGCTAAACCCTTTCGGTCTTCCAAGGTTGCCTATGGACTAGAAGGTAGCCACAACCCTTTCATTCTTAGCCACTGGCCCTCCTGTTGCTGCTCTGTCACAGCACCAACAATGACAGGTTCTCCCAAAGCCCCTGGCCTCTTTGCACATGCTACTTTCTGTCTCCCTCAGGAAGCCCTCATCCCATCTTTCCTGGGAGGCTGCCCCTCACCAACTGGCAGAGGTGATTAGTGTTATCTTTGAACTCCCCATACCTGGTGTAACATTCTGCTTCAGCAGTTGCCTGCCCTTATTGCCTCCTCTGCCTTTTAGACCAACCAATGTCCAGGCCAGAATGGGCACCTGGTGAGCTTTAGCAGGGAACCATAACAAGGCTTGACTAGAACTGATTTCAAATTCACAAGTTAAAATTCCAAAACAAGTTAAAATTCGATTGCTAGGATGATCCTTAATAAATCAGCTGTGCACTAATGTAGCTACTTTAACTGTAGTAAAATACTTGACCTAAAAAAAAAAAAATCCCTAAAACAAACAAAACAGCTCTCAAGAAATGTGGGCTAATGCTGCCTCTGAGAATGCTGACCACTAGGTGTCAGCCCAGGAAAAGAGGAGGAAGGGCTGCACTCAACCCGTTTTACATCTTCGTCCAATTATCACTATAAATATCAAATATTTAAACAACAAAATATTAGGCAATTAAAACTATCTATTAAGGGAATGTTTTTAAAAAGATATATAAGATTTTGACATTTCCCCTTTGCAAAATAGTTTATAAATGGTGTTAGTTTAACCTGTATTTGTCAGAAGCATTTGCACAGATTAGAGGAATTGACTCCTAAGAGAAAACCAGCTCCGCTTTCTTCTGAAATGCCCTCGAACTGCATGTGACATGGACCATATGGTAGTCACCATTGCAGAGAGCGGCCAGGGGAAAGGGTGTGCTCACCAGAATCAGGCAGATGGAGAGGCCGAATCCTGACTCTGCCACTTCTTAAAAAGAGACCTAACCTTTCCAAGCCTCTGTTTCTCATCAGTAAAATGGGACTGTGCTGTTTTTGTGAAAATCAAGTAAGGGAATGTTATGTAAAAAGCCTGGCACATGATAAATGATTCATATTTCTTCTTCTTCTTAAGTCTTAATGATTTGTTTAAGAAAACTGATTTCAGCTCCCAAACAACTAAGGATATGCATTGTGAGTAAGAACTATGATAATTTCATTCATTTAAAAGACAGTTATTGAGAATCTCCTAGGTGCCAGGCTCCGTGCCAGGAGCACATGTGTAAACATGATTCTCTGTCTTGCAGGGTGGGTTTCAAGTTCTTTGTAGAAGGGTGGCATCAGACTGAATACAATGTAGTTGATTATTTCTGAGTCTATAATCCTCATAGATAATCAGTGTGGATATATTTCCAAGAGCAGAATGGAGGAAGGAAATCTACACTTTTATCTTCTACTTTCTATGAGTACCATAAACACCTTCCTTCCCTCTATGTTGCTGTACTGCTTCTGTGTGCTGGGTATAGGAAAGAATATGTCCTGTTACTAAGCTCAGTCTAGCTACACATAGGAGGTCGTAGAGCTCGAGATTGTCAAATGTTATTATTTCTCTAAGACAACCAGAAAGGCATTCTTTTCAGAGTATCACTGAAGAAGCAAAAGACCCTAAAGTGAGACAGATTTAAAACACTAGTACCAGACACTATATCTGTTTGACAATGCTTCCAACAAAGATAGAGGATTGAAACTAACATAGTAGATCTGGTTTAGTCCATGAATGTACTCTCCTTTTGTATATTTCTAGTTAGAATAGACTAGCTACTTCCCATGATGATTTCACAGAGAACAGCCCTCCCCAGACCCTAAACATTTCTGGTCAGCTACATGCAACTGTGGCTGTGCTTTTGTTTACTTAGACACATTGTATGCCAGTTTATTCTTCTGTTCTCAGATGAAACTGTGGGTGAGATACTTTTCAGACTAATTATTTACACTGTACACATTGTGCAACACTGAAATATAACCTCTACTCTGTGACACATAGTATAAGCAGGTTATCATTCACTCACTGGCACTCCATTGATTCAACAAACGTTGAAGAACATTTACCCATACTAGAGGGGCACAGGGGCAGGAAATGACTCCATCCTAAAGAAGTTCAGTAAGACAGAAGCTAGGATTATTAAGTGAGACCAAGTTAAAGCCTAGAATTCCTCTGGGATAAGCTAAGAAACACTAGTCATGCTTTATTTTTCAAGTATTTCATAACATATAGGCATTTCGTTTTCATCATATTCAGTGATGCTCTTTGAAATCATTCAGTTGAGCTTGATCATGGTGTTTAGGCAGATTTCCTGCCAGTTCTCATTTTCTTTCATTTAGGGAACTACTTTTCACTTGGGCAGTCTACTTTCGGAACAATGGTTCTCAGTTCATCAAGAATTGGTAGTACAACTGAGGGAATGGACTTGTAAACTGTGTTCCCGAGCAACACTAGTATCTCTGTGCTGTGGACAGTGGCGATTTGGTGACAATAATAATTGTCACTGTCTCTCATATTTCTCAATTACATTTTCTTTCATGAGTGTGTATGCACATGCATGTGCAAGTGTGTACATGCGTGTCTGTGCCAGTACTGGGGTTTCAACTCAGAGCCTGAGCACAGTCCTTTAGCTAAAAGCCAGTGTTCTACTACTTGAGCCATAGCACCATTTCTGGCTTTTTGTGGCTAGATGATCCTCAGATCTCAATCTTCTGAGAAGCTAGGGTTACAGGTATGAGCACTGGTACTTGGCATTTTTATGCATTAAAAACATGATTCTAGGGCTGGGAATATGGCCTAGTGGTAGGGTGCTTGCCTCGTGTACATGGAGCCTGGGTCCAATTCCTCAGCACCACATACATAGAAAAAGCCGGAAGTGGCACTGTGGCTCAAGTGGTAGAGTATTGTTAGCCTTGAGCAAAAAGAAGCCAGGGACAGTGCTCAGGCCCTGAGTTCAAGCCCCAGGACTGGCAAAAAACAAAACAAGCAAAAAAATGATTCTGAAGTGTTTCCAAATTTTAAACACTTGCAAGATACCTACCACCCTCATTTGTCAGTGTTGGCAAGCAATAACATGATCCTCCAATATTAAAGGAAGTAACTAAGTATGTGATTCCATTCAAATCTTTTAGTAGTATTTGACATGAAAGACATACTCTGATGGTTAGTTGAAGAGACAGGACTAAGAGGTTGTTTTGCATGGTCACAGGTACCCTGACACTTGCTGAACCAGCATGGAAACTACTGTTCTAGAATGTGTAATCTATTCTCCTTCTCTGCCTTTCTATCTTCCTGTCACCCAGAAATGGTTGCTGTCATTTAACTACGACCTACTCAGCAGGCTTTGTGCTAGTGTTTTACAGACATCTTTTTTTTTTTTTCTCAATAGTCCTACAGGGGAGGTGCAATTTCCATTTTCTGAGTGATAACACTGAGGATGAGTGACTTCAAATAGAATCAAAACCTGGGTAGCTTCTGAGGCTATCCTCTGTCTGTCACACCTGATAGCCTCCTTGGCTATCCAGCTTCAGTGGGCCTCCCAGAGACCCAGTGGTGTAAGCACCTCCCTTTATTCCCTCTTCTTCTTCTTCTTCTTCTTTTTTTTTTTTGGCCAGTCCTGGGGCTTGGACTCAGGGCTTGAGCACTGTCCCTGGCTTCTTTTTGCTCAAGGCTAACACTCTGCCACTTGAGCCACCGCGCCACTTCTGGCCGTTTTCTGTATATGTGGTGCTGGGGAATTGAACCCAGGGCCTCATGTATAGGAGACAAGCACTCCACTCTTGCCACTAGGCCATACCCCCAGCCCCCTATTCCCTCTTCTTGATGGAACATGATTTTGACTTTGGATGGCCCACTAAACAAGAAAAAAATGGTCACTGGTAGTTTACTAGCCCTTTCGGCAGTCTACTCCAGACTCCAGCTAGTACATCTATGTAGCTCAGGCTGGTAGGTTCTTGTCTTATTCACTATCTACTTGCCTGAAATGGATGAGAAGATAAGAAAGTCTTTGTTGTTGTTGTTGTTTTGTTGCCAGCCCTGGGGCATGGACTCAGGGCCTGAGCGCTGTCTCTGGCTTCTTTTTGCTCAAGGCTAGCACTCTACCTCTTGAGCCACAGAGCCACTTCCAGCTTTTTCTGTATATGTGGTATTGAGGAATCGAACCCAGGGCTTCATGTATATAAGGTGAGCACTTTACCACTAGGCCATATTCCCAGCCCCATAAGAAAGTCTTTTACCAAGTTTTTCTAGAGAACATTTGAGGCAACTCATCAATGCTACACAAAGACACATATCCATGTAGCAAAAGCACATGCTCAGTGCAGAAAACAGTTTGGTGGTTCCTCAAAAAGTTCACCACAGAGGCAGGGGCATGACTCAGTGGTAGAACACTTAGCTACCATACATAAATCTCTGGGTTTGCACTTCAGTACCACACAACCAAATCAAACAAAATAAAAACAAAGTTGTTGTTTTTAAAGAAAAATATATTTCAATCAATTAAAAAAAACACCCAAGCTTACCACTTTGTAACTCATGCAGAATACATTTTTAAGCAATAATAATATTGTTAAACACAGAATTTCCATATGACCCAGCAATTCCACTCCCAGGTATATATCCACAAGAAACTGAGACTAGGCATTCAGACCAATACTTGAATACAAACATCCACAACAGCATTATTCACCAAAGCCCAACAGTGGAAACTTACATGTCCATCAATAGGTAAATGGATAAAAGAAAATGAGGTCTACTATACAGTAAGTAGAACATCATTCAGTATTAAAAAGAGATGAATTTTTTGGATTCAAGCTGCAACTTCGATGAACCTTAAAAACATTATGCTAAGTGAAGTAAGCCTGACATGAAAAGACATAAATAGTGTATAATTCCACTTCTATGAAATGCCTACCACAGGCAAATCCATAGAAACAGCAGGTAGGTTAGAGGTCAGCAAGCACTGGAGAGGCAGAAGTGGGGAATTATTGCTCAATGGACAGAAAGTGTCTGTCTGGAATGATGAAAATAGTAGTGATGGTTGCACAATACTGTGAATGTAATTAATACAACTGAACTGTATTTCCCACAATTGGAGAGAGAGAGAGAGAGAGAGAGAGAGAGAGAGAGAGAGAGAGAGAGAGAGAGAGAGAGAGAGAGAGAGAGGACTTAAGTCGGAGCTGGGTTCCATTCCCAATTCTACTCAAGCTGTGTGGAAAATTACAAACCCTGAGCATGGGCTCCCAGGAATAGAAACCATTCACTTCCAGGATACACCTCCCCTCTGCCCTTCCCATGGGTTTCTCACCTTGCTGTACAATACATGGTCTCTTATGATGCCTCCATCCTCGTTTAGCACATCCCTTCTGTATGTTCTGGGAATCCTCTGCTTTTGTGGAAGGCAGGGAGCACCTACCAGCCCATTCAGGGCTCTTCATACACACCATTCCAAGCTCCTCTCTGCATAATGGAATTTACCTCCTCATAACATCACCACTAGTTTGCCTTTACATCACAGGCTCCTGCATACACACACTTGCACTCAGACTTTCTTGCACTCAGAAAGCTTCAAACTTTAACATTGCAATGCCCAATATAGAAGTGTGGTCATGGTAAGATTCCTATTCTGAATGGAATATTCTCTAGCAATGTAGAAGTACTAATGAGGTCACTTTAAACAGGGGCGGGGGGGGGGTTGAACTCTTTGCACCATGAGGAACAAGTAAATACATGTAAAGTCCAGTGGAACTACAGTAATGCCTTAAATTTTCTATTTAAAATCTTCTTCTCTTTTTCACTATACTATATAAACATAAACATAAATACAAGCTCTCCTTTTAAAAACCATGAGATCAATAGTGCTACTCAAGCAGGATACAAATGTATGTGGTACCTTTCCAATCTGCTTCAACATAGCCTCGTGCATTCATGCTTGAAAGCCAGGCTATCAATCTGCTTTTCTCTTAACTTCTGTGTCTTCAAGGGGTTTTAGGTGGATAAATGACTCAGCAGAATCATGTGCAAAACCAGGGCTTGTAGGTAGATGATACCTGTGCTCCTTCAGCCTGATTTAGAATGAACTGAGAAAGCAGGATGGAGTGAGCAGGCCATGACCTGTTTGCACAGCTTATTCACTGCCCTGGTCCCAGCACTCGCCCCTGTGGGCAGGGGTTGGCCCAGCCAGCAGGCAGGCCTCAAGAGGGCCAGGCAAGCTAGCTGATAAACAACTCCCACAGTGCCCCAATCAGACCAGCCTTTCCGCAGACACTGCACAGAACAGAATACTCCTTTGAGCTCCCAAGACCATGGACTCTGATCTCTGATCTGACATTTCCTAAGGACTGAAATGGCCACACAAGGGGGATGTGTCTTCATAGGCATCACCTTAAGACAACTTCACGTAGCAGAAATACAAAGCTCCAAGCAGAAAAAGGGAGAAATGAAAGCACACCAATCTCTTTTCAAAAGGTCTTTAAAATGGAGACTAGTGTGATAGGAAATGTTTTTCAAAGGAGGTAGGTTAGTCTTACTCGATTTCATGATGATATAATTTTAAACAAAGGAGTAAGGTAAAAGATTCTTTAAAAAATTTATTCATTCTCCCTAGGAGGGAGAAAGGAGACCATTCAAGGCAACTTCAAGAATCACACTGCTGTGCGCACCCTCCCAAAGTTGCCATTTTCTACCAGAGAAAGGATCCTTGGCCTAGCAATTAAAATCATTTGTCTTTTATCCCCTTCTTGCCAAAAAGGACCCCAGCCCTAACTAGTTAATCCCCAACACACACTGCTACTCCCAGAGTTGCCTGGCAACTGCTAGGAGGCGTGTCAGAGAGCAAGAAAGGCCTAAATAAATGAGCTGGAGCCTGGACTGCGCTTGACATGGATAAAGGAGGTTTCTCCGAATGGGGCTTCCTGGCTGCTTGTGGTTCTGTCACTTAAGTAAAGAAGAACAAGTTGGCTTGGCCAATACTGTTAAATGTCTTGGGCTTTGCATCTGATATTCTCCAGGTGACTGAAAAATGGGTCACATGCCCTTGTGATTTGCAGACACCCTCCCCGCTGCCAGGCAAGCAGCAACCTCCAAAGCCTACAGCAGACAAGGCAGGAAACAATGTTTGTACGTATGCTGAACCCAGGCTCAATGCCAGGCACTGCCTCCAACACCTCTCTGTTCCTTCATTACTTTTGCCCATTCTTCCCATCCATTATTCCAAAATCCACTCGCTAGCGCCTACATACTGTGCCATGCTCTGTGCCTGGCGCAGAAAATACAGAGAAAGAATTAAGATGGAACATACTGGAACAAAGAGAGGCAGGGGTGTGTGGTGGAACTCTGTCTTGGAGTGAGGCCCACCTGAGTGTCTCCTGGTTCTCATAAGAAGTCACTGCCAGTTGGAGCTTCCATCCCCATGGAGTTGAATGGGCTCCAGTATTGTGGGAGGCTACTGAGGAAGTGGTAGACTTGGCTGTAGCCCGACAGCCTTGTTGTCTCATTGTCTCACTTCCTGAACTTAGGGAGATCTCTGAAACATCTCTTCTGGCCCCAAAGAAATAACACCACCCTGGGCCAAGCCCACATGTGCCCCACAGACCTGCAGATAGAGAGAATCAAGCTGCTCCCAGAACAGGGCTGGGCTCAGCAAAAGGGCCCTTTCCCTCTGGACAAAGCTCTAGATCTTCCTAGCCAGTGGCATTATGAATTTTTCCGAGTAGGAAAGGAAGGCTGGAAGCCAGGGGTGCAGCAGAGGAGGAATGGCCCATCTGCACCCCTCAGGCCAGGACTTGCACTCTCTACAAAGAGGCTGGCAAGATGGCATGGCCAAGTGGGAGTGGCCCACTAAGGTGCTTTTAGCAGTCCTTGAGCTAGGCATAATTATGCTACAATACAATCAGGAAAGGAAGGGACCATACATCCATGTCTGAAAAGGAAACTGAGGCTAAGAACAAAGGAACCTGCTCAGGTTTACCAGCTGGCAGCAGCAGAGTAAAAATAAGTGGCTCAAGTCTGTTTTCCCATTTTCAGGACAAGAAAACATGCTATGACTAAGGGAACTGGTGTCCCATGATGGTAACCATCGGCCCAAGGTGGGAAGCCACCACTCCATAACCATGTGGCAAGCACCCCAAATACCACCAAACAGTGAGGAGGAGAGAGCCCAAGGGGAAGTGACTGTGACTAGCTGTCATCCTCTGCCTTGGGGGCACTGCCCTGCATAGCGTCCACCACCTGTTTCTCCCTTGCTGGATATGAAGGCCTCAAAAACACCTGGATGCTTTGACCCAATAAATCTACATAGGAGAATGTGCCTAAGGAAATCTCTGAGACCGTGTCTGAAGATGTAGATAAGATGTAAACCCACTGTGGTTTAAAATCATGACCATCAAAAAGAACAGAAAAGAACAGCTGGGTGCTAGTGGCTTACACCTATAATACTAGCTGCTCAGGAGGCCGAAATGTGAGGATCATGGTCTAAAGCCAGCCTGGGAAGGAAGGTCCATGAGACTCTTATCTCCAACTAATCACAGAAAAAGCTGGAAGTGGCACTGTGGCTCAAATGGTAGAGTGCTAGCCTTGAGCAAAATGAAGCTCAGGGAAGGTGCCCAGGCCCTGAGTTCAAGCCCCAGGACCAGCAAAAAACCACCAAAAAACAAACAAAAACACACACACACACACAAAAACCCAAAACAAAACCCAGAACTGGGATAATGTGATGAGTGTTGGTACAGATTTGGGGGTCACAAAAACTTGATAAAAATTCATGAGCCAGATATAGTGACTTATGCATGTAATTCTAACTACTCAGGAGGCTGAGACTGCAAAGATAGTGCGTGGTTCAAGCTCATGAGACCCCATTTTCAACAGAAAAAGTTCTGGTCCCAGCTTTGGTAGGAAGTGTAAATAAGCAGGAAGATGGTTTGTCTAGGCATGCCTGGGCAAAAAGTGAGACCCTTTCTCAAAAATGACCAGAACAAAAAGGAGTAGAAGCATGGCTCAAGTAGTAGAATCCTAGCAAATGCAAGGTCCTGATTTCCAAATCCAATTATCACCATATACACACAAAAATCTGTGAGTAGGGCCGATGCAGTTTTCTTTCTGAAAGCCTCTTATGTGGCTATGATCCATGGTGCTGGGGAGAATCACAGGGGCCACCTACTGCTATCAATGGTGTTTAGGAAGAGTTTTCATGTGATGTAAGTGTTTACATATATTAAAAGGCAAAAGCAAACTACTAAGTGGAGTACTGGATTGCTTTGTCGGGGATCTCCGAATGTCCTAAGATGTTGATCAATGGTCAAACAAAACGAATCAAGAGCAAACCAAAGATCCTCGTGCCTGGTTCGAAGAGTGACAATATGGAATTCAAATTCCAGATGATGGGAGTGTGGTACCTCCCACATCTAGGTCTCTGTAGCCTTCAACCCAGAACAGGTGTGATGTGTCCTTTCAGTGCTGTAGCAAAACACAGGGCTTGCACATGCTAGGCAGGTGCCCTACCACTAAGCTACATTCCTTAGCTCAACAGACATTATTTTATAGCCAGAGGAACAATTAAACGATGATTGGCTCCACAGGGAGGTCTTTCTGTCCCCTCAGCACTGTGCTGCCCACCACCCTGTCAGTATCACCCAAGACATCATTCTCCCCGCTACAGAGCCATGGCCATTCCCTCTTCTCACACTCATATGTGCTCTGCAGTCACTTTAATGGATCCTCCAAACAGTCCTACATGGGGAATGTCATTACTCCATTTCTTTTTTTAAGATGGAGAGACTTCAAAAACCAAACTTATGACTTAGAAACCACCTAGATAACATGGTGCTGTTACCTAGGTTCAATGCTTGATTGGAAAATTTGGGGCTAAACAGTGGCCTTGCAGAAAAGTCATTCTGGTATGTAAGGTATACAAATGAGACTCAAAGTGACAAATCTGCCATAGTCTATTGATTCTAAGATGAAAGTTTCTCCTCATTGTTATATCTGAAATCCAATGCATCTTATAACTGATGGAATCTTTTAATTATGACTGGAAGTACTCTGTGTGTATGTGTGTGTGCGTGTATGCATGCGCGCATGCACACTCTGGGGCTTGAACTCAGGGCTGTGTGCTCTTGCTTGGTCTTTTCACTCACAGGTGGCACTGTACCACTTAAGTCACACCTTTTTGTTAGGTAACTAGAGATAAAAATCATCTGCCTGGGCTGGCCCTGATCCTTGATCTTTGGATCTCACCCTTATGAGTAGCTAGGATTATAGTCATGAGAGTATTTTCCCTCCCCCACCTCCCTTCTCCTTCTCTCTTTTTCTTTCTTTTTGGTTGTGGGCTTGAACTCAGGGCCTAGGCACTGTCCTTGAGCTTTTATGCTCAAGGCTAGCACTCTACGACTTTGAGCCATAGCTCCATTTCCAGTTTTCTAATGGTTCATTGGAGATAGAGTCTCATGGACTTTCCTGCTCAGTCTGGCTTTGAACCATGATCCTCAGATCTCAGCCTCCTGAATAGCTACACTTACAGATGTGAGCCACCAGCACTGGGTACACTTTCTTCCTTAATACTGACTACAATAATGGTATATCTTAGAATTAAATGGCAGCTTAGATTTAAGGAAACATGCCAAAATCATTATTTATCTTCCAATACTGCTGTTAATGGCTGTGTAACATCCCATCATGTGGATATACTTTAAGTTATTTTCCTCAGATATCCATCATGATCCATCATGATCCATCATGATCACTTAGTGGGCTCCAGTGTTTTACCAGTACAAATCCTGCTGTGAACGCCATGGAATTACATTGTCCCTCTTGCTATCAGTGTCCTTCCTATTTCTGGATTTGGTCATTACTTCCTTTGTGGTGCCTTTTCCTATTGCAAGCACCTGTAGGTTCTCCTCTGAGTCCCCACAATGTCCCTCTAACTAGTCTCTCTACCTCTAGCTTTCCTTTCCCTCCATCATTGTCTTGCTGCACAAATCTGACAGGTACAGCACATTTTTGTTCCCTACAGGGAATCCAAAGCTGCCCAATCTAGCTCCAACTTCTGTCACAGCCCCATCTCCTGTTTAAAACCACCAGCCACGAAAGGACAACCCAACCTGCCAGCCTCTGCTTGTTCAGTCAGCCCCAGGCCCACACAGGGAGGGGAGTGCCTGTCTTCCCTCTCCAAGCTTTACTCTGCAAACCATTTATGTTTACCTTTCTTACGAAATACTTTAAGCTCATTTGATCCGCACAACAACCTGGAGATGTAGAAAGAACAAGGTAGTCTTATCCACACTTAGCAGGTAAAGAAATAGACTAAGTGACTTGCACTTTTATACTTCTATGTAAAACTGAAGAAGTACAGAACCAGGATTCAAACTTCTGGGCTTCTTTTTTTTTTTTTTTTTTTGCCAGTCCTGGGCCTTGGACTCAGGGCCTGAGCACTGTCCCTGGCTTCCTTTTGCTCAAGGCTAGCACTCTGCCACCTGAGCCACAGCGCCACTTCTGGCCGTTTTCTATTTATGTGGTGCTGGGGAATTGAACCCAGGGATTCATGTATACGAGGCAAGCACTCTTGCCACTAGGCCATATCCCCAGCCCCCTGGGCTTCTTTCTTTAAATCCACATGGCACCTCACAGGGACAGGTGCCCATATCTTAGAAAATTCTCCATGGAACAATGTGTACCCAGTTCACCTCCGTATTGTATGTCAGATTCTACACATACATTACAACCAAGACAATGATCAGAGTGAAAACACTTCCAACCTGCGGATTCCTAGTCAGGAACCAGGAAAGGACTGAGCCAGTGGTTCTACTGTCCTTTCAGGGTGGGGAGATGACAGTACTTTTCTCTTACAACACCACAAGGTTGGCCTGGCCCAAGAGGATGACAAAAACCCAGAGCCACTTCCCTTGAAGACAAGCCAGCCATGGGAATTTGCTCTCGAGAAATAAGGGGACAAAAAGCAGAAACAGCACTGGTCTGCAAGCAGTGTGACCTGAGTGGATCCCTCACACCCCACTTGGGCTGGGCTGGGCATGCTTGCTCCTCAGCCAAGAGCATCAGGTGGGCTAAGCAAACAGTGAATTAGCTAAAAGCTTCTCACAAAATCAGGAGAAGTAGAACTTCCCTGACTTTTAGGGAAGACCCAATTTTTACAATGCATTGCTTCAAAAAGCCAGTGGGGGACATAGATTAAACTGAGGCTTAGAAAGGAGGAAGGACCATGCAGGAGGCTTACATAATCTCCTGCTCCTTCTTGTACGTTGTACTCACTTAAATCCTGACCATATACAGAAGCCACCAAGAAGCCCTAGGACACTGCTCTTCCTCAAGTACGGAAGAAAAGTCCCTTTGAGGGACAAGTGACAGCAGGGCACAGAGCAGAAGCTTTAGGACCTTTAGCAAGTCATTTTCTTCTCTTCTTTGAGACTCAGAGAAGGTAGTCCTGTGAGTACTCAGAGAGAGTGAGCAGTGAGGGTGAGGGACTGGCATCATATCTAACACACAAGCTGTACACTCTCCACTTCTTCCTTCATTGAAGCAGCAAGGGTCTCTCAAATGACACTTGGCCTCTTCATGCTAAGATGCCAGGTGAGACTAGGAATTCCTTACTGCAGACACTCTTAACACACTCTAACATTCTGTGTCTCGGTCTCTCTTTTTCACTCCTTTGAGGGAGTAAAAAGCTAGAGCCTTGACCAAACATGAACTTGGTCACACACCCATAGACTACTCACCGGCTCAATTTTCAATGCGTTTCGGTAGCTACCAAAGAAAGCAGCCTGGGCCTTGAGGAAGGCTCTGGCCACCCCGTCGCCTGTGGTTGTGGAGACCTTCTTCAGCCTGTTCTTCAGGGAAGAGATCTAGTAATGGAGAGAAAGGAAACACAGTTTGAGGGCAGGCTGCAGGAGGGGGTAGCTTTGATAGACTATCAGGAGAAGTACTTACCACTGAGCCACACCACCAGTCCCAAGGACATTTACTGAAACTATTCTTCAAGTACTTACTATGTGCTACCTAAGCACTTTCACAGAAAAATCTCTAATTTTTCCTTCAACAGTTCTATAAGGAAGGAATTGGTGTTCCTGTTTGTCTGAGTGAAATGGGTTCTGAGAAGATAGTTACACACCTAGGAACAAATCCAAGATGGAATTTGAATTTAAGTCTTATAACTTGAGTCCAACTATGCAAAAACTTTTAGTTCTAATTCCCTCTTTAAGTTACTTACAAATATTAGCAAATAGAAGGTTAATTTATATACCTCACACATCACATTCTAAAGTAATAGTGGCACCTTATGAAAACATCCTTAACAGGTTAAAACAAAATAAACAAGAAATGGTAATAAGAAAAAGGTAAAGAAGTCAGGACCTGATTAATATGTAAATATAAGATGTAAGTCTCACATGGTGGCTAAAGATAGAGATCAAATTTGAATTAAGGGTCTCCTAGTAGCCAAAGCTAGAGAGGAACCTGAAATTGGTCAAGATTCCCTGGTCCATGTGTTATAAACAAATCAGCAGCTCAAGGGCTGCTAGTATCACACTATTTCCAATGTATTCTTCATTTATCTCAGGATGCTATTCTACATAAACTTCAGAGTGCCCCATTCATATTATATTCCATTTGCATGGTACCCTGTAATTATGTAATGTGGTGACATGAATCATTCATGCACATCACAAATACTTATTATCTTCTATATGCTCAGGACTATTTTATTTTGTGCTGGTCCTGGGGCTTGAACTCAGGGCTTGGGTGCTATCCCTGAGCTTTTGTGCTCAAGGCTAAAAAAAGGCCACGAGTCACAACTCCACCTCTGGATTTTTGGTGGTTAACTAGAGATAAGAGTCTCATGAACTTTCCTTCCCAGGCTGACTTTGAACTGTGATCCCCAGATCTTAGCCTCCTGAGTAGCTAGAATTACAGACATGTGCCATCAGCCCTAGCTTGCTCAGAACTATTATAGCTGCTGAGGAAACCAGGCATGACCTTGTTTTCATTCAGATGACAGAAAAAAAATACCCATGTGACATTGTTTCTACGTAGGTCTGCTAACAGAATCTGCCAAGAATGCCAGGAGAGCCTTCTGAAGGAAAAGAGGTTTAGACTAAGAACTGAAGGACAAATTAAAGCATTTAACTAGGCAGAAAGAGATGAGAACTGGGGACTACTGTGCAAAAACCCTGAAGTAAGGAGCACAGAGAATAGAATCAATTGGGCTTCCACAGAGAGAACAAGGGGGAAGATGGCTTAAGATGAAGCTAGAGGTGGCAGGGTCAGAGGGCTCTTCCTTTATTTTGAGAAAAAGACAGCTACTGGCCACTCCCCAGCACATGAGGAACATATCTCAGGGAATCCAATGCTGTAAAGGGTTTAGATATGACTTACCTATGTTCTGGCACTATTTACAGATAACTCTTTGAATAAGGCTTAAGGATAAAACAGAAAATTAGGTTTAGGTGATCCATTAAATCATCTATAAATCTGCAGTAGTAATTCTCCTGGGCATAGGATCCGCATCTTTCCTTAAGAGTCCCCCAGATGCTTATGAGCCGATAAACATTAACCATCACTGACCTGGGATAGACTACATACACTACAGAAATGGTCCATGGATATTATGTGTTGCTGCTAAGGAATTTGTTCATTTATTTAGTTGGTCTGTTCATGTCAATGCCGGGAAAGAATGCAAGGCCTCATGTATGCTAAGCAAGTATTTTACCATTGAGTTACATATCCCCAGCCTCGACAAGGGAACTTAAAAAGTTCAGGCAGCTTTTTGAGATATATTTCACTTATCAGAAAACTCATTCATTGAAAATATATAGTATTGAGTGGTTTTTAGTATATTCACAACTCAGACAACTATCACTATTATTAGAAGTGATGGTTCAACATCCCCTAAAAGAAACCACATTATATGCTACCCCCACCAATTCTATCTCATACTAGCCCAAAGCAACTATTAACCTGCTGCCCCTTTCTATGGACTTGACCATTCTGGACACTTCATATAAATGGAATCACACAATAGATAGTCTAAAATGATTGAATTTTCTTCCACTTAGCACAACAGTCATTATAAACCAGCTTTATTCATGTCGTAACATGTAGGAGAATTTAATTCCTTTTTAAGGCTAAATAATATTTCACTGTTCCATCTATAGCACGCCTTATTTACCTGCTCATTAGTTCCTCCTTTTGGGTGATTACCAGTAACGCTGCCACGAGAAGTCATGTACAAGTTTTTGTGCAGAATCAGCACAGATTTTTGAGGTGAGACCCTCGATAGCAAAAACTGTCCATTGCCAGACCTTGTGTGTGTGCTAAAGATAAGCTAAAAAGCCAAGTAAAGTCTCAGAGTCTAGTGCTCAGTGAGCCACTCAGCCGAGAACTCACATGCAGCTGCCACAGGATGTGTTGCCCACAGTGTAAACTGAGAGATGGTCAGGAACAATGGGAAGAAGTATGAGACTGCCTTCCTCACCACTGCACACAGGTGAGCCAAGTTCCTCTGAAAGCCACAGTCTCAGCCCTAAGGATAGAACTAATGTGCAGTGTCTCCCCTTTCTGGAAGCCATGAGCCCCAACACCACAGTGATGAGAGCCTGAGGAGTGAAGCAGGCTGCTTGGTACATGGGTACTCTGATGTGGACTTTCAACTTGAAATAGAAATAGGAAAAAGCAACAAGCTTTATTAAACTGTTAAAAAAAATATTACCCACCCCCAAATAATAAAAATCTTGCCCTACTTGATGACTAGGGTGACATTTCCATCCTTTGAAATGGGGCAAGCCACTGTCGCTCTTCTGGTTCCTCAAAGGCCTTGGGCCACCTGGGCCGTAGATTATTCCTCATTTAACCTTCCCTGGCCTTTCCCTTTCATTCAGAGGTGTTTAATTACCTTGGATTCACAAGCTGCACTTCAGGTGAGCCTCTCCTAATGGCCTCATTACCATTTTACACAAAGAAGGAGTCACTGATTGTAACTGAGCAAATAGGAGAGCGCCTTCCCGCCTGAAACTAACCAAGTGGTCCTGGGCTCCTGACATCCTGTGACCACCTAGGCCAAGACTTCTGAAGACCTCCATCATCCTGCCACACTGAGAAGCTTTTGTCTTGACCTGTCACCACTTCAAACTTTTGAAACTGCAAGTCTATGTGCATCTAATAGCTGGAGACAGCATTTGTCTTTTAAATAAAAGAGAGGGCAGAAAATGGGAGGCTTAACTAACCCACCATCAAACATCTAAAGCTGAACTTGAACCCTGAGGCCTCCTGCGGGTGCTGGTCACATCATTACATTGGGGCTCACCAAGGGTAATTTGGGGTGTTGGAAATGCTGGTGGGAATGGCTTCCTCCTTTAATCAGGTCATAGGAGGAAGACAGAAAACAAAGGTAAGAGGGTACAAAATTGCATTCATCTGCTCTCTTCTAAGGCTGCCCTCTGCCTCCTCTGTGTCTCATCTTTGTAACTACAGTGCCATCTAGCCAGCTCTTAGGTCAGATGTCAGATTCTGTACTTCTCCACCCCTCCACAACCATTCTCACATCTCATCAACACCACCCACATGGCCTGAGTCTGCCCTTGTCTCTCAGTGTCCAATGACCTTGGCCCTTTGAGGCCAAATTGATGGTGGCATTCCCTTGGGCTTTCTGCTTTCACTTTCTCCTCAATGCTCTCTGCCCACATGACTCTTCCACCAACCCTTTACTGGCCCATCCTTTGCCATCTCTCTTCCCCAGAGTAGATTGTGCAGGCAGGCATTCCTCAGTGGGCATTCTACCTGGTCTGTGGAGCGTTTACACGATGTTATTGAATTGCGCTCCAATTCATCCCAGTCATGTATCGCTAACCCTGACAGAGTTGTCTCTTGCCCCTCCTTGTGCTGTCTGTGGGCATGCATTTACCATTTGAAAGACCACCCAAGCATCCATCAATAGGGGGCCCATGAAACAAGTTGCATCACATCCTCACGATGAAATGCTGTGAAGCTGTTAGTAGCAGTATGCTAGAAATAGATATGGGAAAAAAAAGTTGAAAAATACTCTCAAATGAGAAAAATGTATTTCTACTATTATATAGTAATATGTATAACATGGATCATTTCAAACCCCATGTAAATGTACACACACTTAGTTGAAACCATAGGAAGATGCTTTCACTTTTTATTTTATACACTTGATTGTTTTGATTATCCCTTATAAAAAACATATGTTACTTCTATAATAAAAAATTAAAGTGAGGTATTTTTCTTTAACAGTCAAATTACCCATTGCCTTAGGGTAAGAGAAAGAGGCAACCCAGATGTCTCCCCATCTGTGAAGATGCCTCTGATGGCTAAGCCAGACTCTCGCCCCATCACCTTGACCACCGCCCCAGTTGGATCTACTGTGAGCTACAGACTCTTATACCTATTCTGCAAGCCAGGGGGCTGGAGGCATGTGCTTGACCCAGTGGGACCATTCCACACCATCTGCTGAATGCAAGAGCAAATGAACAAGTACTTCAACATGGTGAAAGGCATTTCTAGTAGTGGCACCTCTTCTTGAGGAAAGTCGAAGATCACATTATTTGTTGATGATTAATCATTAGAGGAAACTACTCATAACTGGAGAGAAGTAGACACACATGCCCTTCTGCAGAATGCATTGCTAAGACACAACCAAACTGCAAAGAAAATGAGCCTCTGGCTGATGCGTGAGTAAAAGGGAACAAGTCGGCCAGTGGACTCAGCAGGTAATAGATTGTACACTGTCCCTTTTGTACCCTGCCCTCACCCTGTACTTCCTTCACTTCTCCTAGCTTGGGCACGGATCAGGCTTTTCCTCGGGTCTCTTGGCTTCCGCTGCTCCTCCATCCCTTCTGGCTCCTTGCTTTATGGTTGCATCAGATTAGCCTAGGTCTAGGATCTGCAGCCTGGTTTCCTACTGTCTAAATCTTTTGCGCTTCAATTCCTTTGCTGGTAAATGCAATATTGGCAATTTATATACACTGTAAAGATTAAAATTTAGTGGATTTAAAATGGGTAATAGGTGTAGCAGAACTCTCAGCTTTTTTGTTTTGCTATTAGTTCAGATTTCATCTTTCAGCTACAACAATCTTTGAGCTGAGCTGGCATCTCTTCCTCTATTTTCTTTCTGACCTAATCCATCCACTGGATTATCTTCTGAAAACAAGAGGTTGAATCATGTCAGTCTCTTCCTGGGAACTTTTTACTGGCTCCCTACTGCTGATACAATAAAGTCCAAATTTCAAAGCCTTCTATGAGCTTTGATTCAAGTTCTCTTTCAAACTCTGTCTTCTACTTGATATCTGAGGTCTTAAAACCAGGATATATTTTTATTATATTCTCTAACAAAATCCTATCTATTTTTTAAAGTCTCTAACTTTCTGCAAGGCTTTCTTTCAGAACCAGCAGCTCTTTCTCAGAGCCCATGAGCCTCTCACTGACATTGGGTCTGCATGTCTGTATCTCATAGTACTGGTCATGGGCTGGGAACAGAGTCAGAGATGAACGAGGACTTGCAACTACACTTGCACAAACCAGATGTGAACAAGCTTACTACTGCTTCCAAAGGGCTTTCAGCATATTATTTAGCTCTTTACCTTCCTCATCCTAAGAATGAAGGTGATCTTTGCAATACATGGTAGCATTCAACAAGTGCAAGTTTATTTCTTCATCATTTGTTGCAACTTATGTACAAATTAAGGATGACACTATTAAGTGTTATGTCTAAGACACTTTTCCATCAGTGCTGCTACCTAAGACCTTTCAATGCACCATGCTACAGATAAAAGTCTCGGTCAAGCCTGGAAGGCCCCCATGGTCCAACTACAGCTTGGAAATACTGTATCTTCTGTTCAATGTTTTCCAATGGTAGAGCTGCTACTGACCACTTAAATGTGTTGTCCGCTATAACTGAGGAACTGAAAGTTTTATTCTATTTTAATCAGTGTAAACTAAAATAGCTACATGTGGATAATGGTTACCATACTTGATTATATAAGCCCTAAGTCAACCATTAGTTCTTCAGTTTCACCCCAACTAGACCAAGCTTTTCTTATTATATATGCCCTCACTGTATCTTTCCTTTACAGCAAGGGGCAATGGTACATTTGATAATGAGGTGACTCACATCTGTCTCTTCTAATAGACTGACCAGTCCAGGAGGACAGGGCTCCTGTATAGACTCAGTGGCACATAACACCCGAACCAGAGACACAGTTCTACAAGTCTGATTCAAGTCAGCAGTGCAGGGGGCCCTTCTCCTCTTCTGGGAGTTGTACTAACTGCTGGGATTAGAGTTCAGTTTTTGTTTTTGACCAATCATCCAGTAAACAGCTTCAGAGGGGCCAGAGAGTCACATTTCATTTTCCTTTAGGACTACACAAGTTGATCAAGTCTTCCTTTCCTGAGCAAACTAGACAACAAGGCCTGTTCCCAATCCTCTGGGGAAGTTCTAAGTCTGGAGTGGTCAGAGGGGCCAGAGACTTGTTTCTCCCCTCAGGGTACACAAACTTGACTCCTTTTGCCCTTTTTATACTGGCAATGAAAAAGATGACACAGTGTGTCTCCCTATGCCTTTGTTAGTTCTTGCCTTAAATACAAAGAAATCTTGATATGTAAGGCTCAACACAATGGAACTCTTTCTAGGAAAAAGAATTCCTTAGGAGAAAAAAAAACCCAGGAATTAATATGCATTAGACACTCTACTAGCTACCAAATACCTTGTCAAGTGTTTGCTACCTGGCACTAGGTTAGGATTTCAGAGCAACTGGACTTGGCAGGGCCTGATATCCCCACTGCAGGGACAAGGAAAGTGAGACTCAGCTTGTATCACACAGAAACAGCAAGGTCAGAGGCTGAAGTCAAGCCTAAGCCTACCTTAGTCCAGTCGGTGCTATTTCATTAACTCTTGGTGCTGCCAGGGTATCTTAGACTAGCAAATTACATTCACCCATGATACTGGCTTGTTTTTCCCTCGACTTAATATATCTCCATTATTGTTACCTCTCATTCCTTGCTTTTCTGTTTCTTTCTTTAGAACATGGCTGGACCTTGACCTCAGATGGCTTTAATTGCTTCTGCTGCATCCCATTTTCCCCACAAAGATCTTGGTTCTCTGTGGGGGAGTTGGGTTGTGCTAGTTATGCAGACCTCCAAGCCAGGGCTGATGATGACCCTTGGGCTTGGTCTCTGCTCCCTCCATCTCTCCTGACAACTCACAGCTACCTATGAGTCAGAAAGGTAGAGAGTTCGAAGCAGCATTTTGTCAGAAGAAAGGATCAATTTTCATTATGTGAATGGCTGCTTTACTATGTTCTGTAATGGTTCTGTTGCATATCCCAAGAACAAACTCTTAAATCCTTGGAATTATACTCCTGGAGTAAAAAAAGTACAATCTTAAACCAAAACCAAAAAGGCCCATTTCCACTAGCTGCCAAAGAGTGCTCAGGAGGAACCCTGGTTGCCTGCAAGCACTCCAGCCCCTTCTATACATTCCCTCCACACTCAAAGTCAAACACACAGTAAGTAGCTAGGAATTCCACTATTTCCTATACATTTGTAAAATTCAAATATCTTTTCCCCCCAGAGTAAGCAAAATTGTCTTTGTTTTTCCTATAAAACAATTTAGCTTTAAACACACACACACACATTCTCTCTTTTTGTCTTTCTATTTCTATCTCTCTCTGCAGCTAGAACATCCTATCCAACCTACAGAAGACTAGAAGTTCTGAGCCAAAATGTGTGTTTATATTATTAGGTGGTCATTCAATGAAAACATTATTTCTAACCAAGTGTGTGTGTGTGTGTGTGTGTGTGTGTGTGTGTGTGTGTGTGTGTGTGTATGCCTTTCTATGTCTGCATCGGGAGTATCTTTAAAGCAGGGTTTCCTCCCCATACTTCTGGCAGTTGAGGATTAAAGGTCAGATTTAAACTATCACCATGTTTCACAATGCAATCTGTGCAGTGCCGCGTAATGAAATGGTTCAGTAAAGGTGCTCGTGGAAATTCTTTTAATTAGGTCTAAGGCTTTTCAGTTGTCAACATGAATAAACCAAGAAGCATTCTCTTACAAACAGAACACACAAAATGAAAATGTAAGTTACCTTTGAAAAAGCAGATGCACTTGTAAAAGGAAAGTTATACATGTTTTGTTCTTTTCTTTTCTTTTTTAACAACATAGCTTCCATTGATTTCCCCCCCACAAACTACCAACATTTTTCAACAACAAAATGGACTGCAAACCAAGAATAAAGGGAATACTCTATTTCTAATGAACTGGGACATTTGTGACTAGTTCTAATGAAAAGTATTTAGAGGAAGACTAAAGACTTACTAAACATCTTTATCAGAGACTTTCTTCATGAGCAAAAGCCTTCTTTCCACTGAACTATAATTAATTCTACAGATCAGCAGTTAGCTCAGTCAGACACATGACTGTCCCATAACAACACCTGCAAACCAAAAGACATCTATCAAAAATGATCCAGAATGCACGTTTGCCTTCAGCACCAGGTCCAGGGCCTGGAAGATGGGCATGCCCCAGCAGAAGCACCATCAATGCTAGCTTTCCAAAGCTGTGTTGACAAACTCACCCATGTAGATTTGGAGATTGTAGTCATCAGCTCAGAGCTGAATAAGGAATGCAAATCCTCGAAATAAAATTGTAAGAAGCTGGTGGTTTGATTTGAGAGATGGACTGTATTTTCACTCTGATGGAAAAACAAAATTCAACTATTCCAGTCACCACCAGGAACTAGGGTTTGGATGGACACAAAGGTGTTTAGAAATGCTGTGAGAATTCATGTGGAATGGGATAACTAAAAGAAAGCAACTTCAGCATGTACAGGAAACTAATGTCTTAAAGTTGGCTTTGGTGGTAGATACTTATAGTCCTAGCACTCAGGAGACTAAGGTAGAACAACCATGTAAATCCAGGAATTTAAGACTAGCCTGAGTGCACAGCAAGTTGTAAGCCAGACTGGGGACACTTCAAGACCCTATTCTTAAGAGAGAGAGGGAAAGAGAGAGAGGAAAACATATTGATCAACTACTAACGTATTACACCAAGTGAATCCAGAGCATGAGCATGCAACACTCCATGGTATTTACTGTGATTCAGACAGAACTGAGTTCAAATTCCAACTCAGTTGCCAGTTATTAATTAGATGCCTCTAAGTAGGTTACACACCTTCTGTATCCAAGGGATAAAGCACATTACTCTCTCTCTTTCTCTCTCTCACCCTCCCTCTCTCTGCCTTCTCCAGAATTGTTACACAGATTAAATGTGAAGATTTTCCCCCCAAGCTCCTAGCACAGTGCCTGGCACACAGTAGCCTTAAAAGATGGCCATTCTTCCACACTAGCTCAACTCGAAAGCCAAAACCATCTGAGCCCTAATTTTAGCATAGGAAAGAATAATGGGTTCACAATTAACATTTTCTAGGGCATCAATTACTGAAATGTCACTCATTATGCTGAGCTTAGTGGATTTATTTAGTGACCCAAACTCAGTGTGTATTTGGGAGTTAATGAAGTGCTTGGTGTTTACAAAGATAAAAGCAGGATTTGTCTCAGCAACAATCCTGGGCTGAATGGATATGGATTTCTGTGCTCGGGGAAGTGGCCAGCCTGAATCCATGGTGGATCACATGGATACATCCACACAGAGTGAGATATCTCCCAAGGGGATGTGGGCATCTCCACCTCCTCAGGGGAGGAAAAAAAACAGGAAAGGGGGGTGGGTGGGAAGTGTGTATAATAGATGTGTTTCACAGTGTCCCTGCTGTGATGAACAACTTGATCCACTTACAGTTCCAAACACATGATGCATAAAAGAGCTGACAGAAATTCAATTCTTGCAAAGAAAAGCATCTGCTCTCTAGTGGGAACGGCCAAATATTAAGCAGTTTTAAGGCAGGGCAAAGACCTAGAGGAGCACACTTCATTATCTAGATAGCTAGAGTAAAGAAATGCAGAGGATTACAAACGAACGAAAAGGAGCCCAGATTCCAAGCATTAATTACCCAGAGTAAAATGATTCAAGTTAAATCTTTGTTACGACAAATATTAAACCCAGCTGTGTTTATGTAGCAGTTGTGAAAAAGAAGAAAAAAAAAGAAATCCGTGTACAATATCTGTGAGCTCTGCCAGTTAATTGAATTCGCTGGCAGCACTTCCTCCACCAGGAGCCAAACATCCTCAAAGATAAAATGTAGCTTTTAAACAGACCTGGGGAAAACGGAATCAAGAAATTTCAACCAATAAAACACAACTCTTTACTGGTATAAAAGTAAAGTAAAATTCAGTAATGAAAGGAAGGAAGTCTCTTAAACATTAACTGCATTCCAAAGCTCAGAGTTGTGCTTTACTGCTCAGAGCTCTTCTGATGTCCCACAGTGCTCCTGCCCCAGCATCTTTAATGAAGCCCCATAAACTCCCATAAACTCCTCGATTGTTGACAAATCATACACACACGTGTGCCAGGGCAAAGGCTCATGGGATCCCGACGCTCCCCTTTCTGCTCAGAATGGATGAAAGAGTAGACACTGAGGAGCGTGGCTCAATGTAGAATAGGCAGACAGACAATTCCGTAACACAAGAGGGTTGAATGCTGACTGCACACTGGTCCTAGGCAATCCTGTCCATGTGAATTGTCCCTTGACTCCAAGGCTACAATCAGTAGATCTGGGGTGGAGGGAAGCTTTGCTCAGATTTGAGGAACCAGATTTGAATAACCAGAAAGGCAGTTAACAAGTAGAATCGAACACTGGGTAAGGTTCTCAGTCCTGGACTCATCATCGTGTGGAGCTAGCCCCAATAGTCGTTTTCTTCAATATAGTTCTTTTACTACTGCCCCCAATGCAGTCCAAACTTGTTCTTTTAATCATACTCAATACAGTTACTCCTGTTTATTTCTTTTACCTTTGTTCCTCCAGGCAAATATCCTCAGTTTCAGCTATACTAAACTATTACTCCCTGACCAGGTTAATTATGCTCATACTTCCATCCTCCATCCCACCTCCTGGTTGGGCTCACTGATCACACACCCAGAGACTTTAGCTGAAGGAATAAAGGATGAACAACCTCCATTCCCGAATCAGCTGTGTGGGTCTATCCATTTGGTATGCTCTGACTAGGAATGTCTGGAGAACTTGAATTTCACAAGGAAAATGAGGTGTGGTTTTAAATCAAGCAGTGGTATCATGTTCTGGACTATAGATTCATCTACAGCATGGAAGACAAACTGCAAGTGAATAAATGGGAATAAGAGTGGCAGGTTAGACTCATCTATTAATCAATCTGTGATCTCATGGACAATAAACATGATATTTTAATCATCTCAGCAACTATTATAACCAGCACAAAGTCTGATACATAGTAGGAGCTCCTCAGGAAATACTTGTCAAACAGAGAAGCAAATCTGCAAGAAGATCTAGTCCTTTGCTCCCGGGACCTAATGTGCTAGTGACATACAAATCTGGAACAACTGTAAACTCTTTCATTTTCTTTTCTTTCTTTTTTTTTTTTTTTTGGTGGGGGGAGGTACTTGAGTATGAACTCAGGGCCATGCACTTGCCAGGCTGACATTCTACTTCTGAGCTACCACTCCAGCTAACTTACACAGCTAAGCTGGTGCTCAGCATGCCCAAGCCCTTGCAATACCTCCAGAGACTGGAAGTTCTGGATTTTTTTTTTTTTTTTGAGAAATGTGGCATGAAGAAATTCCAGCTATGGCTTGAGATAAACAGCCTTTAGATCAATAAAAAGTGGAATATTCTTGCTAGATTTCTCCAAAGTCCACAGGTTAGGGAACAATGCAATATTGTCAGTGAAGACAATACATTTGAAAGTTTCATAGAGACCAGCAAAGTAGAAGGCATTAACCTTACCAGCCTCCCCCCTCCATTTTGTTCAAGGTGGAAAAAGTGAACTGAGACAAGATTATAAACTCTGGTACTAAATTGTCTAGGCAGCTAGCAAAAAGCTAGAGCTACCCTGCTCCAAAGCCACCCTTTGCCCATGTTCATAAATCATATGAAGTCAGCAGCATTGTCCGGAAAGCTACTCAATATTGGAACCTTTTAAAAATTAATTCCTGGGCTGGGGATATGGCCTAGTGGCAAGAGTGCCTGCCTCATATACATGAGGCCCTGGGTTCGATTCCCCAGCACCACCTATACAGAAAATGGCCAGAAGTGGCGCTGTGGCTCAAGTGGCAGAGTGCTAGCCTTGAGCAAAAAGAAGCCAGGGACAGTGCTCAGGCCCTGAGTCCAAGCCCCAGGACTGGCCAAAAAAAAAAAAAATAAATAAAATAAAATAAAAAATAAAAAATAAATAAATAAATAAATTCCTAAAGCTTCTTTTTTTTTAGAATTTATTAAGTCACAACTTAATTTCTATAGAATGCATGCATTTTAAAAGTGTGGTCTGATGAGTCTTGACAATGTAAATATACATGTAACCACTACCACAATCAAGAGACAGAATGTTGTCTTTATCCCAAAGGGTTGGTTGGTATAGTCAGGCCCTAGCTTAATCACTATAGCCCAGGCAACTACTAATATGCTACTGACAGCCAGAATACTTGCTCTAGACTAGCTTTTCTTACCCTACCATCTACATAAATTAAATAATATATAGTATCTCCTTGTATCTGGTTTCTTTTTGCTCAGCGTAAGATATTTAAGATTGGTCATATGGAAAGTACATGCTTAAGATTTATGTTTGTAAGGAATTGTCAGTCTTCTGTTTTAGCCACATCAATGGTCTAAACCACAGTAGTGTTTCATTATGGTATTAATTTGCACCCTCTGCCTATTGATGCTAGTGCTGAGTAATTTTCCATGTGTTTGACTTGTATTTTCAGGTGCTTGTTGGCTATCTGAATGTGTGTGTGTGTGTGTGTGTGTGTGCGCACGTGTACGCACACGCATGCGAGCATGTGCATGTGAGATGTGTCTTCTCAAGTTTTTTGACCACTTTAACTAGATACTCTTGTTATTGAGTTTTAGGGATTCCTTACCTATTCTAGGTAAGAGTAAGTTTTTAGATGTAACTATTAAGAATACTTTCTCAGTCTGTGGCTTAATTCTTCATTTCTAGAAATGATGTCTTTTAAAGAAGATAAGTTTTTACAATTTTGATGTCATTTTCTTTTACAATTCAAGCTTTTAGTATCCTATGCAAAACCTTTGCCTACTCTAAATGAAATTCGCTTATGTTTTCTTCTAGATGCTTTATAGTTTTTGCTTCCTGTTTAGGTCTATAATCTATTCAAGCTAATATTTACATGAGGTAAAAAGTCAAGGTTTATTTTCTTCATATTGATACCCATTTGCTGAAAGGGGTGGGGAAGCAAAATCAACTCTCCTTTGTCAAATTACTTTGGCATATTTGTTGAAAATCAATTGTCTGCTTATGTGTAGGTTTAAACCTGGACTCTTCTTGGTTTATTGACCTGAAAGTCTATCTACACTATCTTGATTACTATAACTTTACAGTTAGTCTTGAAGGCAGGTAATATAAGTCCTACAACTTTAGTTTTCTTTTTCAATGTTGTTTTGGCTATTCTAGTTCTTTCGCATATTCATATACATTTTAAAACCAGCTCGTCAAGTTTAAAAAAAAAAGCCATCTGGAATTTGGGTTGGGATTATATTGAATCTATAGATCAAGTTAGGGAAAATTAACATCTTAAAAATATTGCGTAAAAAATATTTAGTTTTCCAATCCAAAATATGGAATATCTTTCCATTTATTTAGGTCTTTCAACTTTTTTCTCAAATGTTTTATATCTTGCAGCACACACATTTTACACATTTAAAAAATTTATTCCTAAGTGTTTTGTGTTTTGTGTGCTATTTTAAATGGTTCGTAAAAATCTCATTTTCAATTGCTCTTTACAAGTGTAGAGAAATATATTTAAATTCTATCTAATGGCCTTATTCTACATGCTGACTAAATTTATTTGTGGGACTTTTTAAGATTTTCTATATAAATGATTGTGTTGTCTGTATAAAGGCAATTTTATTTACTTCATTCTAATCCTCAGGGCTTTTCTTTCCAGCCTTAGTGAGCTGGATAGAGCCTCCAGTGCAATGCTGAATAGGCATGGGAAGAATAGAATCCTTTTTTGGTTCTGTTCCTCAGGGAAAAGCAATCAGTCTTTCTCCATTAGGTATGATGTGAATGCTAAGACCTTCCTAGATGGTTCTATCCCAACGAGGATTCCCAGGTTGCTAAAAGCTTTTGATGAATGGGTATTGAATTTTTCCTAAAACATTCTTTTTTGCATCAATCTTGATATAGCTTTCTTTTATTAGGCTGTTGTTATGGCAAATCACATAGATTTACTGATTTACAAATATCTAGCCAATGTGTACTCCCTCCATCATGGAGCATTATCCTCTTTATATATTGCTGGATTCAATTTGCTAATATCTTGTTAAAGACTTTTGCATCTGCATTTATGAGGCATGTTAGTCTGTAGTTTAATTTTCTTATAAATTCTTGCCTGGTTTTCATCTCAGGGTAATGCTGACCTCATGAAAAAAGTTAGGGAATGTTCCCTTAGCCTCTATTTTCTAAAAAAAGTTTATGTTAAGCTTGTATTAGTCTTCTTAATGCACGCTGGAATTAACCTGTAAGGCTATTTGGGCCTGGGATTTTCTTTGCAAGTTTTAATTAAAAATTTAAATATTTTTCTTGAGTCACTTTCTATAATTTATGATTTAATGAAATTTGCTGATTTCATTTAATTTGTCAAAGTTACAGGCATAATGCTATTCATAATAATCTTATTTCCTGTTTTCTCTTTTAAAAGCTTTTAAATTTTGGAATATTTAAGATTTACAAAAAATTGTAAAGACAGTACAAAGGGGATCCACATACATCTCACTTAAGTTTTTTCTCCTAGTACATCTTACATGCCAATGGAAATTTATCAAAACTAAGAAACAGATGTTGGTAGACTATTAACTAAACTCCAGATCTTGTGATTACTCCAGTTTTTCCACTAATTCATTCTCTCCCTCTCCCTTCCCCTACTTCTCAACAGTAATGGGATTTGAACTCAGGGTTTCGGGATTATCATCCACACCCCTAGCTCTCTGTTAATGCTCTTTTTCTATCTCAGGATCCAATCTACTTTCCATATTGCATTTTGTTGTAATACCTCCTTAGTTTCCTCTGGTCTATGACTATTTCTCAGCCTTTGTTTTATGATTGAATTTCTGGGTAAGTATTTTGTAAAATGTTGCCAACTTTGAAACTTTATCTAAAGTTTCTAGCATGATTAGAACAGGCTTTTGGAAAGAGCACGCCAGCAGTGAAGCCTTCTCATCATACTACACCGGGGAGTCATATGATAGGCACAGGACACTGCTGACAATGCTAGACTTGGTTGTTGGTTTCTCCTCTAAACAGCCTCTTTTCCTTTACAAACTCTTGTAAGAACTCACTAAGTGCAGCCACACCCAGTGTAAACACTTTCCTGGAAAGAAAAGTATTTACAGATACTATTTAAAATTTCTCTATAAGGAAAATTTCTCTCTTCCCCCCTCCCCCACTAGATTTGGTTATAGTGATTTCCTGATATGACTTTTCTGTTCTTTTACTCTTCATCTATCTGACTCATACACAATTGGATATTATTTTTATTTATTTTTGTGTGGTACTAGGGTTTAAACTCGGGCGTTGTGCTTGCTAGCTGGTACTCAATCACTTGGGCCACTATCTTTTGTTTGTTATTTTTGAGATACAGTCTCACAAGCTGTTCTGCCTGAGCTGGCCTAGAACCTCAAACCCTCTGTTCCCAAGTTCCTAAGTAGCTGGGATTAGAAGCATGAGCCACCAGTACTTAGCTAGCTTTTTTATATGATGTAATTGAAGTATTTAGATAATGCATGTATAATGTAATAATTGATATACCTGGATAAATCCGTCACCTGTGTGGTTCCTTTGTTCTTTGGCTGGAAAACCTTTTCTTTAAAAAAAATTTGGTTTACATTAGTTTTATAGAAGGAGAATTTTATTGTTATATCTCCACACATGTTTACACTGTATTCCAATCAATTTCACCCTCTCTATTGGAAACTCTTTTGAATCTTCAGTATTGATGTGTTACCTACATATTTGTCTCCCCCATACCTTACTTTTTCCCTAAGGTTAACAATATATACCTTTCATTAAATACATCTACCTTTAGACAATATTACAGCAGTTTATACAGTGTGAGAACCTATAAACAGCATGCTTCTATTTTCCATCCCCACTCTGTCCTTTGTACTGCTGTGCTCATATACTTTACTTTTATTTGTGTAATAACACAAAATAATTTGGCATTACTTTCACTTTATTCAATTTACCTCTTACAGAAATACAGAATGAGAAAATAAATTCCCCCATTTAGCTATGTATTTACTGTTTCTGTGTTCTCTTTAGTCCTATATTTTAAGCTTCTGTATTTTTTTCCTCACCTGAACAATTTCCTTTGTATTTCTTATAGGCTAGATCTGCTGACAATTATTTCTCTCATTTTTTATTTGCCTGAAAAAATTCCAAAGTTTGCTTTCATTTGGAAGCATATTTTCAGTGGATATAGAATTCCTGCTTAACAAAGTTTCTTTCATTACTTTAAAAATATCACTCCATTTCTTCTGGATTACATAGATTCTGACATGACATATGCTTGTAACTCCTCTTACAATATCATTTTTTCCTAATTTTATACTTCTCTCTTTACCACTGGTTTTGAGCAATTATCACAATGTCCTTATATACTTTTGTTTGGCATTATGTTTGAGGGTCAATGAGCTTCTCAGAGGTCCTTACCTTTCCCCTCCTTTTCCTCCCTCGGCTGCACCCTTTCTCCTCCTCACCGCTCTACTCTTTTTTCCTCCCTTTTGTGCCAGTACCGGGGCTTGAACTCAGGGCCTTGTGTTTATGTTCAGCTTATTATACTCATATTTGGTACTCTACCACCTGAACCATGTCTTCACACTGTTATTTTTCTCATTAATTTGAGGTAGTCTAATTAAATTTCTTCCTGGGGTGGCTTCAAACTATGATTCTCAGATGGGTGCCTGGCTGAATTTACCACTTTTAACAAAAAATTTTAAAAAATTGGCTATAATTTGGGGCTCACAGTTCCAGGTCAGCCTGGGTAGAAAAGTCTGTGAGACCCCATCTCAACAGAAGTAGCTTGGCATGGTAGTATGCACCTATTATCCTAGATATGACAGGAAGCCTAGGATAGGTGGGTTATACACTGGTACCTGCCAGGGCAGGAAGTGAGACCTTATCTTAAAAATAACTACTGCAAGCTGCGTACTGGTGGCTCACACCTATAATCCTAGCTACTCAGGAGGCTGAGATCTGAGGACCGTGGTTCAAAGGCAGCCTGGGCAGCAAAGTCCATGTGATTCTTATCTCCAATAAACTACTTAGAAAAAAGCGGAAGTGGCACTGTGGCTCAGGGACAGCACCCAGGCCCTGAGTTCAAGCCCCAGGACTGGCACAAAATAAATAAATAAGTAATAAATAATAATTAGTGCAAAAAAAAGGGTTGGAGATTTGGCTCAGTGGTAAAGTACCTGCGTCACAAGCATGAGGTCCTGAGTTCAGCACCAGTACTGACAAATGAAAATTTAGCTATAACCTTTTAAACTTTATTTATTGTTCCACGTTCTGTGACTTCTCAGACTCCAATTGCTGGCTTATCAGATTTCTGAATGTTGCAATATCAATCACTGAGGTTCTGTTAACTTTTACTAGGTTTTTCATATTAGTCTCTACTATCATGTCTTCAAGTTCATTTAGTTTTTGTTTTTTATTTATTTTATTTATTTTTTTTGCCAGTCCTGGGGCTTGGACTCAGGGCCTGAGCACTGTCCCTGGCTTCTTTTTGCTCAAGGGCTAGCACTCTGCCACTTGAGCCACAGCACCACCTCTGGCCTTTTCTATATATGTGGTACTCAGGAATCGAAACCAGGGCTTCATGTATATGAAGCAAGTACTCTTGCCACTAGGCCATATTCCCAGCCCTCATTTAGTTTTTATTCTTTAGTGTCTCATTTCTCTTAACTCCAGACTGATTTTCTTTAATTCTGGTATTATGCTTTCCACATCTATAAGTTCCCTTCATTCTTTTCATGTCTTCCATTTCTCTCATTCCAGTCTTCCTTTAGATCCATGGACATATTTATGATCTTTCTGTTTTAAGGTTCTTGCCTGCCAGTTTTATGCTATTTTTCATCTCTGATTGTGTTTACTGACTGACTTTCCTCTTGCTATATATTATACTCTTGATTCTCAGCATCTGGTTTGTCTATTTTTTTTCTCTCTCTTTCTTTTTTTTTTTGGTTAGTCATGGGGCTTGAACTCAGGGCCTGGATGTTATCCCTGAGCTCTTTTTTTTTTTTTTTTTTTGCCGTCCTGGGCCTTGGACTCAGGGCCTGAGCACCATCCCTGGCTTCTTCCCGCTCAAGGCTAGCACTCTGCCACCTGAGCCACAGCGCCCCTTCTGGCCACTTTCCACATATGTGGTGCTGGGGAATCGAACCGAGAGCTTCATGTGTAGGAGGCAAGCACTCTTGCCACTAGGCCATATTCCCAGCCCTGAGCTCTTTTGCTCAAAGCTAGCACTCTACCACTTGAGCCACAGCACCACTTCCAGCTTTTTCTATGTATGTGGTGCTGAGGAATCGAACACAAGGCTTCATGTATACGAGGCGAGCACTTTACCACTAGGCTATATTCCCAGCCTCCACTTCCAGTTTTTAAGTGAGTCTCATGGACTTTGACTAACCAGGTTGGCCCTGAATTCATATCCTTAGATCTCAACCTCCTGAGCAACTAGGATTACAGGCCTGAGCTACCAGTGGCTATCTTGTATTTCTTAAGTAGGATGTTATTGGGGTATGATGATATATACTTGTAATTCAAGCACTCATAAAGCTGAAGCAGATGGATTGTGAGTTTGAGACCAACCTGGGTTTATAGCAAGACTGACCTCAAAAAATGAAATAAGGAAAAATAACATCAATAGGATGCTAGTGATTCTGATAATGTTAGACCAACACTGTTATGTTTTGTTGTCTTCTTGCACTCCTGTCTTCTTGTACCCCCTAAATCCCACTCTCGTGTTTCTTAAAGCTTTATTTTTATACTTTGTTGGGTATAGATAATGTTTACTTGAGAGCTAATTTAGACCAAGTCATAGTTTCCTGAGGCCTCTTGTGTTGGTCCTCAGTGATCATCCACGTCTCTTTACTCTGTGGGACAGAAGTGGAAGGCTACTAAGCCTGTGTGAGCTCTGGGAGCCATTTATCTCATAGATCCTTGTCAGGGGTTTCCCCCTGTCACAGGTTCAGACAGATTGGTTTTCAGCAGTACGGTCCACAGAGATTCCTTTTGCTGAGCAGCATCCCTATCTGGTACTCTCACTCACAGACTCCAACCATTTTCCCCTTAAACTCAGATCTTCCAAATTCAACTCAGCAAGACTGCTTTACTTTGCTGAGGATCTTTCTACTGGCATTAGCATCTGGAAAACGCCACAAGGCAGAAAGCCAGGAGGTCGGCATCTCACTTACTCCCCTCTTTCAGGAGCTTAAGTACTTTTGCTTTAAACCACATGGGTAGTAAGGAAGTCAGAACTTACACAGGTCTTTCTGATTCTAAAGCTAACTTGTTATCATAGGCAATGATTAGTCAAAGAAGGATTTCTTGTATTTAAGTTCTTTTGGATGAAGTTCACTGATCAGATGGATGGGGAGGTGGGGGCAAAGTCTTACTATGTAGCCTTAGATGGCCTTAATTTCACT
The DNA here is from genome assembly GCF_023159225.1 of Perognathus longimembris pacificus. Lineage (NCBI taxonomy): Eukaryota > Metazoa > Chordata > Mammalia > Rodentia > Heteromyidae > Perognathus > Perognathus longimembris. The sequence goes on from NC_063161.1 coordinate 153,110,720, forward strand.
ATGTAGGCTAGAGTGGCCTTAAATTTATGGTCCTCTGGCCTCAGTCTCCCAAGCACTGGCTTACAGGTGTGTACCACTCTTCCTAGCATAAAAGGAACAGTCTCAAGTAGGAAGGAATGTAATTTATGTTTCTAGAAAGGTCATTGGAAGGATGCTCAGATTAACCCTTTGGTGGGCTGTGGGTAATAATGTGGGAAAGAAAGAAAAAGAGTCTGAAGTAGGTGGTGTTTAGGAAGAGGGATGAAAATATGTGAACTGACAAAACAGTTAAGAAGTAAAATCTTTCAGAAGGCTAGCCAAAGGACAGACTAAACTAAGGTCAACTCTAAACACTAAAAGCACCAGGTCCCAAGCCAAATGCATGGACACAAACATGTGTAGGATAGGATCTCTCCTACTGAATACTTGTGACTCATGTAGCATTATAATCAAATCTGATTTCCACTGAAACACAGTAAGAGTGTCCCATGCTAGAAATTCCTGCTATAGTCAGTGCCAAAAGAAGTGCACTTGCCCAAGAGGGGACTGCCAGGACCGGGAAGACATCAATGGTCCCTTCAGCTTGTCTATAATTACCAATTATTTTAAAAATGAACAAGTAGCCAGCACCAATGCCTCATGCTTGTACTCCTAAGTATTCAGGACGCTGAGATCTGAGAATCTTAGATCTGAGACTCAAAGTCAGCCCAGGTGAAAAAGTCTGTGAGACTCTTATCTCCAAGTAACCAGCAAAAAGCTATAAGTGGAGGTGTGGCTCAAATGGTAGAATGACAGCCTTGAGACAAAAAAGCTAAGGGCCTGAGGTCAAGCCCCAGTACCAACACAAACAAAGACAAAACAAACAGATGACCAAGCGCAGAGGCCATTTGGCAGAAACTGTTCTATACCAGCATTGCTGACCATCAACAAACTATTCCCCACAGTAACCCTAAGAAAAGTCTTTGCATAACTCTTGAAGTGGGAAAGTGAAGCCCAGAGGGGCTAAAATAAACTTCCCCAAATGACTCTGTTTCTCTGAGGCCACATCATTTGTCAGTTAAAAGGCATCTTGGAATTTGCCATGTTCAGGAAACCTCCACTATAAAGATATTCCTTTTGCTAACATCATGAAATGATGGCCTACGTGTACTAGGGCTGTGCAAACAGCTGTTTCTCCTCTTCCCTCAGGTCCCAAGTCAGGTTCATTTCCACGGTATGAACACACATGAGTCATTACCCACCACGTCATTTGGGAGGCTCTGGAGGTCATCAAAGGGTGTTTCCAGAGTGTTGGTGTCCACGTTCAGGATCACAACATCATCTAGTGCCATGTTTCTGACTTTCTGCAAGCAAACAAAATCCAGAGAAGAAAGTCATTGAAATGCCATCAGAACACAAATATTTCCCCTTGGCTTCTGGGGCATATGGGGGAGAATAGGGAAGCAAGAGACCCTGGATAAGGGTTACTGGTGGCAGCCCCAATGCTAGATGAGCCACATTTGTTGCTCACATAACTTCCACAAAAACTCATGAGCTTCTATGGTCACCCCAAGTCCCAGGATGGATGAACATTTTACAGAGGCTAAATACGCTCCAGATTACACTGCTATTAAGAATCAGCTTAAGCTGTAGCTCATACCTGCAATCCTAGCTATTTGGGAGACTAAGATCTGGAGAACTGCAGTTGTAAGCCAACATACTCAACAGTAACAGCCAGTCACAAGAGCTGCAGTGGCAGTGCCACATGGTGGTGATGTCTTGACTCTCACCATAAAGGCTGAGGCAGAGCCATGAGATGCAGAACCAGAGCTGCAACACAGACACCAGACCACTAGGACTGAGCTAAGGGTTCCCGCACTCTACCATCACCTGCCTTGCCTCACCTGGCCTTCCAAATAGCCCCAAACAGGAGGGGTAAGAGTTGGCAGGCATTAGAAAGGCCTCAGGGCTAAAAAGCCCCAGGAGTAGGTGTCAATTCCTGACCAGAATCAGGCCTTGTTTCTGTGTCCCCACAGAAGTCCAAGAGCACAGACCAGCCCTTGTGGGCTCTCCAGGGCTGGGTTGAACAGGCTTTTGATTTCTCCCCACTCCTGACTGGAGGACTTGCCGGCTAAGCTGTGTGGAGTGTTTACTTTTTCAACAATGGCAGCAGGCTGAACAAGAGGGAAAATCCTGGCCCCTTTTCCTGATTTAGCAGGCCAAGGTCCCCTTAGTAACCGAAATGCCCGCAGCACCAGGCTCCAAGCAGGACCTAGGTCGGCACAGTTTCCTCTGGTGGGATAATGCTGCCCTCGTAGTGGCAAGGCCTCTTCCAAAGGCACTGGCATAGGCTCAAGGCCCTTCCTGAAGCACAGTGTTCCAAAGAAAAGAATCACAGGCCGGCCTGGCCCCAGGATGGCCTATCCCTGAAAGGCTCCAGGAAAACAAGGAAAATGAAGGAAGGCAAGAGACACTCAACCAAAGCTGTAGGGTTAGAAGTGTTGGTGAAGAGGGAAGCTGCTGGTCACTGGGAGCCAGCTCATTTCATCCTAACCATGCTATGAGGGAAAGACTGCCATCCCCAGGGGAAAGATACAGAAATGGAGGCTCAGAGAGGCCAAACCATCCAAGGCCATAGAGCTAATGATGGTAGCAGAGCTGGCTTTGGGAGAATGTGATTCTAAAGTGAGATCCATTATTCATGGGCTGAGAATATGGCCTAGTGGTAGAGTGCTTGCCTCTCACACATGAAGCCCTGGGTTCGATTCCTCAGCACCCACATATATAGAAGAAGCCAGAAGTGGCACTGTGGCTCAAGTGGTACAGTGCTAACCTTGAGCAAAAGGAAGCCAGGGACTGTGCTCAGGCCCTGAGTCTAAGCCTCAAGACTGTCAAAAAAGAGAGAGAGAGAAGGAGAGAGATAAAGAGAGAGAGAGAGAGAGAGAGAGAGAGAGAGAGAGAGAGAGAGAGAGAGAGAGAGAGAGAGAGAAATCCATTATTCAGACTTCAGAATGAGTACCTGTGCAGGGCAGATGGTTATACCAATGCTCTCTTTTGTCAGAACCACACTTGCTATCTAGATCATAATAATTACATATGTCTACTATGGAAAGATAGGAAATTTCAAAGAAGAAAATTACTGTTATCTTAGGCCCACACTTGAAGACATTTTAGTTTTATATTCCTCCCACCCTACTGGGGCTTGAACTCAGGATCTGGAAACTGTCCCTGAGCTATTTTTTCTTTTTTTTTTTTTTTCTCAAGGCTAGAGCTCTACCACTTGAGCCACAGCTCCATTTCCAGTATTTTGTGGTTAACTGGAGATAAGAGTCTTACAGACTTTAGTTTTTAAGAAATTATGGCCAAGTCCTGGTGGCTCATGCCTGTAATCCTAGCTACTCAGGAGGTTGAAATCTAAGGATCATGGTTTGAAGCCAGCCCAGGCAGGAATGTTCATGAGCTTCATTTTTTTTTTTTTACATTTCACTGGAGTCTTCAGAAATGAGGCTCAAAAGACTCAAGGACAACTTTCCAATTTTAGTTAAGCCACAGGAACAGTAAGGAGGGTCTAACAAAGCCTTAGCAAGGAAATGACAGGGGTCTGCATTTATTTATTTATTTGCCAGTCCTGGGGCTTGAACTCAGGGCCTGAGCACTGTCCCTGGCTTCTTTTTGCTCAAGGCTAGCACTCTACCACTTGAGTCACAGCACCACTTCTGGTGTTTTCTATATATGTGGTACTGAGGAATCAAACCCAGGGCTTCATGTATACGAGTCAAGCACTCTTGCCACTAGGCCATATTCCCAGCCCTCATGAGCTTCTTATCCCCAATTACTGACCAAAAACAATCCAGAAGTAGAATTATAGCTCAAGTGGTAGAGTGCTAGTCTTGTGTAAAAAACCTTAGGGACAGCACCCAGGCCCTGAATTCAAGACCCATAACAGACACTTAAAAAAAGTAATTATTACATATAATATTGTCATGAAATTTGTAGGCATAGAGCGTTGTGCTTTAGGATGGATTCCTAGAAGTGGAATTTAGTTTTCACTTCTTAAAAAGTATCCTTCTCAAATTCCACTTTGAGAGATATCTTTACTTCCAATTATTTTAAAGCCATTTTATCCACAGCTTGTGTTTCCTACTCTAAGTGAAGAAAAATCAGCAAAGACACGAGCAGATGTCAAAATAGTCCTCCAAAAATCCTACCCAATTAAAACACTTACTAGTACCGCGGCACACCGAGACAGCTCTCCGGTAGCTTGTCCCACCAACACATTCCCTCTCTTTTTAGTTACAACATATGCCAAGGCTCCTGCCAGCTGCAAACCCTTCCCCCACCAGACTCTATAGGCTTTTTCTCAGAATGAAAAAAAAAATACTGACATACACACCGGCTTTCCAAATGGCATTTCTCACACAGAGAAACACACAAAAATGGCATCTTCCCATCAACACTGCTCATCAAAAACGTCTTTCCCTGTGTGCTCTGTCACCATGTTTGTTTGACCCCTGCCAGTCAGACATCAAGTTCAGGGTTACCCTTAGTAATGTGCTTGACCTCACAAATTGTCCAGGTCTTCATTGTGAAATAGGAATCAGGACAGTACCTACCTACCTCATAGCCATTGTAAAGTTAAGACACAGTAAAATATGTAAAAAAGATTTAGAAATCCCACCATGGGTACTCATCAGAACTCAGTGGCATTGGGCTTTCCAGGATCTCTGCTCCCTGATGGTTCATTTATATAATTAAAAAAAAAATGCCAACCTACATATAAAGGTATTTGATACCTTTGTTTATCTCTAAGTTTCTTAGGGCATCTCTGTGCCTTCAGTTTGTACCCACAAAACTGGGCCAAGAGTAGACAATCATGCATAAATGAATGAGAGGTAGCAGAACCCAGACTATGTCTATCTTGAGTCTTAACCAATTTACCCAACTCCCCAGCTATACAAGCTTAAAGTCACTTAACTTTCTGGGGCTTCAGTTTCTTCCTCCATAACTGGGAGTGAGAAAGAACATATTTCACTCACAGGTGTGGTAAGATCAGTAAATGGGCTAGTATTTTTAAAGTACTTAGAGGACTGAGGTTAGTGTGGGATAAGTAAAAACAAAGCTCTTTTAGAGTAATAGTGAAAATACTCCATCTTTATTGTGGTTGTGGTAGTTTCATGGGTAATTAAAACAGTCAAAATTCATTGAACCATACACTTTAAATGGACAATTTGTCGTACACAAATTATACCTTGGTGAAGCTAGTAAGCACATTAGTACTATGTCCTGAACATAGAACGAACTCACAGATAATAAAGCAATAACAGTGCCTGCTTGAGAGTGAATGATGCCACAGGATGGGCAGCTTTCCCTATACCCCACAGTGCACTCTGATTTCACACAGATATGTTTGGCTCTCTGTCTCTAGACCAAGACTTTAAAAGTTTTTTTAATTTGTTTTTTGTATTTATGTGGTACTAAGGAATCAAACCCAGGGCCTTATGAATGCTAGGCAAACACTCTACCACTAAGCCACATTCCTTGCCCAGAACTTTTTTCTTTAACTTCGGTTTGTTTTTTTTTCATATTATGGCTTAAGATAAACATAAATAGTCAATGATTCTGGAGTTTCTGATATAATGCAGGATCTGTGTGAGAATGACTCTACCACTAGTGCTCCTTATAGCCAAGACTTTATGCAGTCTTCCTCACTAAAGTTGACTGTTGAAAACCATGATTTCCCCCCCTAAACTCTATCCATCTATATCAAACTACACCAAGTCTCCTGCACAAATGGGAGTGACCCTGTCTGTCCAGGAAGAGAATTGGGCAGCTAGTGACTAAAGACAGGATTCAGAGCCAGGCCATAACACAAAAGACAAGTGCTGGCCTTTTTCAGGGGATCTAAAAACACTCAGAGGTGTGCAGTGCCGAAGGGCTGGGAAGCCAGGCTGGATGGTAAGGAGCTAGGGCCTGGCTCAACCTCTGACACAGTGTGCAACTGAGGGTAGGGTTGCTTAGAAAGGATGACACATGGCTTGCAAAAGAACCAGCATCAGTGGCTATTCCATTATACTTACACCAGGGGCAGTTCCAGGGCAGAGCTGTGTTCTACCCACCTCCAGTGCCCAGTACAGAGCCTGATACAAGGGCATGCTCATTAACTGGAGAATGAGAGAAACGGCTATGGCCGCATCCACTCTACTGGGAGGCTGGTCTTGCAGCAGATGTCAACGTGAGCCACATGGGCCACGTCAACCCAACGTAAGCAAATTGGAGTCTGCTCAAGGAAGTGCAATGGGAATAACAATAATGATGGCAATGATAGCAATCATGTAGGTTATCATCATTCATTAGTGTAGAATTAATTCACAGTGGACATGGGGATTAAGATAGGCATTAACATGACAATCAAGACTGTGGGTTCTAGAACAAGACCACCAGATTCAAGCTTGGCCTCTCTGAATTGGGCAGCCTGGAGAACATTCTTGCCTTCTGAGCCTTGGCTTTCTTATCTACAAAATGAAGATTGTGTTGTGAGGATTTAGCGAGGTAGTATGTACAAAGAATTTAGTGCAATTCCTGATTGTATTAAGGGCTCAATAAATATGAGGCTATTAAAAGCAAGTTTCTATCTTTGCAATTTGAAAGCTATATCAATAACATAGGGCAGAACACTAAGACAAAAGCTTCCAACAACCAATTCTCTGCAAAACCAATTCTCTGTAGTGACTAACAAGACTCTACTGCTACAAGGTAACAAACAGTACAAGAAATGTATCCAATGCCTAATGTATGAAATTGTAACCTCTCTGTACATCAGTTTGATAATAAAAATTTGGAAAAAAAAAGACTCTACTGCTATCAACCTATTTTTTGCTCCTGCATACGTCTCCATTTTCTATAGCTATGCTGCCTGAGTCTGAATCCCACCTCTGCTTCTGGATTGCCCTGGGCAAATCACTCAGCTTCCCTGTGCCTTCATGTCCTCCTCTGCATGTATGAGAAGATGAAAGCAAGAAGACTCTCAGGATAAGGTTACCTTTGGGTGGACTGAGGCTAACTGGAATAGCCCTGGAAAGGAATCCAGGGCTGACAATATTGTTTTCTGCTCTGGCGGGGTTACATGAATATGCCCCATTGTCAAAACTCAGGGCACTGTACGCCTAGGATGGGTTCACTTCTCCCTCTAAATCTCTTCTATCACCAAAACAGAAGTAAATAACATAGGCCTTACCAAATTGTTTTGGCAAGTCACTGAATTAATATATATTATACTTAAAAGTATATAACCATTCTCATTATTTAAGAAAAGTGAATATAGCCATAGTTCTAATAGCTGATTTAATGTAGAGTATACACTAGAAGTCACAAAACACATAGGACACATCTGCTTCTTCAGTCTGCTTCCTTTCCAGAAAGAAGGGACAAAAAAGAGTGAATGGGACATGCAGGGACTTTTGCTGGTCCTGATCCAGCTTGGTCTGGAGCAGCAACAGGACTGAGGAGAAGCAAGGAGTCAGAGAAAGGGAGTGACCTTCAATATGAGTTGCAGGACCCAGGGCAGGCTATTTAAACCTAGATGAACCTCAACTTTATCTATAAAATAGGTACAAAGTATTACACGTGGTTGATTAAGAAAAACAGGCCCCAGGCCCCATGGTTTTGTGCTGGCCTAGATCATAGCTGGGGCTTCTTCCTGAGAGAATGGCAACTAGAAACCAGTAAGTGCAACCTGCTTTCTTCTAGCCAAGGCTATGGGGGCAGTCCTACATTGCATTACTTATTCAATACACTGTTTCCATCCACAAACATAGTATTTTGATGTTTCCTTCAGAATATCCTACCCATTTGACAGAGAAAACTGAGGCTAGGGATTAAATAATTGGCCCACGCTGTTTTAAGTGGGCTGTGTCAGAAAAGATTTTAATCCAGGTTCCATGAACCAGTGTTCAAGAAACATGCATATACATACACTGAGCCCATAATAGAGAACAGCTTGGAGTGTTGGTGACCTCCTGGGAGGAAAGAATGGGAAGAGGAAAGGCAGAGATTCTAAACTCCTTATTTCCTCCTGAAATTCTGAGTACATACACATGAAAAGTGACACTTTCCTTCCCTTCCTCGGGCCCCAAAGGTCACTGAGCTGCCAAGCAGTTGATAAACGCAGTGGCTTTGCCTTGGAGTCAGGGGTTGCTGATTTGCTCCTTCCTGCTCAGCAAAATTAAAATCTAAGCCCACAGTTTAGAGTAGCCCTGAGAAGAGCACTGCAATTTCCCAGCATGCTTTAAACAGAAACAGAAGCTTGGCAGGGGAGGGAAGTGGGCCAAGCACTCCAGGTCAGTCCAAATCCAATCTCCAAGTAATAAGCATTGACACTCATTAACACGTCTAAAGTTCCTCAAGCCAGGTCAGTACTGGGCCTTTTCTCCAGTAGCTCCATTTCCCTCTCCCCTCCACTCCCCTCTCTCTGTCTTTGGTGCCAGTCCTGAGGCTTGAACTCAGGGTCTTGGAGCTGTCCTTTCTTGACACTTCCTGCTCCCAAATGGATCATCTTTGAGTCCAAGTACAATGGACAGCAGACACCATGGCACTCAATCAAAACCTGCTCCATGATGTTTCTCGGTATTTCATGCCACTGGTTTCCCCTTAAAATGATGGTTCCAACCCATGACTTCCCAGAGGCTGCAACAACACTGTAGCCTGGAAAGCATGGGAACTTAAAAAAAAAAATAGTTTTAGGTCTGACATTTGGCTCAAGTTGTAGAGTTACCAGCCTAGCAAGCACTGGATTTAAAGAAAAAAAATATGTATCTCCTCAAAGCCAACTCACAGAGTAGGCATCATTATTAACATTGTATAGGGGAATGAACTGAAGCTCTTAAGGTGAAGTAATTTGCCCTTGTCCTCAGGTCCCATAGTGATACAAGAGCTATGATTTCAGCTTGGCACTGTCCTGCCCAAGGCCCAGAGCCCTTCTCCTCTGTAGAATAACAGAGAGCTAGTGCTGAGCACATACTGAGGATAGTGGCTATGTCAAGTATTTCTTTTGTGACTGACATAGACTTAGAGGGCTAGATTATAATAGCAAGCAGAACCCCCAAGTAAGGCTGAGGGCTGGACATAGTGGCTAATAGTGGCTATAATCCCAGTTACTCAAGAGGTGGAGGACTGCAGTACAGAGCCAGCTCTGAAAAATCAGTAAAACTTCATCACCTCAACAAAAAAGCCAAGTATGATAGCACATACTTGGACTTTCAGCTATGTAGGAGGCAGAAGTAGGAAAATCATAGCCCACAGTTGGCCTGTGAGCCTCTATTAGAAAAATAGGGCTCCCCCCCAAAAAAAACAACAACAAAGAGCTGGGGCATGGTTTAAGTGACAGAGCACCTGATTTCATACTACAGTACTGGGGGAAAAAAATAAGAAGGTAGGGCCAGTATCATACTTTCCATCTGAGCATGCTAAAACTTTACACAATGGAATGACTAGGTTTGAATCCTGCTCATTATTAGCTATATGACTTTAGATAAGATATTTAACCTCTCTGCGCTTAAATTTCTTTATCTATTGAACGTGCTGCTACTACCCAGGGCATAGACATGTTTCCATGAGTGTAATGTAACTGGTAGTTTTAAACCAAATCCATTCAGATTGAAACAATGAGACTTGAATTTAAGAACTTCCTGGGAATGTTAGGGGATGTGATTCTCTAGTCTCAAAATGGGTAGGGGTCACCATGTCATAAAAGTAAGGCCTCACTCCTCTCATACAACTGCCACTTGCAATCATTCATTCGTCACAAAGCACAACAAATCCCACTCCCATCTCCACCTGCCTTTTATTTGAAATGTCAATTTTTAAAGAGTGGAGAGGTTGGAGACCCAATTTAACAAGCACACTGAAACATTGTTTATTGCCCCCATAAACATGGCTTAGTGAGAATTACGGACTTAATCAGAGCGAACTTATCTCCCGGTGAAAGGAACACTTTAAATTTCAGAAATGGCACCTTCACTGTGAAAATCTCTTAACTTTTCAAACAAACTACGGGGGGTCTTAAACATACGCAGTAAAGGGACAGCCATTATTGTGATTTGTCCTGCCCAGGAGCCTCTGAGCCCTTAGGGTCCACGTCACCTTTAAATTCTAGGAAAAATACCTAGAAAATCATATTCAGAACACATGTGTAAAAACACCCCAAAGGTCTGCAGTGGGACGTAGACCTGTCTAGACGCTGGGGGCTGCCCACGATAAGAACTGGAGTCATTAGAACAGGACTGTTTACCAAGGGCAACACCAACCAAGTTCGCCTCAACTCGCCTGGTCTCATCTCCTATGGGTACCAAGAACCATTTGCCAAGAGAGAGATTTTGGTGATCTGCTTTTTGGAAGAAAGGTACTCTATAAATCCAAAAGGCTCCTAAGTGGTTCTTGTGGGGACTTCTCTTTTTTCTTCTACAAAAAAATTACTTCCTGAGGATGAGGTCCTGTGAACCCCAGCTTCCTAATCTGAGGCTTCATTAGGGCTACTCTGATCATTGCAGGAAAGGTTTTCATGGGACACCCCATTCTGCAGAGAATGTATCAGCCTGGCTGCCAGAGGCAGGAAAGGGAGCAGATATAAAATTTTATTATTTCAATGCCCCAGTAGCAGCCAGAGGGACTTAATGAAATCGCCAAGATTTACAACCTGAAACAGCTATTGCCCAGACAGATATGGTTAAGGGAGCTGTGCCCTCTGACCTTTCAACCCTTTGATCCTCACACGGCAGGTGGCCTGGAGCCCCCTCCTGGGCATCTTCCCTCTCTTCCGACACTGCCCAAACCTTGATGTGCAATAAGCATGACCTTACACAGGTGACTCTCACAGTGCTGATCACCAGCAGCTGCTGCTAATGGGATGCCCAACTAGCTCTGCCTGGAGATTGTAACTTTGAGGTGGGGAAAAGAAGTGGGTACACTTCAGTGCAAAGAGCACTGAAACAAGGCTCACTGCTTTGGCCCCAAGTTCAGTTGTTTAGCAAAACATGATGTTACCAAAACTGTCCTTAGAAGTGGAATTCTGCTTTCCTCCAATTCATACTTTAAGATAAAAAAAAATCACCTTTTAAAATTACAAATCTAAAAAATAATTTCAAAAATCAACCCCCAAGTCTTAAATGTATCTCTGAGAACTTCCCCAAAACCATGTGCAACAAATTTATACCAATGAAAATCAAAACAATTTTTGGAAACCTAAAATTGACTGTTTTCTGTTCCATGAAATTTCATTTAAAAAACCCCATATGCCAAAATGTCCAAATTCTCTTATTTTTAAAAATTGGGATGACTTCCAAAAATCATAGCTATCTTTTTCTTTCTTCCCCCCCACCCCTTCTAAAGCTAGAGATTGGTAATGTGCATATGTACTTATCATGCTTCATAATTTAACCCATTCGGTCAACATGAAATATTTGCAGTCAAATGCTGAAGAGAAAGGAAATAGACTGATTGTCACTGGATTTTTCAAAACAATTTGCTGTGAGGCCCCCAGGTTTAACATACTCTCTACATGGCTAACGAAGCATCCAGTAGTCTAGGCAGCCCCAGTCTGTACCATTTTGCTTTTGTCAGATCCTATGGAGGGAAGTATTTTAGGCAGGACGTACAAAGCACTCGGTGAGACGTAGGTAACTTCCAATCACAAATAGAACTTTAACGACTTTTGATCATACTTCAGAACTGCCTTGAACCTCACCTATGATTCTGAGTAAACAGGATGGTGGCCCTAAGCTTTTTCTACAAAGACCTAGGCTTAGATCATGCATGCCCAGATAAACAAGAAAAAAAATCCCCCTTCTATACCCTTCTATACATGGCATAAATCTTACTAGTCAACTTTAAATTAATTTTGAACTTAGCAGAGAATCAAGTGTTATGTAAATAGGAGGTCTATGGATTCTACTTTTAATTACATTTTCCTCTATGGATATTTAACTTCAGTATAGAAAGTAGTTTATAGAGAAAGCTGGTTGGTGGAGAGGAGGAAATATAATTACTACATCACAGACTGACCACAAACTCTTAATAAGCTATCTTCTTGAAGTGCCTATTGGAAATATCTAGTAATAATAATATCCACCATTGAGTAATAGCCTATTGATATGCATAACACTTAACTATTACCCCCTTGGGGGAGGGGAGACTCCATTTTGCTGATGAGGATGGAAAGGCACAAACTCACAGAAAGTCAGTCATTTGCCTAAGTTAGAGACAAATGATGGAGCTGAGATTCAGACTCAGACTCACTGCCTGCTCCTATGCCCATAGTCTACTCACATTTTTCTGATCAAAAGCAAAACACAAACAAAATAACATGCAGTAATTTGTGTAGAAAATGCCGGATTTCAGTTTACTTACACATTGCCCTGGTCCATTTAAAGACCTCCGAATCAATTATTTTAGGTCATTAAGAGGAAGTTTAATTTGGTTGACAAACACCCCTACTGTGGTGACCTAGCATATCAACAGTAAATGCCTGATGGTCACAAACTCATACCATGAGTCCTTGAGCATGGTGTTAAACAGAACCACATGTGCCCAGATCCCAAATGGGATTTGCCTAGGCCAAGGGTACCTCTCTTCAATCATTGCTGCCATGTCTGAGCTCACACAAGGCCTCAGTCACTCCCAAGGAGCTTATGAAAAGAAGTCACACAGACTCACATGGGTGCCTTTAAGAAAAAGACAATTTAGAAAAAGTCAATCATTGTAAAATAAAAAAGACTGACAGGAAGGGAGTTAGGTAGAGGAGGCAGTTAGCTCTTCTGAAGAAACAGATTCCAATGCCACACTCATGTCACATCGGAAGTCACTTCTGTTTATTTGCCACTTATGAGGGGCATCAATGTGGGTTTGTACCAATGTTATTTCCTCCCTCGTTCCTCATTAGAACCTTCTATGAAATGAGGAATCTAGCCTGCAAAGGAGAAGAACAATCTCAAAGGAAGTTGTATATCCCTGTAAAACAGGGGGCCCCAGGGATAACAGGGACCCCTTCCATCATGGAAGGTGAAGCACTGTGCACATTGATAGACCCTCACTCGGGGCTGGGGTTAGTATTTGTAATATTTGTAGTTTCTAGCAAGCATGTCCCACGATCACCTTTTCACAATTAGACACGCCACGTGAATAAGTCACCTGTCCCTGTCCCTGTCTGACCTGATTCCTCTGGTCTGAATGGACTAGTCAGCTACAAGCTGAACCCCAGGCTGGAGGGAGCCTTTCTACTCTGCTATAGGTCTCCTGCTGGCGACGGTTCCTTCATCGGACAGAAATTTGATTCATTTAGGCATCTCTTGGTAACACCATATAAACTGAGGTTTCTCTAAAGGCAATTTAACTTTGCTAAGTAGGTTTTAGTAATAACGGCTGTCTAAGAGATGAAAGGAAAGTTGAGAAACAAACATCAATGATGACTTCATATGTTTCAATGGATTCCCCTAATAATCATTCATTCATTTTTTTTTCCCCACATGTACTGGAGACTAGCATGCCTCACAAGAGAAGTCTCCATCATGATAAATTAGACTAGAAATGAATGACTGCAGGTGACACTTAACTTGGCCTGGAATAACTGTTCCCTGATTACATAGTACTGGGGCCCGAGGTGGTTTCAATATTAACTAATCTCAGCATTAAGGCAAGTGGCATTTTAGAGTGATACACATTTTTTCGTGTGTGTGTGTGCAGGTGTGCACGTGTGTGTGCACACGTGCACACGCTAACGCACGCTCTAGTACTGTAGCCTCAACTCAGGGTCTCAGCTCTCATTTGGCCTTTTGGCTCAAAGCTGATGCTCTACCACTTGAGACACAACTCCAGTTTTGGCTTTTTGCTGATTAATTGGAGATAAGAGTCTAATGTGGCGGGGGGCTGGGAATATGGCCTAGTGGCAAGAGTGCTTGCCTTGTATACATGAAGCCCTGGGTTCCAATCCTCAGCACCATATATATAGAAAAGGCCAGAAGTGGTGCTGTGGCTCAAGTGGCAGAATAGCTAGCCTTGAGCAAAAAGAAGCCCGGGACAGTGCTCAGGCCCTGAGTCCAAGCTCCAGGACTGGCCAAAAAAAGTCAAATGGACTTTTCTGCCTGGGTGGAGTAGTGAGGATTACAGGCGCGAGCTACCAGGGCCCAGTGGAGTAATACTTGGCTTGAAAGCTGATGTCACCCTGAAAAGAGAGTGCCCATAGGGAAATCCACCAACTAAAGGTGAGTAGGTTCAAGGTGATTAGTCAGTTGTGCTTGTGCTTTGAATCCCCTGGTAGTGGCAGAGACTCCTATGTGACCACTGTGTTGACTGCACCACAGCATGCCAAGGCAATCCGGGAAAACGCAGGCTACTGTCCAATGACAAAACAAAGCCATATCCAGGGTTTCAATGACTTAATCTTTGCCTCCTATTTTTATGTAACTAACTCTATGAATGTTTGACATACTTAAAATGAACTCTCCAAGTCCAATGTATCAGTAATTTTCACAATGCTTCGAGACGACTAACATTTTACAGATGAGAGAGCGGAGCCATGAAGCATCTAAGGAAGTGGCCCCTAGCACCAGTGTATGCAGAATTGGCTTTGCAGGAATCAGACTGCCAGTCCTGAGGCCTTCTTTGCTCTCCTTGGAACACCAGCACAGAGCACAGACTCTGCCCAACTCTAGAGAGCCAGGCATAATCGTGTAAGCAGAGGCATACTTGACTTAGCAAAGGGACTCAATGCAAACAATTTCCCCTCTCAGCTGCTCTCCCATCTGCAAATGTGAAAATCTCCCATTTCTTAGTGTTTGAGCAATGCTCCCAAGTGAAAGGAAGCAAAGTCCCCAGTACCCTGTGTGGCACACTAAGCAAAAGTCCAAAAAAAAGGTCAACTTTCTTTCCACTTCTCCCTCTCTCATCCAAGTTCTCACCATGCCTATAAGGTAACCATTAGGTAGGACTTTTCACATGAACACTGCTTCCTCATCAAGCAGGAACAGGAATTATTTAGTGACCAACAATAAATGTCACATGGAATTTCTCTTCTTGTGAGGACACATGCCAACCACCATTTATATCTGACTACGGTTATAGTTCAGAGACTTGAATTAGCTGAATATTAACAAATACTAACAGCACCTTATTTCTGTCTACTTGTGGAGTCTCATGAAACAAAGATGATACAGTGAAAACAAGAAACACTCTTCTTCACTAACTGTAAATAATAGGCCTTTATATGCATATAAATAATATCACACATATATACACATTCTCATATATAATTAAAGACTTCCATGTTAGGACAAGTATGAAAAGAAAACAAAATCCTAGTTAAGATAGTGTTGACTGAATTGTCAGAAATTCACATTCTTTGAAATACAAAATAAAAGATATAGTTTTTTTCTTTCTCTGTAATAAGTGAATCCTGTTAGTTTATGTTAATCCCCCATGGTGAGGCAGACATGGACACACGTGACTTCTGTGTCCCAGAAAACAAGATGAGCTTAGATTTGGCACCTGGATGCTGTGGCAGAATGGTGGCTCAATACTGTTCCAAGCCCTTGGTATATTTGCAAAAACAAGCTTCCAGTGGCCCATGGTTAAACCTTCCTAGATAAATGGCACTGAGAAAGAGAGAGGAATGCTGGGAGCCTGGCTGTCTCACCAAATATCCATCACATACCTCTTGTGATTACACTGGCAGGGACAGCTGGCTGGGGGCCTGAAACTGGGTCTCTGGGTCTCTCTCAGCCTGTTCCCATTGCTGGGGACTACCATTTAGTATATCACATAAAGTTAGATCCTTCAACTTGGGTGGAAAAAGAATACCTGGTGCATAAAAATACTCAAAAAGCAGAGGAGAAGACAATATCTAGTAAAAGTAGTACTTAATATCTCAAAGAAAGCTGCCTGTACAAATACCTTGGCCATAGCTTGGTGGCAAAGGAACCATTGAGAAGCTTGGGCTGGGGACGCTAACACATCTGAATTTTATATACACAGTTTTGGTGTGCAATTTCCTTAAGAATTACCTTGATCTTGACAAATATCAATTTACTTTATTAACATGGCTAGGCAGTTTCTAAGCATTTTATATGGAAAGACTGTGTTTCTAATGGCCCACAAGGAGAAGGCCTGACCATGTCCCACCTCTATTTACACCCTTCAATGGCTCTCTGTTGCCCTATAAAGTTCAGGCTCTTTAATGCGGCTTACAAGGCCCTGGATGTCCTGGCCCCTCCTGCCTACTTTAGCTCCACAGCTCCTGGAAGGCACAGAATTCTCACAAGTCTGAAGTAACTCCCTGGCTTATGCCTCATGGCTTTACAGATGCTGTTCCTTACTCCCTTAGCTTTCCTAGGTCTGATCTGTTAGGTCTCAGTCCAGGCATTCTCTTCCATTAAGAAGAAAGCCCCCAACACTTAAGATCAAAACCAGTATCTTCAATTAGTGCTTACACCAACTCCAGTTTACTAGTAAGTTTCTACTTGTCTGTATCTGCTCCCTACAAAACTTCAAGAAAGGTGTAGACTGTGTCATGGTCACCATTTACTATAGAACTCCTAAACATAAACGCTTCTCAAAATCTTATTGTGGAAAGTCTTGCATCCTGTGTCACTACTATAAGCCACCTACGTTGGATGTCTAAAGGAGACAGCTCTCAGAGACAAAGACAGATCTAGAGAATCAAAGAATTGTGACAGCCATATTTATCTGAAGGTGAAAACTTCTGGTTCATATGCATAGGCATAAGGTACCTATAGCTTTCAAGAAAAAGCAAGACATGCAAAAGTAAGGAAGTGGTGAGGCACAGGTATGAAAGTGCATCGATCAAATCCTACAAAAGTGTCATTCTTAACTTTAGTATAGTGCCTGCTGCATTGCAAATCAGGAATAAATGGAGCAGGCACAAACCAATGTTTTTCAAAATCTTCCTATGGGAAAGAGGATGATGATTCTTGGAACCTGTGAGTTTCTAAAACACAATTTTAAAACCATTGATGCAAACAATGTAAATAACGTTAAGCCCAGTGAATAAACAGAAACAACAATGATTGATGACTTGGTGAAGCTCTTTATGTGCTGGGTACTGTGCTAGATATTTGACATGTACTGTCTCACTGGATCCTTCCAGTGATCCCATAAAGAGGACTCAGCCATTACACTCAGTTTACAAGTGAGAAAACAAGAGGCTCACAGAACAATCCCTTTATCCAAGATCACCTGAGCAAGAAGAACAAGCTCAGTGCCATACCGCCTTGTGTCTGTGTGAGTGGAGCTTCTTCATTTACAAGCTTGCCTGAGCCCCCATTTAAAACTGTCACTGCTATTGTCTTTCACTACTCCTTCCTGATCATTCTACCACCATAAGTGACATAAAATATCTGCACACAAAGCATTGTTTGTGAAGCTTGAGAGGGAGATCTTCAATCTACCAGATACGACCTGGCACCTGCTACCAGATATGGCACAGACGGGGGCTGCACAAATGTCTTTTGAACTAAATTGAGATCAGCTGAATGAAAGGAAATAGTCAGTGTGTAATCTGGCCATGTTTTGGGATTTCCTAGCTGCCAACTAACATGATCATTCTCTCCAAGAAGAAGTTAGGTCTATGCCAACACCCTTGGCTATCCTGCTAACTTGCCACTAGCCTCAAATTGCTTAAATGAGAGAAAGATTATCAAAAGGCAGGGGAGGGAACGATGATCAGCTATAAACATGTCACTTGTAAAGGGAAGCGGACTCTATGGTGACAAGGTTATCATTTAACACACGTCCATGGCATCCCATTTGAGCGTGAAGACTAGAAGTAGGTCTTTTCCTCAAAATAACCTTTTTCCCAATGAGAATAGTAGGTTATAATTTTTATTTTTTGTGCAACAAATTTGAGTGTCATAAAAATGGTTAAAAAGTCTTCCTATGGTAGCTTTTTCTAAACTTTTATGAACATCTGCCACATTCATTTGAAGTTTAAAAAATTCTGGCACATATGCAAAGGCATAATAAGGTGCCTATAGCTTTCAAGAAAAAATAAGACAGTCAAAAATAAGCCTTTTGCTGAATTGCCAGTAGGAAAACTAGTGTAGTGAGAGGAGATGGGCCTCCCCAACTCCTTCCTTAAAGAAGTCTCTTTGGCCCCAGGTTTGTTACAGCCCATGTTCCTGTGGGAAGCCTCAGGGGAAGTGACTCTAGCACTGAGGGACATGACACAACCAGACCAATCCAATTGGCAAACACAAGTAGAATTCTCTTAAGTCTGAGCTCAAATCCACGCAAAGAGATCAGGAAAGGAAATTCTCAAATTCAATAGCATGTAGGCTGTGTGGCATATGTAGAAAATGCTTCTTTGTTCAGAAAGCTGGCTCAAGCAAGGGTGGGGCAACTATTATTTTTGTTTTTCTTTTAGTGCTAATCACAAAAGAGTACAGCACAGTAAACTTGGCCAATCAATAGGGCCAAGGTTGATCTTGGCTAGTGCTTCCTGACCCTTATCAATAAAAGTCCTTCAAAGGTGGACAGACTTGTACCTGTATGGCTAAGTGCAACACTGTTACAAGTTTTAGCTTAAAAATATATGTATACCATGCACTGTGTGCTTTTCCACAAAAAGCCTTGCTTTACATTCCTTATAACAATGACAAAACTTACCTTTCTTGTTTCTACGCAAATTTATGACATTTGGTTACCTGCAAACAGTGAAGCCTGTTGGAGAGCTTCTAAATGTGCTCTGAGTGACAGCTTCCCATGCACTCACTGCACCCTTGTCAGAAAGCTGTGGCTAGGCAGTACTGCTTGCCTGGCATCTGCTAACACTGCTAAGGCCATCACAGTGACTGATGCACAGTCCTTGTTCCCAAAGAACTCATACTCCAAGGGATGATGGAGCGGGTCAGGGAGGCAAACAGCCACAATTCAGAGCAAGAAGTTCTATATGTAAAAGAAGACCAGATAGTGGATTTTTTTGAAGTGCCAGAGAAGGGCAGAAAAGGGCAGAGCTTATCCAAGCAGACTTGGCAATGCAGATCTACTCAGCTCAAGCACTGGTAACAAGCATTTCTGCAGTGGAGAGGCTGAAGGCGGGGCTGCAGTGGAGAAGCCATGGGAGGGGGGAGGAGCAGTTCACAGTAAGCATGGAAGGTGGGCTTCTATTCCATGTGGACACTGCAGACTGAATCCTGCATCATCTTTATACCTACAGAGCAAAGCTTGGAATGGAGGGGCCTCATGATGTTATCTAATGAATGAACAAGGTTGAACAAGGTTTGCAAAAAAAAAAGGAAGAAAAGTGTCAATGAAGGCAGTGAGGAAAAGAGTGAGAAGATACTTCAGAGACCTAGAGAATATTTAGAGAGAATAGACAGAGAAGAGGAGCACTCAGTGGGCCCCACTTCAGTGCTCCTGTAGGCAATAGTGCCATTCATAGGGACTGGAGCAGGGAGTGAAGTTGCTCAAGGTTTATGTGTGTTTACACAGCTAATACGTTGCTGGGAAAAGACATCAAGGTGAATTTCAATTGGTTCTAGGAACTTTGGACCTGACATTCAGAGAGAGGCAGAGCGCCATTAGAATCACAGTTAGGAGTCATGGACTAGGACTTGGTAGCTGAAGCATAAGTCTTAAACAAGAGACCTGGAGGGCACAGAGAGAAGAAAAGCTTATTAAGGCTAGACACTTAGGAGAGTGCCGAAGGTACTGGGACGTATACAATCAGTCTGAAAAAGCCTGTCCTAGAGCAGACTGGAAGGCAAGAGGGAATTGTGAACTATGATAGACCATATAATCTTCAGATTCGTGTTTCAAACTCTACAGCAACTGGCATAAAACGTCCATGAGAAAAGCATTCATTTTGTGTGTGTGTGTGTGTGTGTGTGTGTGTGTGCGCGCGCGCGTGTGCATGTGTGTAAATCCTAGGGCTTGAATTTAGGGCCTGACTGCTGTCCCTAAGCTTTTCTTTGCTCAAGGCTAGCCCTCTACTACTTGAGCCACAGCTCTGCTTCTGGTCGTTTTGGTGCTTAATTGGAGTCTCATGGACTTTCTGTCCAAGCTTACTTCTAATCATGAGTCTTGGATCTCAACCTTTTGAGTAGCTAGGATTAAAGGTGTGAGCCACTGGTGTCTAGCTTAGAAAGCATTCATTTTTTAGTTTTTCATATGGGTGCACTGAACAGAACCCCCCCAAACCTGACAAACAAAGGTAAAACACAGATGAAATTTCTTCTATCTGATTTAAATACATCCTCCAATATGTGTAGTCCATAAACTTGGTATTGCATATGCTTTGGGCTGATGTAGTTCATAAACTGGGTAGTCTATGTGCTTCAAGTTAGGTATAGTCCATAAAATAAGAACTGCGTGTGTTTGGGGCTGTGTATAGTCCATAAACTGAATACCATGTTTTGGGCTGGATATAGTCCACAAACTGGGTACTGTGTGCTTCAGGCTGGGTATAGTCCATAAATTGGGTACTGTGTGCTTTGGGCTGGGTGTAGTCCATAAACTGGGTACTGTGTGTGCTTTGGGCTGGGTGTAGTCCATAAACGGAGTACTGTGTGTGCTTTGGGCTGGGTATAGTCCAAAAACTGGGTACTATGTGTGCTTTGGGTTGGTTATAGTCCATAAACTGGGTACTGTGTGTGCTTCGTGCTGGGTGTAGTCCATCAACTGAGTACTGTATGTGCTTCGTGCTGGGTGTAGTCCATCAACTGAGTACTGTATGTGCTCAGGGCTGGGTGATGACAGGGAGGGACTGCTAACAGAATGGAGAAGCCACATGGCCATCCTGTCAAATTAGAAATTTGAGCAGATTTCTGTGGTCTATTTTGATCAAGATTCTCAATGTCAAACAAACAGGTTTTTCGATAACCAACTTGTTTCATTTTCGTAAGCACAATAGCACAGTGTGCAACAGTTAGTGGAGAAGCAGGTGGTCCTCGTCGACGTGAAATGAGGGGAACAGAAGAAGAGAAGTAGCACTTCCTTTAAAGCATGCAAAGCACCATCACAGGCCGCCATGGCTGTAGCTTTTCTCTAAGAGCTCAAATCCTGTGCCACTCAGCCAATCAGCCCCATCCCACTTTGCTCTAATACAAAGGTCTGCCTTGAGGTTCAAGTCTACAAACTAAGAACCCTTACACTAGCACAGAAAAGTCCTTTAAAATAACTGCTATCTAATTGGTACAGCCACACAGAAAGCAATCTGGCATCTGATTCCTAGCTTTGACCAAGCATTTCTACTTTAGGGATTCTATGCTAAGGAAATAAGTCAAAATGCAGATAAAGCCTTATGAATAAAGATGTTCACTAAAATGCTATTTATAATAGTGGAAAAAGTGATAAACAACCTAAGTGTCCAACAGTAGAAACTTGGTTAAGTTGTGGTATATCCAAATAGTAGAAATGACAGGTAGCAAATTGAAAATGACTGAGACTCAGAGTAGATAAAAACATGTAGAAATGCCATAATGCAAAGTGAAATAAAGACATAAAATTATATATCCCATATCAATTATGCACATTTATAAAAATACATATTCACAGAATAAAAATGAGAAGGAAGAATAGTAAAATGCTAACAGTGGCTCAATCTGGAATAATACGTTGGGGATAGTTTTAATTTATTTCTTCATATTTCAGTATCACATTTCCTACAATGAAAATGTAATACTGTTACAGCAATTTAGAATAAACATCATTATGAAAATGAATCACTTCCTCGTTCAAACTCTCAAAGAACCCTTTCTTCCTGCCTCTGTGTCCCTAACTCATTCACTCTGGAAAAGCCACCATCTCCAAGGAAAGTGGAAGAACTCGGAACACAAGGGCCAGAAAGAAGGGTCTAAGTCAAATCTCAGCTCTGTGCACCTGGGAGGGAAATGTATGTTGCTTCAATCTCTCTGTGGGTTGTGAATCCCGAGACTGCATTTTTCTACTCCACAAAGCGAAAGAAAACCCAATATCATGTGGTAGAGGAGAAAAGAAGCCAACTTACCTCCATTAAACTTAAATGGATTCCTATGAGGTAGGGCATGGGAGCACTGTGAAGAGAAACAGAGACACACAGCTGCTTTAATGTCTGTTGCTTCCGACAGAAAATTACAGATGGTTCACTATTTGGAGAGAAACTGTTTTAATAAACGTATGCACAGTTACATTTCCTTTCACAACAAAAATCCTAATATGACATTTTGTTCCCAAGCCTAGAAACTTCAGAAGAATTTCAAAATGCAGGCAGCACTAGAAACAGTATGGATAGCAGGAAGAGCATCAACTTCAACGTTGGTACTCAAATAGCGGTGAGGCAACTGTGTGTCCTCAGTCAGGTTACCTTTAAAATGGTCTACCGAGCTTGACACGGCATGCTGTTATTAGAATAAGAGAAAATGAGCTGGCACCCATGGCTCACGCCTGCAGTCTTAGCTACTCAGGAAGACTGCAGATTGAAGCCAGCATGGGCAGGAAAGTGTGTGAGACTCCTATTTCCAATAAACTACCAAAATGCCTGATAAGGAGCTGTGGCTCAAGTGGTAAAGTGCTAGCCTTGAGTAAAAGAAGCTCAGGGACAGTGCCAATCCTGAGGTTCAAGCTCGAGTACTGGCACAAAAACAACAACAAAGAATGAGACAAAATGTACTTCAAGTGACTAGTAGAGTTCCTGTTATAAATGGGAACTGTGATTGCCACAATTATAATGGGAAAAGGTTGTGGTCTAGCTTAACGGATTTTTAAAAAAAGATTTTTTCATCTGCTGAGCACAGTAGCTCAGGCCTGTCATTCTATTGCTAGGGAGGTGGAGATTAGGGGATCATGGTTTGAGGCCACCTCAAGGAAAGAAAAAAATCATGAGACTCCATCTCAACCCACTGGCTGAGTATGGTAGTATATGCCTGTTAGCCCAGTTGCTGGGGAAGAACAATGGCTGGACACAGAGGTGTATGCTTGGCATTTCCAATGACATGGGGAACCACAAGCAGGAGAATTGAAGGCCAGGCTGACCTGGACATAAAATGAAACTCACAAAAGTAATCAGGGCACAAGGAAGCTGGAGGTGTGGCTCAAAAGGCAGTCCACTTCCCTAGCAAACTAGAGGCCCTGAGTTCAATCCTCATCATTGCCAACACAAAAGAGACGTCACTTAGCTGTCCATTCTGGCTAAATAAGGTATTTGGAAAGCTACTGGCAAACTGCCCCACCCAAGTGGCACACATGCCATCCTGTGGCCTAACAGTTCATGAGGCCTCTACTCATTGCTTCATTCACAGGGCATCAGGTTCCCCATGTCAGTGACTGAGCAAAAGTGACTACAAAGTTTTTTAACCTAAGCATGCTGGAGTGACCAGTTTTTCCCCATTGTTTTCAGGGGCCTGAAATAGGGTACATAAAACTATTAATAGATGACTACTAATAATGCTCCCTACCAATGAAAAGTGCATTAGTGGTTATATCAACACCTTTAAATTCACCTTTTCTAATCCACATAATCACCTTGTAAGGCGGACATAATTCCTAGTTTACAAAGGAGGAAACAGACTAGAGAGTCATTCGTGTAAACCAAATGCCACAAAACCAAGAAATATCCTTGGGCCCAATGTGTGCGGATTCCTTCCTTCATGCCACACTGGCACTGGACTGCTCACCACCACACCATGGCTTTCTTGAGGCAGGGAATGATTGGCGACTTCTCCACATTTTATATTTTATACATTGTGCAGAGGTATTTTCTTTTTTATAGAACATTTAGATAAAACACCCTTGGGTCAGAACTGTGGGATCCGCAGTGGCAGCTGGGAGAGTCAAAGTGGGCAGGCAAGGATGGTTCCTTGGAAAGAGTTTGGGAAACAAGTAAGGAGGTAGGAGAGGTTTTTAAAAAATGGAATATTAAGGAGTTTAGGGGCTTGTTTATTTTGTTTTGTTTGTTTGTTTAGGAGGGTAGGTTTTATCCAGAAAGCAATGGTGAGGCAACAAAGCTTTTTAAACATCAGATGTACATTTGAAAATTGTTCAAACATTTAAAAATAGAAAGGGCACAATTCCCTCATTACTATTCAACAAATAAAATTCTTCAAGCAAAAATCATTCCCCAGAATATAAACTGTCTTAATACATATCTCAGCAGTCATGTATTTAGAAAACCTGAAAAAGTAACTTGAATATTAGCAGCACAGTTTGAGGACTATTCTTCTAGAAGACTTCTGTATTTGTTAATAGCCAAAGAAAGATCTATACGCACAACTACAGTGAAGGTAGAGTTGTGCTTTTCTTTCACATATTCTCTCCTTTTGTTTTGTTCATTTATTTATTTATTTATTTAGGGTATCTGCTGGGCATATTCAGCTTCTCTTTGCTTCTAAGAGCAGGGAAATGCCCTGTGATATTTTTCTCCCTTTAAACTGTAAACCATTAGCTTAGCTGCCAGCCACACAAACGCTCCAACTTCCCAGTGTGCCTGGCTCTGTTGTCCAAGTTTTTTTTTTTTCTTCAGTATATGCTGAAATGAATGTGTTTCTAATTAAGTAGCTTCAGGAACATGACAGCTTCAATGTCAAAAATACAAAGTCTAAACCCCGGCAGGAAGTCCTAAGACTGCAAATGTCTCAACGAGTGGAACATTGCCTAATGTAATGAAAGGAGGCAGGAAGAGCACAGAATTCCAGAAAAAATGGCCACTGATTAATGTGTCCAGAAGCACAGCTAAACAGAGAGTGGGAAGCTCAAATCTATAACATTTAGTTAAACCTTAGTTCTTACATGTAAGCATACAACTGATTAGTTACCATGAGTTTTAACTAGAATTTCAGAAATGAAACCCTAACTAACAAGTTGACATGCAGAAAAACACATTCAAATAACCGTGAGATAAAGGTGAATACTACCTACAGCCCAAGCTGTCTGTATAATTTAACCATAGGCTATTACTTGGAAAAGAAATATTTTCTATAATTTTAAATTGGTAGATTTTAATGGCATACCCTTTTATCCTGCAATAAAAATCAATGATACCCCAAATAGAGAAAAACAAAGCTTCATAGAAGTGAGTACAGATGGAAGAAGGGACAGGGGGGAGGGGTAGTTCTTTAGTTAGGCATTTTTTAAGCCCAATAATTTCCCAAAGAGTAATTATAGTTATCATAGAAATATAGTTTCTTAGCCAAGTATTGTTAGGACTACAACAGCTCTCTATTTAGAAAACATCTGAAACACGTTCATTTGAAAATCATGTGCATCCATGTTTTGTATGAATGTAAATGTATGGAGAAATACCTTTCCTGTTGTTATCATTTGCTTACAAAGCCTCAAATACTTCCAAGAATCTATGGCAATGTTACCCTGCAAATGTCTAATTACATTTCCTCAGTGTGGGGAAGGACTGGGAAGAAAAAGAGGCCTAGAGACACCTTAACACCTCAGCATGCCAAGGATGTACCTGGGTAATTCTAGGTATGTCCTGATAACAATTCCTATTGTCATTATGCCAGCATAATGACTGAAGTTTCATTCTCTTGGAAACCTCTTTTTTTAATAAGAAAAAAAACCATATTTTTTGTTTCTGTTTTTGGGGGAGTGTGTATGCTGGTCCTGGGGACTTGAACGAAGGGCCTGGATACTCTCCCTGGACTCTTTCACACAAGGCTAGCACTCTACCACTTTGAGACATAGCACTACTTCCTGTTTTCTTGTGGTTAACTGTAGATAAAAGTCTTCTAGACTTTTCAGAAGCCTGGGCTGGCTTCAAACCAGTATCCTCAGATCTCAGCCTCCTAAGTAGACAGAATTACAGGCATGAGCTACCAGTGCCTGCCCAACAAGGAAATACATTTTTGAAAAAAGATATCATCTCAATTTTGCCTTATACTTTTCTAATATCAGCCAACATAAATTGTTTTATATCTTTGAAATTAGCTGCATATATTTGATTGTGTTCTTATTGTCTACAGCAACTCTTTCCATACGTGTGCTACATCTTTGATTGCTAAAGACTATATAATATGCCATCAAATGAATCCTCTCCCTATAGTTAAACAGTAAGTCACTTATTTTCATTAATGTAATAAGCAATACTGCATTGACAATGAGCAACTTAACATGTATGAGCTCCAAGTAATTGACTTAGTAAGTCAGAGGGGTTAGGTCTGTTTTTGTTTTGTTTAATCTCCTGTTATATACTAACCAGGTATCTCTAAAAGGGGAATATCTGTCCAGTGCAAGGACTGGAAATAGCCAAGATATGCCTAGCACAGAGACAATGTCTGGTAGGCACTCAGTAAGCAACAGTCAAGCCCAAGGGGGTTGGTTCTCTGCAAGCCCACTGTGGCTGGCACCACTGGACCCATTCTTCTCATTCAGAGAATGGCTTCTTGTTCATGCTTCATTCTGCTGATAAGGATGGTGTCCAACATGCATGTACATAGGTTTCTGATTCACAAGCACATGCTCTCAGCATCCATTTACTCCCCTGTGAGTTCTGTGGGATTGTGCAACATTTTCTTCTAGAGGGTACCTCTCCTCCTTATTTTAATGTACTGACAAGGAAACAATCGTTTGTTCTTTCTGACCACTTAGAAATTTAAAAACTGTGTCTCACTCTAAGGCATATATTAAAAGGAAAACATAGTCAAATAAATTAGTAAGCTAATTCTAAAAGCTTCACATTTGCAGTCCGACTCATCTGAATCATTTTGTGATTCAGAGGCATCAATTTCCAAGGACAATTCAGTAACAAAGCAAAACAATAATTCACGTACTAAAATTATCTTCCTGTTTTAGGTCTGAGAAAGGACTTGGTCGAAGCTCCTCTCGAAAATATGAATGCAAAGATACTTGCTTCACCGATAGTTTCTCTGCTCTGGGCTCTTCAACAATCACAGCAACTTTTAATTTCAATGCTGAATCATACTGCCATTTTGAAGACATTTTAAATGGCAATTAAACACAACACATGCAGAACCAGCAATGCACATAATTAAATTAAAGCAATGATAATATTAACAGCTACAACCATATCTGTGTGCGGGCAGATCATGACAACTGCTTCACAACTGCTGTGCAGCCGACAGTGATTGTAGGATGCCATTGTACATCTCTGAATATAAGAATAAGGTCTACTATACAGGGTCTTTGTTCTCTGGGAATTACTGCACTCTCTGACTTCCTCAGTAACATCCTGGGAAACTGAAAGCTCCTCTTTCTTCCTGCTCCCCTACAGAGGAAAGGGATTCTGTTGCTGGTGTCAAGGCAGTAACAATATAATGACCTTTACCTGAAAGGTATCTTTATTTTGAATCCTAAGAGGGAAAGGAACTAATATTATTGAGTGACTATAACCCAGTCACTTTTATGCATTACATATATAATTCTCAAAGCAACTCCGCAAAATAGTGCTATTATCTACACTTTCAGATGAGGAAACAGGTTCAGAAAGGTAAAGAAACTTGCCCAAGGTCACATAACTAGTAAGTGGTAAAGCAATATTACAAACTAAGGGCTGTCAGCCTATGAGCCAGGCTGTGTTCATGACGTCCCACAGTTATACTTGGTACTTAAGACAAAAGGAAAGGAGTGCCAGTTTACCAAAAGGGCCTATGATGTACAGTATTTCTGGTACAGGTACAGGTAAGTCCTACATTCTGGGTTCATTCCTAGTAGTAAATAAGACATGCATATAGATCTGCACATTTATTAATGATCCTGCAGCCCCCATCCATTATGACTGCACTTCCACAATTTGTTTAATTCCTTTCCCCCAGATAACTAGAGCCCTCTTAATTATGTTCCCTTGAGGTGAGCTGCTACTAATTGGAAATGAGTCAGGTGAAATAAAAGAATGCTGGCGGTCCAAACACACAGAATACAGCTTCCTCAGACAAAGGTGGAGGGGGTGAAGACAGGTCCCACCTCCTGGCGGGCAAGCCCTCTTTGACGCCAGGAAGGAACACAGCCTTGGGCAGCCCAGGGATTTGAAAATCCATTGGGTCTCTTTTCTTTTCCTGGGTACAAATGCAGTTAACATCACTACTTACACATACCACAGCGCCCCCCACCCCCCTCCCGCCCACAGTCATACCACCTTCTTACCCAAGTACTTTTCTCAGCAGAGGGGGGCCCACAAGTTTTCCCTCAGTTTACTATTTTTAAAGGTAAGGAAAGCTTAGAAAGAGGCCTTATTCACTTGAGCTTTTTGCTTTCTTCCTTGTTTTTGAAAAGAAACAAAAGAATAAACACAGCTTGCCTTACAATTTTAAATTCTTCTCTAAATAATGAACTCTGGTTTTGTGAAGGAGGTCAAAGGACAAAAGAAAGGAGAAAGAACAAACAAGAACAAAGAACATGCGACATATCTTGTTGGGGAACAAAGTGCAGCTTTGGCCTTACTGAGGGTGACAGAGAGGCGCTCCCAAGGCTAGTGTGGTAACCAGGAGTGACAAGCAGTCACCAACCAGTGGCTGTGTGCTTGCCTCAAGTCACTGCCAGGCCAAGGCTGCTAGACATGTTCTCCCTGGATCCTTAATGTGGGAGCATCACTGGAGCCATAGTGCAAATGGAGAAGCCCAGAGAGTGAGTAACTCATCTGAGGTTATAGATCACAGGCGAGCAAAGACTAGAGCCCACACCTACCAGACTGAGGTAACAAGCTCATCATTTCCCAGGTTCCAATAGCCAAAGAAGAAGAGCAAAAGGAGATTCCCATTTTCTAAGGCCCAGAGTTCCCACATTCTAGCTGAGTAATCTCCCTACGGCTTTGTCCACCCCAGGTGTTATCTAATTTCATATGGCCTCAGAGCTCTTAGTCACATGATGTCCCCACAGGCCTTCCTTAATGCCCCATTGAACCCATACTGCCCACTTCTCATATGGCATCAGTGGTTGCTCACACCTCCCTTGCTCCAGGCTTCAGTTTGGGTGACCCACTGGGCACAAAGCAGATGTTAAGTTCAACAGTTACTGTCAGTCACAGAAAAGGTCTCTATGGCCTGTTTCCCAGAGTACCCCAGTGCTATGTGCAGGGCAGCTAAGACAGAGTTGTACCACTCCATGCTTAATGCATGCCAGACACCAAAGGCTGGACTCAGGGCCTTAGTTATCTGATCTCAGGGGATCCTCAAATAATCCAACTAATAATTTTTCCCCTGAAAAAGCTGTTCTCAGAAACTTGTCCAAAGTTTCCCTGTTAACCGTAACTCTAGCCCAAATTCTACTTCAATGCTTCTTCCACTGTCCTCACTTCATAGTGGCTTCTCTGAAACATTATGCTACATTTAGCAAAAATAGTTATTTGACAGTTATAGTAAAAAACAAAACAGCTACTAGGTCCATCAGAATAAAAGTATGCTTGCTTGCTTTACTAGCTGGAACTGATTCTTTTTTTTTTTTTGTCTAAGCAATTTATATGAATATGTTCAGTATAATCCCAAAAGTAGGAAAAGAATTAGGGGCAAAAGGAAAAAACAATAAGGTCAATACTTGAGTGTCATGCTATGATATCTACTGATGGCTCTGAGCCCTCTGGCTGCCAAACCCAAAGAGAGATATGAGATCATAAAGTGACCTGTGGAATCCACAGAGGAAAATGAACTGCAGTCAGCTCTCCTACACACAGGTTCTATATCCATGGATCCAACCAACATGGATCAAAAATACTCTAAAAATAAAAGTTCCAAAAAAGCAAAACTTGAATGTGCTGCATGCCGAGCACCATGTAGCACCTCCAGCTGTGCCCTCCCACCACTTCACAGACCCCCTCCCCCTCAGTCTCTCTCTAG
The DNA here is from genome assembly GCF_023159225.1 of Perognathus longimembris pacificus. Taxonomy (NCBI): domain Eukaryota; kingdom Metazoa; phylum Chordata; class Mammalia; order Rodentia; family Heteromyidae; genus Perognathus; species Perognathus longimembris. The sequence goes on from NC_063161.1 coordinate 153,140,449, forward strand.
CACTCATTGTCTGAGCACTGCTTGCAGTGCATCCCATTCGAATATCGTGTTCCTAGGCTTGCTAATAGTTGTTTCAGTGCTGCTTTATCTCATTATTCCCTAAACAATACACAGTAACTATTTACAAGGCATTACACTGCATTAGGTGTAAGTAATATAGAGATGATTTAAAACGTAGAGGAGGATATGATATGCACAGGGTTATATACAAATATTGCAATGTTTTATACAATGGAATTGAACATCTATGGATTTTGCTACCTGTGGGGGTTCTGAAATGGAGAGAAGTACTGGTCAGAAGTTTGAATTTTAAAAAGGCTAGAGGGGGGCTTATCATATGCTGGTCAGTCAATGAATATTATCATATATCAGGCACCATATTGGGCTGGGGAAAGAGGAAGGAAAACAGATCTGATCCCAGCCTATTTGAGGCCTACTAGCAGCAGATGAAATAAGTACATCATGTGCACACACTGCTGCACAAGGAGACTCAAAGGTGCTGTGGTATGTAAGACAGGAAGTACTGAGGTGACCTCATTGCATCTTCACAGCGGAATCTATAGCTCAAAGAGGTTAAGTGACTTAATAAAGGCCATAAGGTTGGTGGGAGGCACAAAATAGGGCTTGAAAAGCTTAAGTGTTATAAATGCCATCAGTTAAACTTTTCTTTGGGGAAATGGTATTTAATTTCTTTCCTTGCTTCCAATCCAACCCTCTCCAGTTTTTGAGCAATAGCAGAGTATGAGGACCTGTGAGACCAGGAACAATTCTAGATTGGGAGAAGAAGGGAAGATCACCTGTTTCTGTGTGTAGTTTCCGTAGGCCAGAGCACAAGGAAGGCCTCTGACAGCAGAGGGGGCTCAGTGTGAGGTGAGCTGAGCTGGATGCTGGGGATGGCTGCTAATGCAAGACACATGTATATCACTGGTACTGGTCAGTGAAAGCAAGCAGAGGGAGGACATAGTCCTAAGTGTGGCTCTAAAGCTCCACAGGATAACCAATGAAGGAGGGGGGACACATACCTTCCAGAGTCCTAAGCCACTTGTCCCAACTGAAATGAACCCAAGTTACGAAGATAATGCCTGGGTAAAAACCTAGAAAGGTCAACATCAAAGCCTGAAGTAGGCCGCCCTTTTGTGCCTCCTCAGTCTACCGGAAGGAGACAGACGCAGAAAACATCAGGAGGGGCTCCATGGCTGAGACCACTGCAGAAGGAGAAGTTAATCATAGAGTAAAGGTCAGGAGACAGGGTTCGCAGAGGCCACAGAGAATTCAACCAGAGCTAGCTGGAAAAAACAAGCAAACAAAAAAACACCTCAGATTGGGATCCACCAGCAGCCCGGGAACTCTTTCTAGAAATACAGAAATGAATTAGATACAAAACAAATGAGAAGAAACAAAGAGAAAGAGGCTTATAGAAGTAAATAAAGACTATTTAATGCAACTGGTAATAATAAGAAAAGATTTTCTCTTTCTTTTTCCAGTACAAAGACGATCCATATGCCAAGAATGCTTAGCATCCAGTGACCTTTTTTTGGCCTAGCTTCTCAGTTCAAATGTTCAAAGAAAAGAGCCTAGCACCAGGATAGTGCTTCACACATTTTTCCTGGTGCCAGAAGCGGAGAGAGGCAAGAATACTTGTCTGAAAATCCCTGGCATGAGGTGACTTGCTCCAGTGCTGCTGCCTTCTGGAATCTTGATGTTTATATGGTCGGTGGCTCCTAACTTACTGTGACCCATGGTTCCCAATAGGTAACTAGAATGTTTTTGCTGAAGAGACTACTACATTGTACCTCAGAAGTTCTAGAGTTTTCTAAGGATTGTATCTAAGCCAGGCTGCAGGCTAGGGAGGACTGAGAAATTACATACAGATTCTGTCATGAAAAACTGGGCAAGTCAGCAGAAGGTAGAGAATGAAGGCTGGTCAGAAGCTAGGAGATAAGCCATTTCTCCCTCCCATGCAGCAAGTGGACAGGGAGGAGGTCACCCTTTTGTGCCTCCCCAGTCTACTGGAAGGAGACAGACTCTGAAAACATGATGAGGGGGTTCCATGGCTGAGGTTACTATAGCAACACAAGTTAATCACAGAGTAAAGGTCAGGACCTGGGTCTACAGGTTCAGATACAGAATCAAGAAAATGAAAGACCATCAGGATGGTTAGGGTGCAGTCAGGAAAGCACCACGAAGGCAGATGGATGAGAGCCAACAAACTCCATCTTTTAATTTGGAAAGAGTGGTTTCTATGTTTTTTGTTGTTAGATTTGTTTTTCCTGTCCTGGGACTGACCTCAGGACCTTCATACTGTCCCTGAGCTTCTTTAGCTCAAGGCTAACACTCTGCCATTTGAGCCACAGCACCATTTCCAGCTCTTTCTATGATTCTGAGGAATCAAACCTAGAGCTTAGTACATGTTAGGCAAGCACTCTATCTCTGAGCTACATTTCTTTCTGCGAGTGCTTTCTCTTACTCTGGTATGGTCTGAAGATGGGCTGTCTCACTGAACTTTAGATTGAGGCAATTCCTTAATGTAAAGATGTTGGGAAGTGTTTGGGTGATGGGATTGGAGCTTACCTGGAAGAGAGGGGATCTAGTCAGGACTTCCCCCTTATATGGAAGAAGAGACGTTGTGTCTTTAGTGTGCCTGATGATCACAAAGTGTGTGTGTGTGTGTGTGTGTGCGTGCACACACACAAACTTGTACACTGGCTGAACAAAGAAAAATGATAGATTGAGTAAATCCGGAAGACAATTTTCTCAGAAGTGTGCAAAATTTCTTCCATAGGCTCTTGGCACTGTAAGTTTTGGGGGCTGCTGAAGGAAAGAAAGGCCACATCAGCATTAGGTTGGGTTACTTTCATCACCTAATAACTTCTTTTTAGTTATCTATTTGGTGCCAGACTGTATTTTTAGCCATATTCTTGGATATTATTTTGTAGATAAAGAAAATGAAACTCAGAGGAAAAAGGATATAACTCACCCATGTTACATATTAAGTAGAACCAGAGCTAGGACTTGGACTTTGACTTCCAATCTGGACCTTCTTCTCATCTCTCTATTTAAACATCAGGGTTGAGTTTAGCCAAACCTTTACTCAGGATTTACTCAGTAATCTGTAATTTTTCGCTGTTCAACTACTTTCTGATCATCAGGTACCCAAAAGATAGAACTTCTCTTCTTCCATAAGGATAGGAAATCCTGATTTTGGTTCCCTCTCTTCCAGGTGAACTCCTATCATAATAGTATCATCCCCTGAGTACTGGACCACTCTTAGTCACTTGCTATTTCTTAGCTTAAAAAACAAACCAACAACAAAACCCCAATATCCACTCTACTCTTTTGCTCTCACCTAAACATGTGAAATCCTCTGTGGAGTAGTGTTTTCTATGAGACAAAACCAGCAACAAGCTCCTTATATCCCTCTGCCTAGAGCTGGGGACATAGCACTCATAAGTACATGCTGCAATACAGAAACGATAGACTGCTCTTGTGTCTGTTTTGGAATGTTTTAAAATATCCAAAATTGGGTATACAGAAGGGAATTTTAATCACATCTGTTCACCTAATCCATTTGCATCCTACCTGGACATTGATGTGTGTGTGCACACGCATGTGTGTGTATGTATACACATATATACATATATACACACTTGTACACAATACATTAACATATACTGACTGCATATACATGAGAATGGTCAGAAATAACAAAAAAAAGAACCACAGAACTTACTATTTATGGAGACCCTCCTTTGTGTTAAAAGTTACTCTTACTCCTCTTGGTCAGCTCAGAGAGGCTCAGTGACCCCAAAGCTACTATGTAGAAAAGCCAGAGTCAAAGCTAGGTTTTTCTTTTCCTACCACCACACCTGCACTTGATTTTTGTCTCTGCCACCAAGAATATCTATGATTCTAGTTAACTCAGCATTAATGTTCTCTCATTGCAAAATCTGATCGTATCAATGAAGACATTGATTAGAATGGACCCAGCTGTGCTTACTAGAAGTCACTTCACAGCTATGTCTGGACTGATACCCACATGGACAAGGGCACCCTGTGACTCAATGTATTCTAGAGTATTTCCTAAAAATCCTAGATGGAACAGAATCATGCAGCAGGTAGGGTTGACTCAGAACCCTACATATAGCACAGGAAAGAGCCGAGGGTTAGTATCTCTCAAAGAGAATCTGAACATCCCTGTGCTGCAAGAAATGGCTTTTACAATGCCATGAAATATAATGCATTTCACAAGCTCAAGTGCAAAATCTAGGCTTTAGTTCTAACATATCCTATTTAACTTTGCCATTCAATCTTGATCACAGAATGTATCAGAAGTTATCTACAAATATGGCTCTTGACCTGGCTGACTTTTTGCTGGGCTGGCAAAACATAAATTTGTCTTAATCCTCTTTGAAAATATGTGATCATAAAAGTATGTTAATATGAGCCTAGTAAAATCCAAATATACAAATTCACCTTGTGAGATGGTTTGGGCTATTTAGGTCTACTTCAGAGGGAAGCATGGAGAAAAAGGAATTTACATGTGAAATACCCTATCACTTCTACTGGGACTATTAATTTGCAAAATTTCATTAGTATAGTACCTGGTCATAATATGCTCTATAAATGTTTGTTGAGTGAATGTATAATTAACAAATGACAATGTATATCTACAATAAGCAAAACATCAAGAAGACTATATGAAGATTTTTTCCCCACAAAATCTTGGGGATTAGTACAACTCATTCTCTGACACTTCACAGTATATTAGTACGAAAAGGCTTAACATCTGGTAGCTCTGCATTCTAAGCTCCATTATTTCTTAGCTACATGACAATAAGTCACTACACTTCCCTGAGCTTCCATTTCCTGATAGTAATTTACAACTCAATTTTGAAGGTATGTAGTCACTTTTAGAAAGAGCTTGCTACACACACTTCTCAAAACAGTGGATGATGATGATGGACAAGGCTGATTCTCATCAGCAAGTTAATCCTCATGTCCTAGAAATGGAAAGGCTTTCCCAGTATTGGCCAAGGTCAGAGATGCCATCAGCCAAGATAAGGGAACATTTTTGTTCTCACTTTCAAAGTCAAGGGAATGGCATAGATCTGAAGTAGAAAGGAACCAGCAGCACATGTTTTTAAATATTCATAAGGGCTGGAAATGTCTTACTCCTTTCGTTTTCTCTGCCATCTGCTTTTGTTTCTTTTCTTTTCATTCTTATGCCACAGCTGCAAATGAAAACAACCATACAATAACTCAAGTTAAATAAAAAAAATCAAAATAAAAACAATCTGAAGAAAAAGAGAAGATGAATTATAAAGTCTTCCCTGAGCTCTGAAGACAGTAGAAGCAAGATTAACATTTGATATGAGTTAAACCTTCTGGAGGCTAAAACCCATGCCCCATGCTTTTGGTGATAAGAGCAATCACAGTAAACAAATGGCTCCTACAAGCTACTTGGTGACTAACACCTGTGATTCCTATAGCCACTCCTTTATGTAGGCTAATTATGCCCATTTTACAGAAAAAGACGTTGCAAGGGCAGAGAGGTAAAATTGGCTTTTAATAGTGACATAGTCAATAAAAGATGAGACTAAGATTTGAATCCAAACCTTAGCTCTTTCTACTTTGACACTCTCAAAATGGGAAGGGACATGAAAAAATTAACTCGGGAAATATTTAAGGCAAACCATTTGTACTAAACTGATTATTCAGATAATTAAAGACTGTGATTATAGCTCTAATTAAAGTTAACTCAGATAATTGGTTGTTGTATTTGTGAATGTGCAATTAGAGTCTTCCACATAATTGCAGGGTGTTCAGTATCATACTTTCATTTATTAACTGCATGTCAACTAGAGCTTTGCTCAAGTGGTCACTGGTCTACCAAAGACTGTGATACAGCTTTTTTTTTTTTGGGGGGGGGAGTTCCTGGGCCTAAGGACTATGACCTGTGATACTAACAGCAGGGGCTGAGCCCCATTTGCCATGTCTTTGTCTGGAGGTCAATGAACACCTCATCATCAAGCACAATGTGAAAAGCTCTTATGGCCTACACTGTTGTCCTGAAAACTCTGAGCAGCATGTACCTGAAGAAAAACTGGCAGCAGTGGTCCTCATGTGTTAATTACACTTGCGAAGTCTATTATGCATAGAAAGGGCACCTGCTGGCAGTGAAAATGACTAGAATCCACCCTTCCTGTGCAGTGAGTAAATTGAGAGTTCATTTCTACAGGAGATAATAGTTTTCAGATTCCATTTCTTGTATCCCCTGCAAGGGGACGTACTTAACATTTAAATCATCTGCAGAGGAACAAACCTCCCTCAAATTTGCATGTTTCAGGCTCCCAGCATTTTACTTAAAATGCTAGTTATCCCTGCTGGCTCTTACCACCAAGGATGAAAAGCAAGGTGGTGAGGAGTCCCAGAGCACAATAGAATAAAGCTCTGAGCATTGACTCAAATTTCATGACATTTGTAGTTTCTGCCCAGAGTGGTAGCAGCAGGCTGAAGGTGATCAAATTAACCCTTGATTGGAGGTTCTGGGTTTTTTTTCCTCTTAGGGTCTTTCATTCATTTTTACATTGTACAGTTAACAGACATCAATTCCCACTGGCTTGTAATCATCCTTTGGTCAGATGTTTTCTTTTGTGACAAGAGACCAGGAGAGAGATGGGTATCATATAACCAATACAGGAGAGTCTGAACTTTGGTTCTCTCGAATGGTGGCCTGGTAGGATGAGGGCTCAGCAGCATTCCCTGCCCAACACCATGCTTTCAGTAGGCTGGTGACTCTGTTCTGGAGAGCGGTGGAATCAAAGGACACTGGGTCAACTTTCACAGGAAACAATAAACCACTATCAAATCCTCTAAGCTAACAAGATTGACAGATGATGGCTAGAATAAATAACTGGCTAGAATAAACACTGACTGTTTGCAAGAGAAAGTTTTCAGAGATGAAAAAAATGCTTCTTCATTAGAGACATACTTGCAAATACAAAAAAAATAAAGTAAAAGGCAGGCTGCAATCTTCTGTTTCTATCATAAGTCGTTGTTAAATATTTGGGTGCATATGCAAACATCTGCTTCTTTAAGACATCTAATTTTTATGGTGTCTCTACATGTGCATAATTCTTGCTTGTTTTTATAAAAACAGAATCAGACACACACAGTGTCTACACTGGGGAAATTTGCTGAACATCTTGGAGTATTGGTTTACTGATCTGTGAAACAGAGCTAGTAACACCTGTTTCACAGGGCTATTGGAAGAATTAAATGAGATTATAGATGTAAAAGAGACAGAGCAGTAGTTGGGGCTTAGGAAACAGCCCCCAATGGCAGGTCCTGTAATGTCTCCATGGTCCTGGAGCACCAGTTTTAAATTAGCTCATAATTTAGTAACCAAAACTTTCCAAATAATGGAAAGGCAGAGTCATGCTATTTAGCAAAGGAACTACATCCACTTTCCCAGCTGTATCATCTGAATACAGAAACACTTCTGTCTGAATGCAAAAAATAGGACTTGTGGGCTGTCTCTCCTAGTGGTACTCAAGGCCGCCCTTTACCACATTGTTTCACTCCATGTGGGAGAGTCTGAGACATATTTCTGTGGAGAGGCACTTGTGTCTATGAAGTGGGGCACTGCCTAGGAGGCTGTTGACATCTGTATGGCAGGGATTGCCAGCAGGTGCTCTTTACTGAGAGAGCCAAGAGAGCCAGAATAACTAAGTGTGTCTTGGGATACGTATGTTCCCTTTCTCTTCATCTCCTTTGTTTCCCCATTTCTCTTGCAGTCTCCCTACCACTTCTTTATCTGGGGTGTGTATTTTTTTTCTTTCCCTCTCTCTTCCCCTCTAACTCCCCAGTCTTCTTCCTCTCTGGCCTTCTACCCAGTGCCTCAGCCTTTTATCCAAACAGGTACATAGCTGGGAAATAAACCTAAGAATTTGTTCAGACACTCAAAATGAACAGCAAAGAAGCTAGATTTAGTTTGAGGAGTAGGACAGTTGAGCACACCCTCTGGAGACAACTCCCAGGCCATGTGGTCAGTGGCTTCTCACAGACGACTGCTCCTTTGTCAGGGTGAGGTGGGGTAGGATGTTTAGAAAGGGAAGGGATGGGTAATGACTGACAGGCCTTGGGACAGGGAAGAAAGCAATTGTGGGAACTCAGTCTATATAGCCTCTCTCCATCCCTGAATCTGGAGCTTGATGGGCAGAGGCAAAAAAGAGAGCAAGCTGAGGGCCAGTGGCAGCACCATCAACATTCTAGTGAGTCCTGCTGACATTGCCTTTAGACTTCCTCCTGCAGTATCTGCCCACTGGGTTGCATACAGAGGACCCAGAACCCAACAGCTCCCCACTGGTGGGTTGTAGCAGCTTAGTGTGCCTGTCTTCAGTACTTAATTACCTGTTTCTTTTCTGATTGAGCCTGACTCTTATCATGGTCTTTGTAGCACAGAGCCCAAGACATGGCATCAGCAAATATCTACCTCACTGAAAGTCACAAAGGTCCAGCAGAATCAAGAAGGCAAGAAAATCCAAAGGAGTTGTGAAGAGGCATGAAAAGGAGAAAAAAGGTGGTGAGGAGCACAATGTGACAAAGACACAAAAGTAGGGCTGGCTAATGAAGGAAGTAATAATCAGAGGGGAGAATTTGAAGCAGAGACATGGGAAGGAGGGAAGTTTCAGATGGGGTGGTGTTACTCTGCTGTGTGGCTGAGAGAGCTCTACAGTCTATAAAGTGCTTTTATAATACTATTGTTTAGGAACACTTTAGGAAATACATTTTTGCATTTTTAGCTCTCTAAAGACAAAGGCAGAGATTCAGACAGGAGAAGTCACTCTCTCTAAGCTACACAGCCAGGCCTTAATGAAGATGAGACAAAGAACTGAATGTTGTCCTGTCAGCCCAGCCTTGTTTGTGCTACTTCGTGGCCTCTCTGAAGGAGAAGCTACCTCTGTACAAGATGATAAATAGCATCAATGGGAGCTCAAAGGGAGGAGACACCCCCAGCGTGGTTTCTGAAGCTACTGGGGATGGAAGGGAAAGTCGTGGAAAGGAGATGGACCTAAGACAAACCAATGGCACTGGCAGGCACTGTGTTAGAAGAAAAGGATAAAGTAGAGCTGAGCTGCACCAGACCATGGCAGTGGGGACAGGGATCTAAGATCTTCACTTTGACCTAGGAGCAGAGGCAGAAGCTGCCAGTGAAAAGCGTTTAGCATTCCATGGAGTCTGGACACATCAGAGAACTTGGATAGGGGAAGAGAGTCCTGGGACCCTCAATATTTAGTGGCAAATAAGGTAGATTGATGATGAGGGCTTTATATCCTTATCTTTTCCTATCTTCAAAACTATCAAATCTACCTACTCCAGAAAGGATTAAAAAAAATAAAGTCTACACCAATGGTACCTGGAAGACATCATTAATGGATAATTATTTCTAAAAGAAACCAAGGTATAAAGAGACATAGTGAACCAAATGTGGAGTCCAAACACCTAATGGATCATTATGACACTGAAAATAAGCTGGGATTACACACTGCCCTTTAATCTCATCAAAGGTGGGAGAAAGGCATGGATAAATGACTCAGTTTAGCTGGGTACCAGTGGTTCATGCTTGTTACTTTAGCTGCTCAGGAGGCTGAGATCCAGAGGAACACAGTTTGAAATAGCCAAAGCAGAAAAATCCACAAGACTCCATCTCTAAAATAACCAGCAAAAAGCTGGATAGGAGGCATGGCTCAAGTGGTAAGAGCACCAGCTGAGCATGTAAGCTGAACAAATCTGAGGCTCTGAGTTCAAACCTTGGAATTGATAAAAAAAAATCCAGCTTGATCAAAAAAAGATATATACTAAAAAGAGAAACAGGCCATCTAATTTAGTGCTGTGCTCTAGAGATGGTCACTGGTTTTTATTTGTTGGTCCTGAGCAACATCCAGGAAGAGGGTGAGCCCAACATATTCAACCCAGGGGTGACTATGGAATGCCTTTAGCTTCCCAGGACTGCGTGGCTACCTGGGTATGCTTTTTTAGTGAGATAAACAGCAAATCTTAGGACTGACCTAGATAGACTTCATCTCCAACCAACGGTGAATGTTTTGAATCCTGTGTTCTTAAATGAGGGCTACAAGCTCTCACATGGATCACTTTCTCCTGAAGTACTGGATTTCTGGCAGGCAGTGAGTGCCTTTACACACACACACACACACACACACACACACACACACACACACACACACACACACACCCTTGGCTCCCTTATCAGCATCTGCAGACATGAGTTTTAATGACATTATACTAGAGAAATAAGTTTTTAATGAGGAAAACAGATTCAAATCGGCCACTTAGAGCCCTCTTTTCCAGGCAGTAAGCTACTAAAGAGAGATGGTGAGTTCATCCTCACCATGGCTCAGGCTTGAACCAGGTACTTCCCACCGGCAACCTCTTCTAGCTGGAGTACTTAGTCTATTACCTCATTTCATTGCTATGCAATTTTTTTCCTACAGGTGAGGAAATAAAGTCTTGGGCCAAATGACTTAGTCAACTCCAAATTTCCCTTACTTTCCCTCCACTTAAACTCATTTACTAAATAGAAAAGTTTTCATCTAAAGGAACTTTAGAAAGCTGGGCATCATTGGCTTATGTTTGTAATTCTAGCTACCAAGGATTCTGAGATCTGGGTATCAAGGTTCAAAGCCAGCCTGGCAGGAAAAGTCCTTCATTCTTATCTCCAATTAACCACCCAAAAGCAGGAAGCCGAGATGTGGCTCAAGTGGTAGAGCACTAGCTTTGAGCACAAAAGCTCAGGGAAGACACGGGGGTCCTGAGTTTAAGCCCCAGGGCCAGCACAAACAAAAAATTTAAAAACCCCAAAACTCTAGAGGGTTTCAAATCTGGCTTATGCTCCCAAAGATGAGGGTGAGTATGGCAGGAAGTGCCCGGACTAAAACGTGAAGCCCTTGAGGATCTGGATTGTTCCTGTCTCCAGGTTCCAATTTGTGTTGAGAAAAAAAAAAAAAGGCACACAACCTCTTGATGTTTTGCTCTCTCCACACTGAAAAAATGGGGAAGGTGTTACCTTTAAAACATACACTAAGAATGGTATTACCTGTATGACAGCTGTTGGGAAACAGAAGGGCTATGTCGTCAGATACCCCCAAACATGAGCATATTTAACTGGAGTAGCCCAGGGCAATAGCAAGTTACAGCCGTAACATTTCCTGATGCATTACTGGAGGAGGAAGAGTGGGGAGAAAGTGGGTAGCATCTTACCAGCAGTAGTCCAGCAGGTGTGGAGGCAGCACGGGGATGTACACGTGCTGCCAGTACATGGGGTAGAGCATTGCGGCCGAGCCGTGAATACAAGCAGTCAACTGCAACAGAGCAAAGCAGAGATTAAGAGATAAGAACCTAAAGTGAACAAGTATTATCATCGGGTATCAGTGTCAAATAAGTAAGTCCTTATCCACATATTTGAAAGTGTGAACTGAGAGGTCTGGAAGAGTCATTCTAAGTTAATTTACCCTAATGCAAATTTATTTATAACAGCTTTCTTTTCAAAATATCTACTTTCCCCCCACGGATTATAAAGCTAATGCAAGACTGGGGTATAAACTCTGTGTTGAGTACTTACCCACATAAACAAGACCTCGAGTTCCATTCCATTGCAAAGGTTTTATTTAGTAAAGAGAAAAGTAAAAGCCACTCAGGAGAGTGAGCAGAAGTTCCTGGAAACTGGTTGTCCTTAGCTAACTTCAAAAACAACGAAGTCACTGGAATAATAAATATCCTGATCAGTTTTATTTAACTACGAAAGGGAAGGAAGGCAGGGGTTTACAACTAAACTGGATGGCCAGGAGTGAAAGGCTCAAGCCCTGGAGGTGCTCCCATGCCTTAAAGCACTAGGTGAGGTCAGAGGCACAGCCTCACCCAACCTCAGCCTGCTCCTCTGAGCTGCCTCTGCATCCTCTCTTGGTCTTTGGCAGGAGCATCTCCATCTTGGGATTTCCTTTGGTTCTACAGATTTTGCTCCTTAGCTGAGCTACAAGGAAGAAATTGGGTAGTACCAATTATGACTTTTCCTGCTGCTTCTGGTAATAACCTTTCACCTAGGGTCATATTTTATGGTTTTGAATATTTTTAATAATAAAATATGATTCCTGGCTATGGTAGGTATTTAATAAATGTTAAATACATATATACACAGAACAAAAATGAGTATATATATTTTGAAACTGATTTATATGCAAGCAATATTCAAAACGAAATGTACTCACTACCTAACTTAGGTAACTGTAACCTCTCTGTACATCACCTTTACAATACAATTTAGTTTTTTAAAAAAGCAAGCAATAGTGGTTCATAAAGGACACAAACCCTTTGTGATCTTTTAAAAAACAATTTATGCTTCATTTTCTTTTCATTTCTGAGTAAAGGTTTAAATAATTATGTAGACAAATCGTTTCCTTAATGATGATTTCCTCTACTTTTATTCTAAGAAAGTCCTCCAAATTTTCTCCTAGCATTTAACTCTGTAATCCATCTGGAATTAATTTAGGTTTAAGAACTGAGGTGAGAATTTATTTTTTCCACATAGTTAATCAATTGCTCTGGCATTGGTTACAGGCTAATCCTTTCTCCTCTATACTTTTGACATGCGCCTATTTTGTATTCCTATTTTTGTTTCTTAAGAGCTAGAGAGATCATAAAATCAGCATTTGATATAATTAAAATTTTAGGAAAGAAAATAAGAAGGGATACAAATGCTACAAAATACAATATTGCAAAAGGAAAGAAAAAAAGCAATCTTTGGAGATGTAGTTAAGAAGTAAAAGAAGCTAACAACACATGTTTCTTTCTGCCTTTTTTCTTTATGTTTCTTTGGTTTCTAGGAAGCCTGTTCCCTAGAGAACCTTGCTTCTTTTGGAAGCTGTTAACTGGCCTTTGCTGACAGAAGGACATTTACGTGCTGAAAGAGTGACGTGCCAAGGCCCAGTTAAAAGAATCCCAAAGGTTAGTATAACATGACCAGCTTTAAATTGGATATTCTGCTGATGTTTCACAGTTGTGAGAGCTGTGTATTGAAGCCAGGGCACTACTTCCCCCATTCCCTTTTCCCTCTAGATCCTGTTCTTTAAATCAAGTACATGCCATGAACAGGAGATGATCTAGTGAGCACTGGAGAGCTGCTACCCAGGACTCCATCAAAGCTCCAATCCATCCTTCTCAATCTACTTCTAGGTTCCTCAATAAAGGAGGCTGTCCTTTATTTTGTCCAAATGACAAATCCCTTCAGAGTTTCTTACAGATGGAAAATCCTTGAATGGGTGGAAAACAAACCAACTATACTCTAATACCACCCTCAAGTCAGGACAGAAGATTACACTGGCCTTCAGCCTTGGCTCTTACTGCTTATCCTTTACCTAGTTGCCAGAGTACTCTTCTGAAAGTGCAGGTCTAGTCATAGCACTTTCTTCTCAGAAGTCCGGGGCATGGCTAGAGCACATATCTCCACCACCTCCCAATCTACCTTAAAGAGGGATCTCCAACCATGTCTCAACAGCCCTACCCCTCCCTGACCATTTTCTCTTGGAATATATAATGGAACAGTCATGGACTTCTTCCCTCGCTTCTTTCACTCATCTCCCACCCTGGTCTGGATTTGTCCTTCCTCTGGCCTCTGTACCAGTACTCCATTCCCCTTCTCCCTGAAGCCTCACTGGGGCTCCCTTGGGCACTTCCCCATTACTAACAGGACCACAATGCCTGTACTCTCCCCAGTACCCAGACAGAGACTCTGTCTCTCTTCATCTTGTTCTCAGTGGCACTGCATATATAAGTGTTAGTTAACACAATGTGTCTTGAATAAATAAAAAATGATTCCTACATCAAATATATTCACAACATAAAGATAGCTGCTTAGTGCTTAGATATCAACAGTAACTGTCCCAACATTTTTATGACTCTCACAGAGTGGGGCATGTAACACAAAGTCCAAAACAAGAACAGGTTTAGACATACAGATATGTATGTGGGAAAAATCAAGTTATTTATTCATTTATCCACTAATGCAATAATACGCCTCTCGTGTAACACATTAAGTAAATAAAAGCACTGAAAACATTGCATAAATTCATTAGTAATTCTTGGAAAAAGTCATCTCATGAATGATCCTGTTTGAGTTGGAAATTGATTACTATTTTCTTTATAGCATCTTTCCATGTCTTCTTAACCTCAAAATAAGTCTCCAAAGTAAAAGCCAAGATCTTAAAATTACTTATGCTTATTAAAAAAAAAAATCAAGGCCAGGCACTGGTGGCCTCACTCCTGTAATCTTAGCTATTCAGGAGGCTGAGATCTGAGAAACACTGTTTGAAGCCAGCCAGGGCAAGAAAGCCCATGACTCTTATCTCCAATTAACTAACAAAAAATCTAGAAGTGGAGCTATAGCTCAAGTTGTAGAGTGTTATCCTTGAGCACAAAAGCTCAGGATAACACCCAGGTCCTGAGTTCAAGTCCCAAGCCAGGCAGGCACGCGCGCACGCATGCACACACACACACACACACACACACACACACACACACACACACACACACATCAGGTTTTTAAGATGCTTGATTATTTCACTAGAGGATTTTCTAAGGGCCAAATCTCTACAACTGAGGTAAAATGCATTCATCTATTTAAGAAAACAAACAAAACAGAGAGTTGCCTGGCTCTTATCCAAAATACTACGTGGCACATATTATGTACATTGTTCCTCAAGAACAGTGGCTAAGCTGATTACAAGTAAAGTCTTACTACATGTCTATGCTTAACTAGGAATAATATATTGTGTCCTGTAAAGTATCACTAGCCATTTACTTTAAAAATAACTTGAAGGCCCATTTCTAAAAATAAGAGTCCTAAAGGGCTATATTCACTCCTTACAGAAGGTATATTTGTAAAGTAATGAAAGTATGCAATTTGGAATACAGTCAACAAAGGGGTATTGTGAATATTTAATTAAAATACAAGTTGAGGAAAATGATCCTATCAAAATCTCACTCAGTGGGAGAATATAAAGATAGTATGTGTAAAATTTGCCCAAAGTCATTAGTCACAATGAATATTCATCAGAAGCCAATTATCAATCCCACTTAATGACACCCCAAAAGATTTTGCCTGAAGCAGCTGAATAGTCTAAGACTCCAGACAAAACTAGACAAATTATACAGCCAACAGCCAGTCTAGCCAGCATACAGACTATAAAGTAAAGCGCTGGTGGATTTTGGCCACACCTTAGCAAATTCTGTCCTTGATTAAAGGTACACAAGATCAGTCATATCATGGAGCTTTATATATGACTCCATTAATTGTTTCCAGAGCTGAGAGAAGACAATGGGGGCTGGACATGAATGGTGAGTGATCAGTGATATAGGTGGAAAAATTACAAGGTCTTTTTAAGTGTAAGGTATTTCTCAGGGATAATGCTCATGTTGTCAGAATCCTAAGATTGCATCCCTGTCTGATACCTGAAGGCAGATCTGCAAGTTAATGTGGAAGTAAAAATAAGAATTCTTCCTTTAAAAAAAAAAAGTCCTCACAGTGTATGTGCCAAGCACTGTGTTAGAAGTTAAGGCTCTTGCAGAGTATTGTTTTAAAGAAATATGCATGTGGGAAAATATGCACATTGTTACATTTCACAGATTAAAAATAAAAAAGTCTCAGAGGTAAAATAACTTGCCCAAGGCCACATTGCTAGTAAGTGACAGAATTGGGACTCACATACAGGTCTGTCAGGCTGTAATGGTCACTGTTTCCACAATGCATAAATTAACTCAGAAAGTGTTTATGTGCCTGCCCTGTGCCATCCACTGTGCTGAGGATTCTGAAGTAGAAGAGGTATTATCCCTTTAGGCATTGCCTAATTATTGTAGATATGCATTGCCTTACTCCTAGATGACCAAACATCTAGGACAAAATACCAGTCACAGAAATAATAATTTCTTTTTTTAAAAGGACAAAGAACATACAAAGTTTATCACATGCCTAAGGCATGGGAGTTTTTGACTGGAAAAGAATCATTTTTAAAACAAACTCAGATCTGACCATTTCCTGAGGATTAGTCCCATTTAACTAAGGTGTTGTAGTGCCTTTAATCCACAGGAAATCCTAGACCAGGAAATAATGGCTATTAATAAGAGCAAAGGTTTATATGCCAGTTTGGGGACAAATACCTGAAAGTTTAGGTTTACAATAGCTGGAAAGCTTGCTTTTTGCCTGCTCTCTTTCATATACCTACCTGCACAACCAAAATTCTACTCAGTATCTTTTTTATCTGAGCAAGTCACTGTACATCCTGGGTCTCAATTTTCCCAATATGTAAAATGAGAGCCTGGACCATAAGGTCCCTGCGTCTGCCTCTAGGTTTGGCTCTAGAGGGACTGCCATCTTTTGAGGAGATTGTGCCTTCTCTGCCCCAGGAGGCAGAGGTCATATCCAACGCCTCTCCTTATCTCCTACTTTGCTTGACACAGGGCAGGTGCTAGATCAATGTTTGGGCAATTTGAGAATGCCTCTAGCTTAAACATAATCAGGAATGGTAGACAAGATTAGCAGACATTTAACAAATTACAGTTGTATAATAGATCACAACTATAAGTTACAAATTCCCAAGAAAGCATTCAGATTCCAAGGTCTAAATGCTGGCAAACAAACAAACAAACAAATCAGATGGTCCCAGTCATTCTTCCCATTATGGGATTCACAATGTTAAACAAATCAACACCTGCTATACAGGGTTACAGGCATTCAGATTTCCCACTGTGAACTTAAATATAAAGAAATTTATAACACAAAGAGAAGGAACAAGAGATTACTAACTTTAAGCATAATTCATTTTAAGCCCATCATTTCAATCAGGATCATTCTGGTTTGAAGAGTTGTAGAAAATATGTGTTTTAGACAAGCTGCTAACTTTCTGAACTTGAGGATTAAATTCTTTTATTAATTATAAGCCATCTTTGTCATCTTTAGGAAATAGTGCTACAATTCAATCAGTGCTGTGATTTTTGTTTTTGATTATGAGTTATTCTCTAAAGGAAAACCCACTGTAGAATCACTAGTTTTAAGCAAAATCTACAGGAACTCTGTAAACCTAATCAACCCTTCATGAGTACGAGAAAAAGCTTTAATTGTAAATGGTTCACCTACATTCCAACAGTGTCCATTTTATTTATTAGGAAAAGATTTGGGTTCTAAGAAATCATGTAAAGAAACTAAAGATGAGGAGAGGCAAGTGAGAGCCTCAGAAATCAAAGAACCATCCACTAGCTTAGACAGATGCAGGACATGTGGCAGCAAAGAATGTCCTGCTTTTCTTAGAAGATGAGATGTAGTACCTCCTTTCAATGGAGGCAGAGGAAGCAATCTTCAGGTAGTTTCTCTTTAAGCTTGATGGGACTCACCTTAATACTTCCAGACCCCATTATCTTGTAGGGAAAGGAAAAACAAACAATTCATCATGGAGTGAAAGCGAGTGCTTTCTCCCCCACAGCAGTATCATCCAATCCAGAGGAAGCCTACTCACTACACTTTCTAGTTTTTGCATAGCTACCTAGCAGCTAACATAATTATAGTAAGTTATTAACCAAGGTAACAAGCTTTCTTGCCAAGATTTGACACTTTAAAACGTTAAAGCAAACAAAACTGTCAGAGAAAAGCTTTAGCTGCCTAAGCAGAGGCAGAAACTATGGTAAGGCAAACTATAAAGCCTATAAGCACCAGGATGAAGGAAAGAGCTTTCTTGTCGTATTTAAGGCGAAAAAGAAAAAGGCAAGGTTATACGGAGATGGATAATAATTCATTTAAATATAAGGACAGCAAGTATTTTAGTTACTCTTCCATTTTGTGACAGACATTACTAATTAATTTATCTTGACGTTGAGATATGACCCCAAATGTCCTTCCTAACACTCAACTACTGGTGACCATTCAAATTTGGCACTTAAGAGCAAATCTGTTCTCCACTTCAAGCCTAATGTAAGTGCTTGTTTGTAAAATTTTCTAAGATTATAATTTATGGGGCTGGGAATATAGCCTAGTGATAGAGTGCTTGCCTCAGATACATGAGGCTCTGGACTCAATTCCTCAGCACCACATATACAGAAAAAACCTGAAGTGGAACTGTGGCTCAAGTAGTAGAGTGCTAGCCTTGAACAAAAAGAAGCCAGGGACAGTGCTCAGGCCCTCAGTTCAAGCCCCAGGACTGGCATAAAAGATTACAATCTATGTTTAGCTAATGGCTTCATATAATTATTTTTATAAGTAACTTTTTTGTGGTACTGGGGTTGAAATTCAGGACCTTGCACTTTTTAGGCAAGCACTCTACCACTTGAGCAATGCCCCTAGACCTTTGATTTAGTTTATTTTTCAAAGAGGGTGATATGTTCTTGTCTGGGGCCTGATTTGGACTATGATTCTCCTATACTTCTACCTCTTGAGTTGGAATTACAGACTTGTGCCACCATGCTTGGCAAGAATATTTTTTTAAAAGCAAACAGGCACAACTGAATATGGGAGTCAATATGGGGGTAGCCTATTTAAATGGAGAAGGAACTAAGAAACCTTCAGATGGTGAGGTACTAAATCTGTGTATATAAAAAATGAAAAAAACTCTCCCTTCTATAGTTTTGTGGGGCAAATCCAACCTTAGAAAGTGACAACAAACTCAGAAATTATTAAACCTACAAAGCAGTCCCTATTATAAGCACTTAATTAGCACTTAACTATCTGCCAAATGCTGAGGACAGTATTTCACATATATTTAACTCATTTAATCCTTAATAGGTAGGAAATATTACTGTCCCCATTTTACAGGAGGGGAAGCTTACATAAGGTCACAAGTTTATGGTAGAGCTAGGATATGAACAGTGAGAAGTTAAATCCCCCTGTCTGCTCTCAGATTACATGAAACTGCCTCTGTGATCTGATTTGTATTAATCTGACAATTACAGAGCATCTACGATGTGCACATGCCATGCCCTAAAGCAATTTAAAATAGAGACAGAAAGATCAAAATGCAAACAATCAACTTCAACACAAAAGCATTATGAAAGAAGTGCTATATTAGAGGTTCAAGTGTGTCAGCACAGAAAGAAGGAATCCCTAATTCTGCCTGGGGCAAGCACTGGGCAGCACAAAGAGAGAGGTACCAGAGCATTCAGGGACTAGAGGATGAGGCTAGCAGAGGTTGCAGGGAAGCCAGTCAGGTAGAGAAGTGGGTCAAGTGACCACAATAGCTCTTCAGGCCACTTGAGTGCCAGGTAGTAATGACTGCAAAGACGTGGGCAGAAATGACCACTGAAGCAACAATTAAGTCACTAGTGAGAAGTGGGCAGGTATGCAAACCTGCACGTCCCTATGACTGCTCTCTGGCACAGATGCATTCACCCCCACTACCACCAGTTATACAAATGGAATCTTCAAAACTGTCCCAGGATCACTAGTACCTTCCCTGCTTCTCAAAGTCAAATCCAATGTTACTGCTCACAAAGGTGAGGTTCAGTGGCATGTGCTACATTTGCAGAGTAAATAGTATATGCCCAGAGTTGGCTATGATTTTTCATGTCTGTTGTGATCACAAATCCTTTACTACTAGTCCTTATTTTACAGAAGAGCTCTAAGTGACTCCAGAGGTCAATTTGACATATCCACAGGCACAGGCAGTGGAACAGGGAGGATGAAGTCCACAGCAGAGGCAGAGCTGAACAAAACCATTGTGACTTGAAGTCCGGTGCTTCCTCCTTCAGCTATGTTGTCCCTTCTTGAGGGATAAGATAACAACAAGGCTGTCCGATGCATTTACTGTGAGAGCCTATGTAACCCTTAAGATAGAAGAAAAGCAAAAACATGAACTATATCCTTGTTTGTACTAACCCATGATTCAATGGCCTAATCTCATATCACCTAGGTTCAGGAACAACAGAGTGGGTTATAAACCCATGCTCTCACTAACTTAATAGATAGTAGGCTATGTAGCTTCCTAAATGAAACCATCAATTTCTGTCAAAGTGAATATCATACTTATGGATTTTTCAAGTATATTAAGATGTAAGTAAGTTTACGACTACTCATTAGTGTTTCTTGGTAGAGGTCTGATTCATAAGAATCATTAAGAAAGAAGTTATCACCAGGTACCAGTGGCTCATGCCTATAATCCTAGCTATTCAGGAAGCTAAGATCTGAGGATCAAAGTTTGAAGCCAGCCTATGCAGAAAAGTCCCAGTTAGACTCTTATCTCCAATTAACTACTCAAAAACCAGAAGTGGCACTATGGCTCAAGTGGTAGAGCACTAGTCTTGAGCACAAGGAAGATCAGGGAGAGCACCTAGGCCCTGGGCTCAAGCCCCACAACCAATAAAGAAAGAAAGAAAGAGAGAGAAAGAAGTTATCAGTCAGGTGTTGGTGGCTCATACCTGTAATCTAGCTACTGAGGAGGCTGAGATTTGAGGATCGCAGTGGTTTTTGTGTGTTTGTTTTGCCAGTTCTGGGTCTTTGGACTCAGGGCCTGAGCACCGTCTCTGGCTTCTTTTTGCTCAAGGATAACACTCTGCCACTTGAGCCAAAATGCCACTTCTGGCCATTTTCTGTATATGCGGTGCTGGGGAATTGAACCCAGGGCTTCATGTATGGGAGGCAAACAGTCTTGCCACTAGGCCATATTCCCAGCCCTGAGGATCACAGTTTAAAAACAGCCCTAGCAGAAAGTCTGTGAGGCTTTTTATCTCCAATTAACCACCAAAAACCTAGAAGTGGCTTTGGAGCTCAAAGTGGTAAAGCATTAGCCTTGAGCAAAAAAGAGCTCAGAGACAGTGCCAGGCCCCAAGTTCAAATCTCAACAACTGACCAAAAAAAGAAATTAGTTATCATTCTATCAGGAATATACAAACTGATTTCATAAATTTCTCACATTACTAAAATAATAAATTTTTAGGCCATGTTCATAATGAGTCTTAATAGAAACATCATCTCTTAAGATTACTTACATACATGTTCCCCAAATCACACTGGTGAACTGCCCTGTCATGTCAACATTGTCGAGAACTTGAAAAGATTATACTTAGTGATGTCCTGCTCTAGATTAGCCACGGCCAGATTAAAGCTCTCCCAAAGAGAAACATGAAGAAAAACAAAGAGCTAGTCCATAGTCATAAATGTCTTCAAAACAAATATAATCAGTCTCTATTATGTAGCCTCAAAATGCAAATAAGTCTATGACACAAATAACCAGCACCAATGAATAAATATTGTATGTATCTGGAAGAACAGTCTGTTCATTGGTTCCAAATATGGCTGTGTACCAATCTCCTAGAAAATGTTTTAAAACAATCTAATTCTCTGGTTCCATATAAGACCTTTCAAACTAAGTGGTGGTTGTAGGTGCTTCCCACCAACTGCATTTTAGTAAGTCTTCTGGGTGATTTTTAACATTTGGGACCCCTGACTATGAGAATCCCGTGTCTAGTTCAAAGTGGAGAGACTTACATTTGTTGAAGCAAAGGCAGGAGAGGAAGGTAAAATCTAGTATGGAGGGCACATCTGGTTGAAGTTGTATCAAAGGATCACAAATTAAACTATCCATGCTCCATATTATATTACAGAGTCTCCATAACATCTTACAGCTCTCTTCATTCTAGTTATAGTTCAACAAGAACAGAAAACCAGCTCACACATAAATGAAGCATATAGTTCACAAAGCAGTTAATTATATTTACATTTAAAACCAGAGAAAGACCATATAAATAAAGCATACCAGTCTTTGCTTCTACTTCCTGTCAATGGAGGTTCCTTTCATGGGTTTTTAACAGTTTTTAATATCATCTGAGCCACAGTAAAAGTTTATGTAATGGAGATTAGCTAGGCAATGATATTCTCATGGTTGGCTGCCGAGCCTGTAGTTCATGCCACTTCATTACATTTTGCTAAGGATTTCCCTCTTCACCAAAAGGATTAGTTTTCTTCTCACTTCTTTGAATACTCTTAGGTTGTGAGCATGAACTAGGTTAATCTCTTTCTCTTTTAGCATATAAAAGATGAACAAACAAAACATTCAATTTATTTTATTTTTTTAAAATAGAATACTAAATTTAGTCTTAGAATTCTCTGTTTGGGAAGTTTCCAGTTACAAGGTCTTGGCTTCCCTTGAGCACAGTTTGAAACAAAATAATGCAGTTTGTTCCGGGCTGGAACATGCAGAGTGGAGCGTGCAGGCAGAGGGCCCTGGCTTGGGGCCAGGGCTTCAAACCTCCTTACACTGTCACTCTCCTCTCTGCTTCAAGGGCCGCAACACAGCAAACTATTCAGTTTTTCTACTCCTGAAGAACTGGGAAAGCTTTGCACACATCATTTAGGTGCCAGGACCACCACACAGGCTGGCACAGCCACGGCAAGGTGGAGTTCATCCGGAAAGAAGTAAAAACGAAGCTGATGTGAAAACTTGCCCTATCTACAAACTGGCCCTTTCTCAGGTCACAAGACCAGATGGTGCAAGACAATGAATGCTGTCAGGGGAGTGGGCGGGATGGGACAGCGCAAGGTTGGGAAAGGATCCAGGCCGTCCCTTCAATACTAAAGCAGCTACAAAAGGCCAGACTGAGTGGTCCTGGTGAGGACACAGAGTTATCACTCTTCAGGTCCCCAGGGCCCAAGTCTCACATTCTCTGGGACAAATGTTTGTTGCTAGTTGAAAAGATACCATCACAAAAGTAATAATACTTTTCAGTTACAGGAATCACACAAATAATGAGGTACAGAGGCCTCATGATTTGTAACAATCTGGCCCCTAAACTACACCTCCTTCCTAAGTATTTGCTGGCTAAGATGAAGTACTTAGTATACCTTAAGAAAGTAAATATAGTTTTACCATTATGTACCTGGATATTCTGTTTTAGGAACTTCTTCTAGTACCCTAAATTTATAAAAAGGGGTAATTAGGGCTGAAATACATGTGGCCTTGCAGCCACAATGATCACTGCAGAGCCAAGCTTAGGGCAGCTGGAGCAGGGTAGGCAGAGATTACACAAACAACAGGCTAACAAACAGTGATGAGAGAAATAGGGCTTTGGCTAACAGAGCAGTCTGCCCGTTAGAAACTCACATGTTGGCCTTCTGTTTCCCTCCCGTGCCTAGAGTGGTGCAGAGCCCACAGAAGCAGCTTGTTAAATCTGAAATGAACAGCTTAGATGTGCACACAAAGACAACACCAGGCTGAGGCTCTGTCATTCAGACATGGTTGACAGAACCATGCCACAGTATGAGGTAGCCAGAGGGACACTGGCCTGGGGCCAAGCAAAGTAGATTCTGTAGCTCATCTTAAACAAGGCACTTCAACTTTCTGGGTGTCAATATTCTCATCTATAACAAAAGGACAATGAAGCAAAGTAGCTAAAAGGACTAATAAAGAAATATGACATATACATGTACATATATACACTTATTTATATACATACACATATATTCATGTATTTATATATTATATACATGTATAAAAATATATATGTATATATGATTGCACAGCACCTGACATAGTACACAGCTCAGAAAAGTTAACTTCAAAGAAATTTAACATGCCTGTAATCCCAGATACTTAGGAGGCAGAGACTGTAAATAAAGTGTAATTTGAGGCCAGCCCAGGCAAAAAGTTTGTAAGATCCCTACCTCAACCAACAAGGTGGATGTGGTAGTATGTCTTTTGTTCCAGCAACACGAGAGGCATAGGAAGGAAGATCGTGATCTGGGGCTGATCCTGGACAAAAACTTGAGATCCTATCTGAAAAACAGCTAGCTCAAAAAGGGCTGGAAGTATATCTCAAGTGGTAGAGTACCTGTCTAAAAAGTGTGAGGTCCCGAGTTCAAGTCCTAGAACTACTGGAAAAAAGAAAGGAGTAAGGGGGAATGGGTATAGGGCTTACCATATGAAGTACTGGGCATACATACAGTTAAATAAAGATGGTCTACACTTGTATTTTGCAGATGCTTTAAACACATCTCTCTGGCAGTCCTGGAGTCACACAAGAAGTTTCTCTAACTGCTACAAAATCAACTTTCATTGTCTACCCAAATCAATCGGGCCCAGCTGCACCAATCACTCCTTTATCTGCCAGCTTTAGCTCAATGTTTTCGACTCTTAATAAGAACTTACAGGGGCTGGGAATGTGGCTTACTAATAGTGTTTGCCTAGCATGCACAAAGCCCCTGGATTCGATTCCTCAGTACCGCATAAGCAGAAAAGGCTGGAAGTGATGCCGTGGCTCAAGTGGTAGAGTGCTAGCCTTGAGTAAAAGAAGCTCAGGGACAGTGTCCAAACCCTGAGTTCAAACCCCAGGACTGGCAAGAAAAAACTAAAAAAAGAACTTACAAGTTACCCCAATGAGGCAGCTCTCTGTCTTTGAGACAGTCCTGTTTGAGGGTTCTAAAAATAGTGTAGGAAATGACATCCAATGAGCATAACCTAGTGGCAAAGCCCTTTGAAGAGGTGCAGATTCATCCGTACACACTGTTTCTGGCTTCTCTTCCTTCTCCAACACTGTCATAATGATCTATTGGCACACAGCCTCTCCTACTGACCAAGATGTGATCTCAGCCTCCACCTCTCCAGACCAGCTGGCTGCTCTGTAACTGGGCAATAATGTAGAATGTAGAACGTGAAGGAGTCCTGGTAGAACTACATGTTATCATCTCTATAAAGGTCTCATCTCTGATCTACCTGGCATCCATGGGATTTCCAAAAAGCAGTTATGCATTAGCCACAAGAATATAGAAGAAAAATGGGACCTTTGTGCTACAAAAAAAAATCACACTGCTGTATTTACATTAGAGAACAAGATTTAGCTAAGTCTTCCCTATTTATCATTTATAAAGGAAAACAATCAATATACATTAACTGAGCAAAAAGAACAAAAACTTACATTTTTCTTATATAGAATATAGTGATGTTATTGACCAAGACACCCTGGAATGCATATTTTCTAAATGAATTAAATATTGCTGGATTTATCTCTATTGACATATAGTAAATTTTATAGCAGACAGCAATCTGGATTGCCAATGTATTCCAGGCCATGTCAGGCTCTGTCAAGAGAAGGTATTAGAGCACCTTGGCTAAAACAGACTTTCCATTCTCCATTTCATCTACAAGAAGAGGAAATAAAAGGCAACAATAGGAAAACTTGTAAATTCAAAATTTGGAGACGTCAATAGACTTGAATAAAATTATTCAGCTACTTCAACTCCAGTGGAACTCCACCTCCTTTATCAAGATGCTGCCAAGTAGATGTGAATCATAAGGAAAACCTCACTTCCCCCAAAAGGCTTCTAATGGCAATCAGAAAATTCTCAACTTGGTTTGGAATCAACCATTGGTAAAACAACCCTCCCCCCAATTTTTGCTTAAGTCAAAGTAATACACATTTATAATCTTAACTACTAACTAAATTGTGGCAAAGGTTTATACTGAAAAGCTACTGTCTACTATATGATTCTTAGTAGTCACATTCAACACAGACTTCTCCCCTTGTTTCTGAATAACTGCCTCTTGGGTTTATTTTTTTATTTTTATTTTTGTCAGTCCTGGGGCTTGAACTCAGGGCCTGAGCACTGTCCTTGGCTTCTTTTTGCTCAAGGCTAACACTTTACCACATGAGCCACAGCGCCATTTCTGGCCTTTTCTATATATGTGG
Organism: Perognathus longimembris pacificus; assembly: GCF_023159225.1. Classification (NCBI taxonomy): domain Eukaryota; kingdom Metazoa; phylum Chordata; class Mammalia; order Rodentia; family Heteromyidae; genus Perognathus; species Perognathus longimembris. Next base: position 153,166,177 of record NC_063161.1, read on the forward strand.
TACTGAAGAATCGAACATAGGGCTTCACGTATACAGGGCAAGCACTCTTGCCACTAGCCCATTGGGTTTACTTTTAAACATTAAAATCTGATCTCCTGTTATGGCATTTACTGATTTATATGGTAACGGTATTTACTGATTTATAATAAACATATGCACATATACAGATTCTTCTCTGAAAGTTTTGTATGCATTAACCATTTTAATTCTACTTAATATGGGATCATGAGTGACCCAAAGAACAAAAGCTGTTTTGGGGAAAAGACTAGAAAATGAGAGGAGAGGGACTAGACAAGAAATAGATAATCTCTTGAGGGATTTCATTCTAAAAAGGGGAATAAACATGAAATGAAGGGGGTAGGGGTCAAAGAAGTTTTGTTTAGTCCATAGGTTTGGGTGCTACTATATCACACTGGTGAGCTCCAAAGAAGGTGGCAGCACAGAAGGACAAACAGATGCTGGAGAGAAGAGCTTACTGCTGGAGGCAGCATGAAGGAAGGCATGGAGAAGGAACATTCTCTAAAAGCTCCTCTGAGCCATCTCTAAAACTTCAGTCCCTCACCACCTCCACCCACTCTCCTCAGTTGCCATCCTTACACCTCCTTTGTTACATTAGCGAGAGTACTGTACATTTAACTTATTTATTTCACTTGGTTTCCTGTAGGTCTACCCTACTAGAATATAAGCTTCTAGTTGGCTACGGTATCCCCAATGCTAAAATAAATCTTCTGTGGGATGAAGCCAGGTGGATCAGCAGAGTTACTGGCCCAGTGGATGACAGATGGTTCACCCACAAAGGGGAAGCAAAATATGAAGCCCTCAGAAAGTCAAGAGATGTGGTAAGGGCTGCTGGGATCCTCTTCTGAGGGCTTCTATCAGATGGATATAGAATTCTGGGTTGGAAATCTTTTTCCCTTAGAAGTCCAGAACACTATTTCACTGTCTTCTGGTTTCTAGAATTATAAACTCACACTTAACATTGATTCCTACCCTCTGTACAAGAATGACTTTTTCTCCATTCCTGATAGTCTAAAATTTCCTAATGAAAGAGCTTAGTATCTTATTTTCTGTCAGATTACTTTTTAAAAGTACACACACATAAAGTAAGAACAGCATATAAACAACTTAAGGAATCGAAACTTACCACTTACGCCAGGAGTCAACAAGCTAAAGTAAAAAGGCCAGTGTGGTCTCCTGCTAGTTTCTGTAAATATAGCTTCATTGGAACATGGCCACACCTACAAGTTTACCTAAGGGTCAAAGCCCAGTAGTTGTATCAAAGATAGTATGGGCTCCAGAATCAAATATTACTTGGTACTTCATAGAAAAAGTTGTTGAACCCTAACCTAGCTTGAGAATGAAAACAGTCAGTATAATATTTGTCTAGCAGGCATAGGATATACATTTTAATCTCAATGCTAAAAAAGAAAAGTTAATACTACCAGGTGCCACTGGTTCATGCTTATAAACCTAGCTACTCAGGATGCTGAGAACTGAGAATCACAGTTTGAAGCCAGCTTGAGCAGGAAAGTCCATGAGACTTTCATATCTCATTAACCACCAAAAAGCCAGAAGTGGAGCTGTGGCTCAAACCTTAAGTAAAAACACTCAGAGTTAGTGCCCAGGTCTGAGTTCAAGCCCCAGGATTGGCACGCATACATGTACATGCACATGTGCACATGCACACATGCGCACACATACACACACACAGTTAAAATCTGACTCAAACTATGATTCAAATTGGTCTCAAACTATGATTCTCCCAATCTCAATCTCTTGAGTAGCTAGGATTAGTGTGAGCCACAGTGTCCTGCTACATTTAAACTTTTGATCCATTTAGAATTTCATTTTGCAAGAGAATTTTTCTTCCACTTCTATTGACAGAAACTACTGAAAAGTTTGCCCATTCGTCACAAATACTCCTGTGCCTTCTCTATTGTGTGTGTTTTTTTTACCCTCATGTACAAATGATCTATGTCTAGGTATTCAAAGTCTAGTCCATTAGTCAGTTTGTACTCTCACAGATGCTATGGCCAGCATCTTTATTACTACAGCTTTATAAGACGTTTATGGAAAGGCAAGTTTCCATAATCCATTCTTTTTCCTTCAATATATTTTGGTGCCTTTCTCTCTCTTTCACTCTTTTTTACATTTAATTAGTATTATTTATTTACTTATTTTTTTCTTGCTGATCCCAGGCCTTGAACTCAGGTCCTGGGTGCTGTCCCTGAGCCTCTCTGTGTTTAAGGCTAGGGTTCTACCACTTGACCCACAGTTCCACTTCCAGCTTCTTCTGAGTAGTTTATTGGAGATAAGACTCTCATGGACTTTCTTGCCCGGGCTGGCTTCAAACCACAATCTTCAGATTTCAGCCTCTGAGTAGCTACAATTACAGGCATGAGCCACCAGTGGCTGGCTTACATATTAATTTTAAAATTGGCCTACTAGGTACTATGTCAAACCCTACTGGGATTGGAAATGAAATTGTAGTCAATAAATGTATAGGTCATTTGAGTGAAATGGCATCTTTGATACAGAAACCTGCCTACTTACAAACATGGTCACCTTTTTTTTTCCTCCATCTATTAGCAACCATGGAAATTTTAACTTTAATGTTAAATTATATAGTTATATTAGTTATATTAGTAGAAGTGCAGCATCATTAACCCTACATATCTAGCTCAACCATCTTAGTTACTATAAGATTTTAAAGAGATTTGCCTACTATCTTGTCTAATATTTTAAAGCTTACAATAATGAGTAACACTGACTAGTTATTTTCTTTACTTGGACTACCTATTCGTGTGGCTAAATGTTAATGTTACACAAGTGTTGCAAGAAAAGCTGGCAAGTAATTCTTCTTTGCTCTTGACTTGGGTATTTACCTGTTCTTTATCTGTTCCTTCAATTGTCTGATAAATATATCTATAAAAGGTATGTGGGGTGACTGTTTTATCTAGACACATTTATTAAATGTTGACTCAAGATCTATAGATTACATGATCTATTTAATTTCCCTACTTCTTTCTGAGTCAATTTTGATAAATGACATTATTCTGTTGATTACATTTTAGTTTTTAAATACTATCATAAAGTTGGTAGCAATATTTTCTTACTACGTTTAAAATCTCTGCTGCATCTGTTCCTTAAATTTATTCCTTTATTTCATTTTAGTTTGGGAAAGGAGCAGAAATAACTTTGTATGTTTAATCTACTACATTTATATGAACAAAATTACACAGAAGGTACATTCTTGCTTTTCCATAAGGATAGAGAAAAATAATGGAATCCAATAAAGCTGGTGTAGTGAAATAAAATGATGAAATATGTAAAGTGTTTAGGACAGTGAGTGGCATATGATAAGGGCTCAAAGCACCATTTGAAGACCTTTGATTCTACTGAGATGATTTTTGTTCTGATGGAGTTTTATCATTCAAAGCAGCAGTGACTTATGGGCTGGCCTCTTATAAATGTGCCCTCATTTCACTCAGCCTTGTAAAGAAGCAATGCTAAATGGGACTGACAATACTTTCATTCTGGATCTTCATGTCCTAAGATTGTTGACTACACAAGTAAATTACAAAAAATAAAATGTAAAATGGAGGTATATTATAAGCTGTCATACGTCTGTTACCTACCAAGTGCTACGTATGATCCTTGAACATAGTAGGCAATCAAAACATAGTGAAATTATAGTGAAAATTCTAAAAGTCTCACACAATTTTCATTATAAGGTATCCTTCATCCATGGGTAAATACAACTGATTTTCACCATCCTTTTCTTTTTTTTTTTTTTGGTATGCCAGTACTGGGTGTTGAACTGGGGTTCTGGGCACTGCCCTTTAGCTTTACCATTCAAGGCTAATGCTTTACCATTTAAATCACAGCTCTATTTCTGGCTTTTTAGTGGTTAATTAGAGAAAAGAATCTTATGGGTTTTCCTGCCCAGGCTGCCTTTGATCTGTAACCCTAAAATCTCAGCCACTTGAGTAGGTTGGATTACAAGTGTGAGCCACCAGCACTGGTTATTTCTACCATCTTTAATAGAAAGATGACACATCTCCCAGTCAATTTCTGCATCTGTATTACTTAACAACAACAAACCTGAAAACAGATATTGAATGTGTACTGAGGTCTGTGATTTAATCTTAAGCACAAGAAAACATAAGATTAATTTTTTTAACTTTAATGTTAAATTATATAGTTATATTAGTTATATTAGTAGAATTGCAGCATCATTAACCCTACATATCTAGCTCAACCAGGGGTATAATTTAGTGACAGACAGTTTGGATAACAAGCAAGAAGCTCTAGGTTAAATTCTCAGCAATGAAAAACTAAATAAAAATAAGAAAATAAATAAAGACGAGAGTAACAAAGATAGACTGATAAATGGCATAAACAATGTACAGATGGATAAATATGTGATAAAATAACTTCACTAAATTATTATTTGTCAAAACTAGATGGAATTCTATTAACGTTCACTGTAAAGTTATTGAAAACTTTCTAGAATGCTTGAGAATTTTTGTAATAAAAAATTGAGAAAAACAAACTATACTTTTCAAGTAAAAAACTAAAATAAAAAGAATGTGAAAACATGTCATTTATATATTAAAATATTATACTTTAAAGAGTTTATTCTAATTTATAAGAAAAATATCAAAAATCCTTTTGATAAAGGAGAAAAGATATTAATAAGATAAACAGAAAATAAACTCAGAAAATAAAATAAAAATATTTATTTCCACCAAAGAATTAAAGAAAGTAAAAAATGCTACTTTGCCTACTTTATTAGAAAAAATACACACATCATTGAGGCAAGGCTGAAGTGAAAGTGGTCCACTCTACACAGGTGGCAACATTCACTGAAACAAGCACAGGGTTGGGGAAGTGATGCGGCAGTCTCTAAGTCACGGTGCTCATCAGGTTCTTAGACCTGGTGCTCCCACTCCTTAGAATATCATCTACATCAGTCAAAAGAAGCTAATAGATGATTGCTGTAATATTACTAGAGAATAACCTGCAACAAACTAAAAACAATCAAGAGAAGAAAAATTTTGGTAATGGTAATATATCCACATAATGGAACACCTTGTACACATTTTTTGAAAAATGAGACTGTGGTGAAAATGGTAGAGCACCAAGTGCAGGGCCTTGAATTCAATTCCCATTTTTGATACACACATACATACACACACACACACACACACACACACACACACACGTCAGTAATGAAAGCTAAGGTGGAAAGAAGTACAGTGCTCATAACACACAATCAAAAGAAAAACTATTTCTAATTGATTGTGAAACTATGAGAATAAGTGAAATGTGCTTTGACACTGTAAAGCAGCATGAATAATGAATTAAAATGATGTATTACTGTATGAGGGGGATGTGGCTAATTCATTTTCCTAAAATTTCTTTAATCTTGCTGCTAAGTCCTTCTATTAGATTGTATCACTGAGACGCCCGTGTGCAGACTGCACTCACCGTGCTCAGCTTGCTGCAGGCAAGAAGGATCCGGCGCTCGTACAGCATGCTGGCGTACAGATGTAGCATGTTGTTGACATCCACAGCCACAAAATATTCTGTCAGATTTCTCTAAGAAAAAGAAGAAGGCAAAAGTTTGTGGCTGCTTTTGTTTGTTCTTATTACAAACAGTACCTAATAACCACAAGAAACAGAAAATAATAAGAAAGAGTACATGCTTCTTCCTTTGTCCTGTTCTTTCTAACTGGGGGACCAAATCACAGTCATGTATAAAGTCATGAAATTTTTGCAAAGTTGGAAGACAAGTTGGAGATGAGCAGCAGCCTGAGCAAATGTACTTTTGTGTGGTGATTATAGTTTACAACACAAGGTCACATATAACACTGTGTCTACTTTTCATGTGAATATGAAAGGTGAGAGAAACAGGAATTTTACAGTCTCACAAATGAGGAAACCAAGGTAGGGGAGATTTGCCAAGATCAAATGGTCTAATAAGCAATGAAGACAGGACTGCTGCTCAGATCTTCCAGCCTGAGGCCCTAGAACTTTCCTAAGGTACTGCGCTATGTGTCTAAGCAAAAGAAAGCACCCAGGGACCAAAGTACTTTCCAGACATTTCCATTTCTATCTAGCAGATCCCAGCCTCCAAACCCTGTCCTATGCACACTGCCAGTGTCTCCCCTTCTCCTTAGCTTATGGTCTCCAAAATGTCTCACCCACAATTAAAGCCACTTTATAAAGTTACAACTTCCAATATTTCTCGCTCAAAGAGAAAAAAAAAATAGTAGCCAAATAGCACAGCAGCCAGTTGTGACAAAGCAGTTAAAACAGCGCTTTTGTCTGGGGCCTGACCTTCATTCTTTAATTAGTACTACCGATTATTATTCTTTAAATTTTAGGAAAAAATTGAATGTGTTTGGCTTCAACAATCCCTTCTGTAACCACCTGACTTTAATAATACACATGAATATGCTAATTTCTTGAATGTTGCGGGTTTTCAATGTCTCACAAAATAATCCTCTACAAATGAAAGAGGTTTGGGGGATGGAACACTATTGCCAGGGGTTTAGTTTATAATGATTGAAGATCTATAACCCATAATTTGAAGTAACCCAGGTAGATTTTACATGCAAAATAATGTAAAGTGGTTTTCAACAATATTATGGGTTGTGAGTTAAGAATAAGCACTTATCTTATGATTTATGATTGTTTGACTGGAGTACCAGGTTAACCACCAACCTTTATAAATAAAGGCCATGTGAGTTAGACGCCAGGTACCTTAGGCACTCTGTGTAACCTTATGCAATCATCATAAAAATCCAGTGGGTACTAGTCTTTCCAATACAGATAATGATACCGGAGACATTCAGTAACTGCAAGAGTAAGATCTGACTTTAAAGTCTATATATTTTCTCTTAAGCCTGTCCCTATTAAATACTTTTCAACACCTATATGTAAAAGGCTTTGCAGAGATTTCACTAAACACAGAAACCACTCCTTGACATGATGGTGCTGACATTTGATACTGATATTTGACAGAGGTAAGTTAAGTGGGTAATCACAATTCAGACATGTTTTTTTAGGTAAAATTAATATTCTGAAGAAAGTACTGTGTGGAGGAAAAAGCAAGATTAAGATTGCTTTTAAAAATTATTGCTACCTCCTTTACTGAGCAATCCTATGGACTAGGCAATAGACATTTGACCTGACTTCTTTCTAATCTTCCAAGCAACTATGGGAATAGGCATTACCATGTGCACTCTTTAGATGGGCAAACTGAGGGTCAGGAAGATTTAGTAATCGAAGATTATTCAGCTAGAAAGGGTAGAGGTCAGGTTTCAAAACCAGGTTTCCTGCATCCACAACGCAAATGTTAACATCATGCCATCACAACTCTTTAACAAACACAATGGCAAAACAGAACACATACCAAAGGCAGTCAGAATTAGGCAAGAAGTACCTCTCTTGCCTGTGCGCAGACAGCACTGAGCTAATGTCAGAGTGGGATTTGTGCTAGAGACAGTGACATGGCAGAGCTTTTCTCACCAACAAAAATATAAGACCCTCAGCTGAGCATTTCAGCAAAAGCTTAACTGCTGATGAATTACATGAATTTTTCTTTTAAGAGAGGATGGAAGTAAAAAGAAAATAGAAATGAGGAGCTTAAAGAAGGCCAGAAAGCCCATTAGCACTTTTGACAGATCCAAAGATAACTCTGAAGCCACCAAAACGTGGCCTCAAGAGTCTGCCAAGAAGTTTCACGCTGGGTAGAAATATGTTACACAGCTTGCCGTCCAAATAGGGAGACACAGCGTCAGAGACAAATCCTGTGCCTTATTTTGGTGGGAGAAAAAAAAAATTACAAAGATACTTTTGTGGATGGCAAAGGGAACATTTCCCAAATAAAAACACCGCTTGACTGAGGCAGGCCCCCCATTCTATCAGGATCCTGAGGGACTCAGGTGCCTATTCCAGAAACTTTACACAGGTATGTTAAAAATATGTAACATTTAGCCAAATTCTTGCTAAACTGTCATGTACTTTTTTTGGTATTTCTCATCCCATCTGTGCTGATTACCAAGATATTTGTGTCTAAACAGAAGCTGTCTTTCTTTCTTATCTGCTTCCTCCCCTGCTTCTTTCCTTCTGGGATGCCACCCGCCAGAGCGGATGGGACTGCCAGCAGCCCCTGCCTAGGAACCTCACTCTGCCAGCCCTGGGAATACTTGCAGGGCAGGGGGGCCCTGGAGCACTTGAAGCTCTTGTCAAGCCTGGGCTCCAGAGAAAGCCCCTTGGAGACAGGGATCTCCTCCTGCTGTTGTAAAGAATTCAGTAGCTGAGCCATGCCTTTTCAGATTTGCCCTGCCCTTTTCCACTCCCGCGACCTTCATGTCTGCAATTTCTTCCTAGAATGCTCTTCTCTGCCCCTCAACTACTTGTCAAAACCCAGCCCCAGTGACACCACCTCCTCCTGGAAGGCTTCCTTGCCTCTTCATTTGCCAACCTCTCCTTTGCGTTTCCATGGCAATTTGTCCCTATCTTACAATAACTCCATTTTAAGTATGTTTTTCCAGTAGGCTAAGTCCCTTTGCTAAAATTACATATCCCATAATCTAGTAGTTGATGAAAGAATGAATCAGTGAGTGGAGGAAGCAACCGACTGAAGATTAGGGGCATAGTAGAAACTCAGCCTTGCAGAGAGACCATGTGGTGTACCAGGAGGAATAGAGAAGTTGACTTTAGAAAATCAGATTCTATGTCTGATCAAGGAATCAAGTACTTGATAATAATGAAGGACACACAAAAATAAGTGACCCTGGGGTTTGTCCAGAGTCAAGTAAAATAGCTGGGGTGGAGGGTAAGAAGGGGCTTGTCAATGTATCTGTGGCTACTGCTGAAGAATGTAAACAAACTGGTGGTTTGTTAATAGGGGAACAGGCAGGGCAAGGGAAGTGCCCGTAGAAGCAAGTGGGCAGTTCAGAACCAGGTCCATCGGATTTCTCCGATGGGGAACATTAGAGCACAAGAAAAGAGTTTCTTCCACAGTACAGTAAACTGTCCTTAGTCAATACTGTAGCCAGGCCAGGTGCAGCAGTTAATGGCTGTAATCCCATCTACTTGGGAGGTAAAATATGGAAGATTCACAGGCTGTGAAGGACTAAATTTAGCGACTCAGATAATCTTAGCTACTCAGGAGGCTGAGATTGAGGTTGCAGTCTGAAGCCAGCCTAGGCAAGAAAGTCCAAGACTCTTATCTCCAATTTTAATCATCAAAAACCTGAAAGTGGAGTTATGGCTCAAGTAATGGAATGCCAGCCTTGAGTTAAAAAGCTAAGGGACAGCACCCATGTTCTAAGTTCAAGCCCCAATACTAGCACAAAAACAACTAAGTTGAGCCTGGCCAGGTAGGGCTGGGCTTGTAGTTTACCTAGTAGCTAGGGAGGTAGAGGCAGGAAAATCAAAGTCCAGGCTGGCCCAGGTAAAAAACCATAAGACTTCAACTGGTAGAATGCAAGTGCCATGGGTTCAAACTCTAGTACCACCAAAAAATAAAAAGGGATACATCTCCGTTTATAAGAGAAACAAAGCCTATCATGCTCTCCTAGCACTTTCCTTTGGTGAACTAAGTCCTTGACCTCCAGTTTCTGTCTCATATAACCGACAATCAACACACACATGTAATTCAACTTCTTCTGTGTGCCTAGCGCTACTCTGGGACCTGAGACTACAAAAATAAAGTTCTGTTTTCCAAATCTTCATATGGGGGTGGAAGTACTATCAGACCCAGAAACCCAGTATACAAAGCACTGTGGTCAAGGCTACCTCCAGGGATGGCAAAGAAAAGCAGGCTCATTTTGTTGATTGATGCACTGGGGGGTGGGGGGTAAAGGCATATTCTACATAGAGACAGAGGTAGAGACAGGAGGTGAGAGGAGATACAAGCAGGTAAATGGAGGAAAAGGCAGAGGGAACTGAGGGCAACAAGGCTCCCTCCCTCTTAGGGAGCCTAGACTCCTACCACCTCCTGCCAGTAATAGGGAGCTACTAAAGGAACAAGACATGATCATATATGTGTTTCAGAAAGGTCCCTCTGTGGCTCTATGGAGGATGGATAAGAGCCAGCAAATGGGAGATGGGGCAATCAATTAACTGGTTACTGCCACATTACAGCAAAGAAAATGTAAGTGAATAAACAATTCAGAGAAAATCTGTAAATCAGAAGTACAGGACTTGACAATGAATTAGACTTGGAGAGGGGAGGAAAAATATATCAGTGACCTCCAGACTGGCAAGTTACTGTGCGCCACACGTGTCTACTTGCCTGCACAGTTTTTCAGAGAAAATCCATTACTGTTCAGTAACAGATAAATCCTCCCAAAGAATGAATGCTCCTGTCAGACATGCTGTGGCTGGCGGCCTAGTCCCCCGTTTAGTGTCCTGGTCTATCACAATACCACACAGTAAAAGCTCAAGAAACATTCCCTTCAGGCCCTGCCAATTACTTTCTCTGTGTAATTTACCTGCTAGGAAAGGAAACCTTGGTGCAGAGGACTGTTTCCCAGGTTCTGCACTCAGAGTGTTGCTTTTCTTAGTGCCAGGCTAAAGGACATTCCTTTCCCACTGAAATTCATTAAGCTCCCCTCCCTCCTTCCCTCACCCCCCCTTGCCGTGTGTGTGTGTGTGTGTGTGTGTGTGTGTATGTGTGTGTGTGTGTGTGTGTGTGTGTGTGTGTGTGAGAGAGAGAGAGAGAGAGAGAGAGGGGGAGAGAATGTGTAGGACTGAACAGGAGGGACACAAAGCTGACCACTACATGGACTCAAATCCCAAGGGGACCCTGGATGGAAGGGCCTACAAGGTGAGTTTCAGAACAACACAGCCACACAAAGCTGCTTAGACTTACAGTTTCCTTTTTTATCTCTACAAAAAAGACTGAAGGTCTCTTCCAGCATGAGCCCTTCTGTGGTTCTCAACGTAAAGATGAGAACAGCACCTGGCAAAACCCCAGTCTGCTCCCCTTACCCCCCCAGGAGAGTTCTCCTAATAGCTGCTCTTGCCTGGCCTCCCCTGCTGTTCCTGCAGCGATCTAGGTGGTTAGGGACTTCGGGCTCACTGTGATCTATGCCTGAGGTTATGAAGCAGGTGGGGGTGGGGCGAAGGGGGTTGGAAAGGGTTGGAGCTGGGAGGGGATAGAGGACAGCTTAGAGGGAAAGCGACTTAGGTTCAATACCTAAGGGAAATGAGATAATCCTCAAACCAAAGAACCAACTCTAAGCTGGGTACTCCTTGGAGCCTTCCAAGCAGATGCTAGTCCGCCCCACTGTCTGTCATTTTATTAGTGTTTGTGACTCTCCACTTCACAGAAGATACTTACTGGAGAAGCCTTTCTAGGCAGAGGCTAGGTTTTGTCAAAGGGTATCACACCCTGAAATACTTCTGTTCAAATTATTTCACCATCATATCATTTTTCTTAAAAATAAGGTCTGTCCAGTCTGGTCCCAAACTTCTAGATTCAAGTCTCAGAGTAGCTTGTAGCTGGGACTACAAGCATGCTTCATTGCAGCAGCCTTCAGAGTATAAAAAAGTTTTAAATCCTCAAGTGATTTTTAAACAAAAAATTTAAGTGATCTTAGTGGTGTGGGATTCTTAAAAGGGACTTATAAATTTGGTTTCTAAAATAATCAGCTGAGAAAGAATCCCACAAATTCACCAGAGCAATCAAATCAGAAAAGTATATTAAAGGAAGAAAAGCAGAGTTACCCAAAGGTCAGCTTTTATCCTGCTGTGTGAATGGAAAAACCATTAGAATAAACAATTACCTGACAACTCTTAAGAGTAACAATGAACTCCTCTATAATCTCCTACTTGATAATAGGGCCTCTACTACCATCCCAACTGTGTTTATTTTTGTAAAGTCATGATGACTTAATAAATCTTTTCTATATCACAGTGCATCATTTGACAAAGTAGAGTCTGGGCAGTGTCACATGTAACTGTCCATTCTGAATGCTTTCCTCGAGTCATTAACTACTTGGTATGACACCAACAAGATAATTAAGACAGGTTTGTTTAATATTCCAAATGAAGGCTGATACGATAATCCATTAATCAAAAGTAATCTTCAAAACCTGGACTCTAGCAAAAAAAAAATCCCTTATACAGTCAGTTTACAATAATTATGAATACATATCTTCTTGTGAGCTGTGACTTTTTTCAATGCAGGTCATCTACTTAAAATTTATAAAGACTTATGCTCATTTAATTATTGGCTGCATAAAATTCACTCCTACATGTGTTATCTTGATAGACAGAGAAAACCTTGATGACCAATTACATAGTGAGTTTTTTCAGTGAAAGAAGAAAATTCTTCTCCAAGAAATTGTAGCAATGAGTTAGCTTCAACAAAGAATTAATTTTCCACTTTCATTAACATCTTGTAGCTAAATCTTCCCAAAAGCCAATGAGAAGGAACCCTTCTTTTTCCAGTCCATTCTATTCATTCATTCATGCCATATACTAAACAGCTGCAATGTTCTTGGGACAGTGCTACTTATGAAAATGTACTAGTGAAAAAAGTATCAATTCCTATCGGAAGGAAGGGAAGGTGATATATACCAAATATTAACAGAAGGGGCAAAACTTACAGTTATAGTAAATGATAACTTAGGTAGGTACAAGGATGCAATAGAACCAGAGACACTCAACTCAATGCACAGGTCAGACTGTCTAGGTATGAATCCTAGTTTTAGCATTTAATGGTTAGACACATTGCTCCATGTCAGTCACTTTTCCCTGCTCTTCAGAACAGGACTAACAACTAAGTCACAGGATATTACAATGAAATGATAATGCCTAATCTCAGTTGAGTATGTAAAAAATACCAGCACTTTCTTCTTATTCTTACATTAGCCGTTCTCTAACATTGTCCAGAAGAACATTCTTTAGTTCCATGACCCAAAGTCCATGCATCCTTTCAACTGCTTGTTCTTTTAAATTCAGTATGTCCCTTGGAGGAGACAATCAATAAATGCTTACAGAACATCTCTTGTATTACAGGGACTGGAGCTCTGCACTTCTTCATTTGCTGGTACCAATTCCAGGCTTCAGAAATATTGGTGTCACTGGGGCCTGTAAAGAGCTTTTGTGGGTCCATGAAACATACACCCGTGAAAGGGAAAGTATTGATTTCCTCAGTGAAGACTGTCAGCCAACATCTAGAAAAGAAAGTACCAGGAGTCCTGTTCTCTAGTCCATAGGCCACAGTCAGACCTCAAGAGAGGTCAGGACTAGAATTCTCGGGGAAAAAAGACAAAGACTACCAATAACAAAACCCCTGTGGTACCTGATGTTGGCCTTGTAACTTTACACCCAGTCCTTCATTTGCTCCTCACATTTTCCTTCATTAGATAAGTCCCCAGCCTGGTAACACTCGGTGTGGCTGTCTCCAAAACTCATGTTCTACCCAGGACAGCACACTAGATCATATTAACAACCCCATGGCTATTGCTTGTTTCAATTTGCAATGCAGCAATTTAGTCATTTTAAATTAATCCTTGAAAAAAATCACAAGAGATTAAAATGCAAATTTTAACACGGCTATAGCTCAACAGTGATTCTGTGTCAAAAATCACACAAATTGGTCTTACAAAAGTGTAGAATGTCCTTAGAGGAAAAGCTTTCCTGCTTCATTTTGTATTTCGGATATTAATTTTTTTCATGAATATCACGGTTCAGCTGTAGGGGTGCAGGAAGGTACAATGGAATCAAAACCTTCTGAAGCTAGGGTTGCTAACACGGCACTGATGAGCAGACCTTGGGTTGGCACCCTCCAGTCTGTGACCTCTGGGTTCTGTATATGTAAAATTGGGCATACATCTACCTCTTGCAGAGTCGCAGTCAGGATTAAAGGGGAATGATGTACGTTGGGAGTCTGGCAGATTGGTATTACTATTCTGCTTAGAAACAAACAAGGCCAGCCTTTATGAGTTTGCAAAGGAGGATTTAGGGAACAATGGGTCATAGACAGGGAATTGGTTCATTAGTGGCAAAACCAGCAGAAGGTATGTAAATTTTTTAAATGATGGGGGCAGACGGAGGGGGCATACAATGCTCATAGGAATTGGAGATGGGGCTGTAAAGGAAGATAGTTTAAAATATTTTTGATATCAATAACTGTGGTATTGAAAATTATCAGAACAAGTTCTTATGGCATTCTCAGTCCTAAAAAAAATAAAAAAGATGAGCCTAACCCAGGCAATTACTGTAATCATAACACAATTCATTATAGAAGAACATTAAAAACAATTCAAAATGTTTATTGATAGGGATTGTATAGTTGGTAGATTGAACATATTTTTTCTCAGATACCACTCTCCCAGAAAAAGTCACAGGAAAAGAATTTTAAAAGGCATAGCCCCCAAAGAACAAGAAAAGAAACTATTAATAACAAAAGAGAGATGTCCAATTTTTAAAAGCCAAATAGCAGATGTTACTTCAGAAGTGGCTCTCAACCTGGGGCCTTGCCCCTCAGGGGACTTTTGGCAATGCTTATTTCTGGTTGTTATGGATGGAAGAGGGTGTGCTACCACCATACAGTAATTACGGCCCAGGGATGTTGCTGAACAACCTACAATGTACTAGCCATCCTTACACAATGGAAGATTACCGGGTGCAAGCTGACAACAGACTGAAAAGTTAGAAACTAATGTGGAGGTGGGTTGGATAAGGTAGTCAGCATCAAGCTGTGCTGTACTGTATTGTACTGTACTATACTCACAGTTCAGGAACTCCAAAACAGCCCACAAGTGGAGACAATGGGAACCTCTGATGGCAAAGGGAAGAATGAATATGGAAAAAGGAACAATTTGATGCTGATCAAGAGTCTCCTCTCCAGCCTACTTCCCTGATCAGCTAACCTCTTGCATTCTTCCAGAGGAGTGTTTACAATCTGAGGCATTGATCACAAAGGCCTGAGCACATCAGACAGTGCTGAAGATACAGGACAAACTATTAAACAAAAAATGGAATTAAATGAAGGTAACCAAATGTTAATACCTCATAAACAACCACTCACACTCCACTAAGCTCAGAACACTGTTAATAAAGCATTTGTTCTCCAGGCATGAGAAAACTGACTAGTCAAAAGGAAAAGTTTCTGATAGTGATATGTAAGAGCATCTTGACCCCCAAAGGCAACATCAGTTCTAAGGCTTTAGGAATTGTGATCCCCGCTTTTTGATAAAGCCTACTAGGAAGCAAGGTATCTAATGAACACACAGCTCCAGACAGGCTGTTTAGTATTCCACTCTGAAGTGTGACTAGGGAGCCATGTGAGAACAGGTTCTTTTTTTATAATTTATTTTTTAATTAAACACAAATTTTTGACAAGGTGTTGTGCAAAAGGGGTACAGTTACATAGTAGGGCAGTATGTACATTTCTTGTGATATCTTACACCCTGTTTTTCTTTCCCTTCCCTAGGTCAGATAGACATATATACAATACACAATGTATCAAGAACATATACAGTAGCCACGTGGCCTACATCAAAGGAAATTTGCCTAGGGCTTTAAATGTATTGTCGACAATAGACAATATGTGGACAATAGTCTTATATGAATGTACATACATAGCTTTTGAGC
The DNA here is from genome assembly GCF_023159225.1 of Perognathus longimembris pacificus. Taxonomy (NCBI): domain Eukaryota; kingdom Metazoa; phylum Chordata; class Mammalia; order Rodentia; family Heteromyidae; genus Perognathus; species Perognathus longimembris. The sequence goes on from NC_063161.1 coordinate 153,181,807, forward strand.
TATTGTGATCCACTCAGAGGTCAATTTTTGACCTTTATATGTTGAGTAGTGAGAACAGGTTCTTAAAGAAGAGGCATAGTAAACAAACAAATAGGACCTAGGAATGCTGAAAAAGGAAAGAGTGCAGAACAGGAGGCCAAGAACAAGAACTAGAACATGGTTTGATGCCATCTCTAGCAGGAAAGCTTGTTAGACTCCTTTTTCAACCTAGAATTGGGTGCAGTGGCATACATTTATCATCCCAAGCTATGTGTGAGGAAGGCTGAGATTGGGAAGAGAGGAGAGATGAGATTGGGAAGATCAAGAAACCAGGGAAGCCCAGCCATCTCCATGGAGGAAAGGGATACTATGACCTGTGATTGAGGTGACATTGCAAAGCCTAAGCATGAAGCTTAGAGAGGCAGCAGGTAGGAGGTATGACCCCATCCTAAAAATAACTAGTGAAAAACAGGGATGGAGGTATACAATGTTCATGCCCTGAGTTCAAGCCCCAGAGCTGGCAAAGATAGATAGATAGATAGATAGATAGATAGATAGATAGATAGATAGATAGATAGATAGATACTATTAATATGTATTACGTTCATAAGAATAAAATAGCGGGGCTGGGGATATAGCCTAGTGGCAAGAGTGCCTGCCTCGGATACACGAGGCCCTAGGTTCGATTCCCCAGCACCACATATACAGAAAACGGCCAGAAGCGGCGCTGTGGCTCAATTGGCAGAGTGCTAGCCTTGAGCGGGAAGAAGCCAGGGACAATGCTCAGGCCCTGAGTGCAAGGCCCAGGACTGGCCAAAAAAGAAAAAAAAAAAAAGAATAAAATAGCATTAAACAAACATATAATTAGGGCTAGGGTTTCGTTTTGGCTTTTTTCTTGTTCTTCTTTTTCTAGTTTCTTGAGCTAAAACTTGTTTTCATAAGTTCCTTCAAAGCTATAAATTTTCCTGGAATATATTTGTGGCCACATCCTTTGTTAGTGTTCTTTTGTTTTTTTTCTCCAGTCCTGGGGCTTGAACTCGGGGCCTGAGCACTGTCTCTGGCTTCTTTTTGCTCAAGGCTAGAACTCTACCACTTGAGGCACAAAGCCACTTCTGGCTTTTTATGAGTATGTGGTGCTGAGGAATTGAAACCAGGGCTTTATGCATGCTAGGCAAGCACTCTCTACCAGTAAGCCACATTTCCAGCCCTAGGGTTCTTATTGTCATGATTTTTAAACAACACTGAATTTCAAGTTTTTGTCCTCTTTGATCCAAATTCTATTTCAAGTAGATGAGTACTTTGTAAAAACCTGATTATTCATTTTCAGTTTATATGACTCCAATAAAAGTTGTATCCTGTTTAAGATCAAAATGTTCAGAGAAATTTAGTATATATAATCAAATTTTGTAAGCATTTGATGACATTTGGAAACTATCATATATATTTAATATATATTTGTGTATAGAGAGATGTATATGTTATACAAAGGGGGTTTTAATTCAACATGTCAGTTTATGGCTACAATTATAATTCTCCTTATCCCTCAATATTCCTAGTTCCATTTTCACAGGTATATATTATAAATATTATGACTACATTTGTCCACATTTCCACTTTCAAAATTGTCTTTGATAGGGCTGGGGATATAGCCTAGTGGCAAGAGTGCCTGCCTCGGATACACGAGGCCCTAGGTTCGATTCCCCAGCACCACATATACAGAAAACGGCCAGAAGCGGCGCTGTGGCTCAAGTGGCAGAGTGCTAGCCTTGAGCAGGAAGAAGCCAGGGACAGTGCTCAGGCCCTGAGTCCAAGGCCCAGGACTGGCCAAAAAAAAAAAAATTGTCTTTGATAGCATTTTGCTGTTGGTCTTTGGCTAGCTATAATCCCGTTTCTGTTCTTTCTGAAGTAATTTTTCCATTCCTTTTGGGTTCTTATGTCCATACTGAATTGTGCAAGTATCAGATATCACTTTAATACTGCAGAATTCCCAAATTTTCTAGTTCATGATAACTTCTAACATGGCAGGGACATTTTCCTTCTCAATTTTACACATTTTTATTTCAATGGAACTTTTTGAGGGGTAAAAGGGAAAAAAATTCATGAGCTCCAAGTATGATAGCATAGCACATAAAAACTCAGTCTTGAAAATTAGACTTAAGCCTGAATTCTGATTTTACTACTTCTTTGTTGTAGAACCTTGAATGCATTACTTAAATTTCTCTGAGCTTCTATTTACATGAGAATGATTATAGTAGTAGGCATCTAAGCTTGTTAAGAGCAGGAAATGAGGAAATGCACTGAATATATTGACTGACAAGTAGTATGGCCCAATAAACATTAGCTATTGTTGTTGCAATATAAACTCTGGTCTGAAGTTTTTATTATCTAATGCCAAAATAAATGAATTAAATAAATAAAGCAACATTTCTACTACAGTCTCATCAAATAAAAGAAGACATACATATGCTCAAAAACTTCAGTGATCTAATCATAACGCCATAGCCTAACCTCATTATTATATTTGATTAGTTGACATTTCTAATCTGTCTGCTCTACAAACAACACTTAAACAATCAAAAGAATGACAAGTGAGGACTCAACCATGGATGAACAGATAAACTAATTGTTGTATAAATTCAATGGAGTATTATTCATCCTTAAGAAGGAAGGACAATCTGACTCATGCTATACCATATGAATATTTTTTGTTCATATGGAAGAGGAAGAACTGAGGTTTTAACTCATGGCCTTTACTTGCCCAGCTGGCGCTCTACAATTTGAGCTATATTCTCAAGTACCTCAGTAGTGGCCATTCTATATTTAATTTCATATTCTACTATTCATAAGAGCACACTATTATGGAATGTGTCATAAGGCTGGACATGTCATTCATCTTGTTTGGAGGGCAAACATGAGCTTTCTGCTGTCTTGGACTTTAGGACCTTAGGAGGTGAGGGTGGGGGTACTCGCACTTCACCAACTAATTATTTAGTCTCTGAAAAGTGAACACAGACATAGAAAAAGTAGAAGTGTAGTTCTACTTGAATAAATCTACCCGAACAAAGAAATCATCACACAGAAATTTCTTTGTATAGAAATGTATCACTTTTAGATAGGAGAAAGAGAATGCCTTAAGAAACTACAGAGCAAACAGAATATTGTTCAGTGACCAAAAATTACTCATAGGAATGAAAATGTTAAAGCTGTGTATCTAGTAGGTACTTTTAACTATGTAAAACGTATGTTCTAAAAAGATTAGGATGGGACATTAACAATGTTAGGAGATTATGTTAGATAAGTATGAATAACATCTCTCCTTGTCTTTACTTTCTATACTATGCATATACTTTCAATCTGCTTTTCCTTTCATAATACATTTTTCTTCTTATATGCCTTTACAATTCAGTCCTTTACAAGACTAAATTTATATCATTACATATTTAAATACACTATGTTTAAAAAATAAGTAAACAAAGAATGAAAGTTTCCTATTTCCTTCCCCAGTACTCACATTCTCGGGAATGCTGGGAAGCTCTCGGGTGTCAGGCACAGTAAAGTAAGAATGCTGGAAAAGAAAAGCACAAGCTCTTTATTTTATTTTATTTTATGCAAGAATGTAGTACAAGGGCATAACTCAGAATTCAGGTAAATGGTCTGAAGATACCTCCTGACTCTGAGGATATATTCTTGGAATATTTTTTTAGAATAGTGTCAGATTTAACCAGATGAATTATATCATAATTAGTGACCTTTCCTATGAGAGATGAACTTATTCAGGATCTTTGTAAGAAGAGCCCAAAGATTTTAAAAGCCAATTTCCCATGTGATATCGGAGAGTTTCTGAACACATGAAAGCCACAGGTTGCATAATTTATTGCTGGACAGAACAAGTGCCCCTAAGGACACATAGCAATGGTTATTACCATCATCTGAAGCTGCCATTTCTTTTCAACAAATGAGATTACATCTAGCTATACACTGGCCACAATATGACCTAGTGATGTTAAATACAGATCCAGCTGAAGGCCCATTGCACTGAGGCTACTGTGGATGGCTGGAAATGGAGAGTCTGCCCACTAAGTACACTCTGAACAAACCTCAATGGTTTCCAGTATTATTACCAGGAATTGCCAAGAATGGTGGGAAAATTGACCTCTTCAAAGACTTCCAATGAGGGATCCCCATGTACATAGCAAGCATGTGTTCCCGAGTTAAATGACAATAGGCTGAACAGATGACACCTCCCCTGCTGCTACTAAAGACTCAGAGGACAATGGTAAGCAGGAATGGATAAAGCCCAGTGCTGACCAATTAAGGTGGGATTGTGAAAGGCCAGGAAAGGTCACATTCGAAGAGGTTCAGCTTAGCCATGGCCTAAGTTCAAACCTGGACCCCCAAGTGACATTTCAGGAAGCTATCCCCGCCCCCCTATTCCTGGTTAATTGCACAACAAGTGGGTCTCTAAAAGAATGAATTGTAGTGGCTTCCTAAAATGAAAGGCCATATTAGACAACTGTAAGAATGACAATAACAACAATTGTATAAGCTACTTGTCTAATACCCAAGAGCCATTTACTGATCAACTTTTACATGGAAAACTTTTATCAGGTACTTTATAAATATTATAATCTCTTATCTACATAATACATTTAGGTAGATATGATCTCCATGTTACAAATGGATAAATTAAGACCACACATGTGACAGAATTGAAACTGAAACCAGGCCTGTATAAATAGATGCCCTTTCTGTCATAACAGAATATTATCCATGTGTTTTTTAATGTCCAAAGTACTAATGGAACTTGAATTAAGATAATAAAATAAAACCTTACCAATTAAGATTTTAAGAAAAATCTCTGCAACGCATTATTCTAAAGTCTACGTATATATAACTTAACAGTACCTAAAAATGTCACAGTAGATGATGATGCATCATGGAAACTAGTCAATAATCAACTCGACAATGAGAATTAAAATACGAAAAGTAAAATACAAAGCTCAAATTGACTCCATGAGATATACGCCAAATGGTATCTTTCTATACCAAATGGTTAGAAAGAAATTTCAGAAAACATTCAGGACCAGATGTCCACTAGATTATGATATCACTAAGAGGCAGCTTCATACAGCCAGAGAGAAAGCTTCCCCCAGAACTTGCCACTAAGCACCTAGGTGAACTCGGGCAGCTTCACTTAGTAGCATGGAATCTCAGTTTTAGAATCTATAAACACGAATCATAATGTCCACTTCAAAATGGTATGAAATGCTTAGCATTTGATTTGTAATTTAATATGAAATTATTGTTCTCAACTGCTTTTATGCATTTCCATTTTCTCAACCACTTAAGACACAGGGTAATATTCTCTTATAACTAAAGAATATGAAGTTCAACACTGACAGCTTATTAATATTTCAGGATTTATATGCTATGTGACCAGCCCTTCAAAATAAGACAAACTATTTGGAGAGATGAATTCCTAGTGATGAGGAGAAAGAGAAATCTGTTTTTACAGATGCAATTGATTGTAAATAGTAAGCCAATGCAATTCCAAAATCAAGTAGTCCTCAGGCTGTCCTTTGAAATTTTGTCTTGCTCCACTGCCCATGAAATGCTGAGGACCAGGGGAGGTCACAAGCATTCCTAGAATCCACTGGCATGAAACAGCTGCCCACCCAAAAGTCCCTCCTGTCCTGAGCTTGCTTGTCCTTGGGGCCTGGCAGCATGCTGTCTGTGCAGCTATTGGGGGAAGGAGTGGTCTTCCTCCCCAGCAGCTGGGGACCCAGCTGGGCTACTCTACAGCTACCTGTCGGATGGCATTACAGGCTGAAGCAGTGAGATCAAACTGTTTAGGAAAAAGGATAGAGACAAAGACAGATCTATTTAGCCTTAGGGATGACTGGGGCAGGTTTAAAGCTTACACTCATTTTTTCCTAGACTGTGTTTTGCCTGTGAGAATTTTTTTTTTTTTGCCAGTCCTGGGCCTTGGACTCAGGGCCTGAGCACTGACCCTGGCTTCCTTTTTGCTCAAGGCTAGCACTCTGCCAATTGAGCCACAGCGCCACTTCTGGCCGTTTTCTGTATATGTAGTGCTGGGGAATCGAACCCAGGGCCTCATGTATACGAGGCAGGCAATCTTGCCACTAGGTCATATCCCCAGCTCCTGCCTGTGAGAATTTTTGTACAAAGGCTTCTTTACTTCCCAAAGAGTTCCTGTTCTCCTTCTCTCCCTTCCTCCTTTTCCTGTCTTTTCTTTCCTTTCCTTTGTTTTAAACTTTCTTTTCTTTCAACATCTATGGAATAATAGAAAGAACATAGTCTCTAAAGCTAGCTGTTTAAAAAAAAACAAACTTTACCATATCTTAACCACAAAGCCTTGGAATGGCAAGTAGTTTTTCCTTTATAAACCTGACAGCTGGGGCTGGGGATATAGCCTAGTGGCAAGAGTGCCTGCCTCGGATACACGAGGCCCTAGGTTCGATTCCCCAGCACCACATATACAGAAAACGGCCAGAAGTGGCGCTGTGGCTCAAGTGGCAGAGTGCTAGCCTTGAGCGGGAAGAAGCCAGGGACAGTGCTCAGGCCCTGAGTCCAAGGCCCAGGACTGGCCAAAAAAAAAACAAAAAAAAACAAAAAAAACCTGACAGCTATGAAATGAAAACATTAATATTCATTTTGTAAAATTGTTTTGGATATCAGACATACATATCTAGTATAATTTTGAAACTTAATAGGTAGCAACTCTATTATTATTTCTAATAAGATAGCATTCAATATTATCATCATTCTGAAAATATCAGTAAGAAATATTAATTTTCTTAGAGGGGTAGACGCCTTCCTAACTATTAAACACCAATATTATGTGTGGCTCTGATGAAGGAGAAAACTTTCGGAAGTCAGGACTCCCCTAGAGGAAACAACTTCTGGATAACAATAGATACTAGACCAAATGGTGTTCACTTAAGAATTCTGATAAAGATAGTGACAGGGTTCAACCTAAGAAATTAGAGAATTCTCATAACTGAATTAGGGAAAACATCCCCTATCCCTATTCTGATGCCTCTTCATCTGACAGATGGAGAAACTGAAGCTAGTAAGGTTAAAGGTCTTGATTAAAGTCACACAGATGACTGGCAAAAAGACCCATAGGATCAAAATTTCTCAACTTATGTGGAGGATTTTCCACAGAACACCTGACATAGAGCAAAAAGCCTCAAAAACTATTTCTACTAAAGGTCGGGAACCATGCTAAACACTCTCCTTTAGTCGTCAAGGGATGTACAGTCCAGTTAAGACCAAAAAAATAGATTATTCCATCACAGTGGAACTAAGTCCTATGAAGTATATGAAATGTTTGGGGGCAAGGAAAATGCCCAAGCTCAACCTGAGAGCACAAGGGAGGATTTCTCTGCAAATAAAATCAGAATTGATTCTGAAGGATGTAAACAGGGTGCCTGGCAAATAGGAGAGAGGCGATACTAAAAGCTGAGGGTACAGAATGAGCTTCATCAGTGGGAGATAGGAAGAAGTAGTGCTAGGAGGGGGTGGGGCAAAAGGTGACAGAGAAAGCCCAGGACAAGGACAGGAAGGGTGCAGTCATCCTATTCCAGCCTAGCATCTGTGATCAAGATGCTAGTGATGGGATGATGGCCAGAAACTAACCTGAGACATTTAGAAACCATCTGTTTCCCATGGAATCTCGGAAAAAAATGAAAGACTCTAACCCCCAGGTTTGCCATAAGCCAGAGAGACCTCAAGAGTATGCAGGGAGGGGCTGGGGATATAGCCTAGTGGCAAGAGTGCCTGCCTCGGATACACGAGGCCCTAGGTTCGATTCCCCAGCACCACATATACAGAAAACGGCCAGAAGCGGCGCTGTGGCTCAAGTGGCAGAGTGCTAGCCTTGAGCGGGAAGAAGCCAGGGACAGTGCTCAGGCCTTGAGTCCAAGCCCCAGGACTGGCCAAAAAAAAGAGTATGCAGGGAAGGAGTGGGGGAGGTGTACCAATGACAAAAGACTGGCTCTTTGCTGGCTCCCTGACTGTTCATAACAAAATACTTTCTAGGGGATAGCTACTATTCTGCCTTACTTACCACACTGAGATGAACAGACATGCCTGGGTCAGGGATGGGAAGTCTGTGCAGAGTTTCAAGAAGTTCATTCCACTGACTTTCCTGAAAGAAATAAAAGGGCTAAATAACAAAAGCAAAGCTGAGGCCTTAGTAAAATACCTGCTTAATTAAGATACCTGTTCATCTATAGGGTGAGCTAGGGACTCTCACGTGACAGACAGGGTTGGGAGATGCTGGCTCTAGCACAGGAACAGGTTTGGTATTCAAGTAAGGTTGGTCCAAAGAGACTGCATATGGCTCAAAACATGAGCGCCAAGTCGATCCTCCCACATAGAGCTTGACATTTTTCTACTCGGTGAGACACCTACCATGACCGCCTTTTATGGATCATATACCATAAGCTCTCAGTAAATCTATCCCCTCAACTCCATAGCAACAACTTTCAAATGCAAACAATCTGAGCTCCCAGGCGGGGGTGGTTGGGAGAAATAACAATGACACTGTGGATCTTGTCTTCATCATCATTACCCTCAATTAATTTTATTGAGTGTTCACTGGGTACACATGGCAGCCTCCAATTATGGAAAGTTAGAAATGAACTAAGTACAGAAGCATACAATATAGGATGGTGGCTATGCATTTTAATTAGCAAAACTGAGCAACAGAATGGCATACAAATTCACCTTTAAAATACTCAAAAGAACACTGCTCACAAATGATCCAAAAGCCATTTATTTATTTCTCCCACGCCATACAATTCTTTGTGCTAATATAACAGTAATAAGTTTACACTGATATCTACTTGTTATGTTTGATCCTTCCAAAGGTCCCACTTTACAGAGGTGAAGTTGCTGAAGCTTGTTGAAGCAACTGTCCCACATCAGACAAACTTGCACAACCTTGGGTAAAACACAGGATTGTTGAATCTGAGCTCACCATCTTCTGACTTTGGCAGTGAATTTGAAAGGAAAAAGAAGAGGAGACCTGACTATAGGCTAGCTTCAATCTTAACTCTCACAACCAATTTCTCACAGAGAATACATGATATGTGCTGTGTATGCATAGTTGCATTTTTCCTCATTTTTGTTTGTGGGTACTAGGGATTGAACTCAGGGCATAGTACTTGCTAGGCAGGTAGGTGTTCTACCACTTGAGCCAAATCTCTAGCCCCCTTTTGCATTGGTTATTTATACTGGGCTCTCCTAGGCTGCAATCATCTTACTTGTGCTTCCTCTGGTTACTGTGGATGACAGACATATATGCCATTTGACGTAGCTACTGTGCTTCCCTGTTCTTGGGTAACAGGTGTGCACCACTGTGCCCATCCACTGCTTGAGATAAAGTCTCAAGAACTACTTTTCGTCTAGGCTGGTCTTGAATGAACACCTGCCTCCTCTCCTACTGTCTTCATACCTCGTTTGGATTACAGGATTAAGCAACTGTTCTAAACTACAGTATGTTTTCATTTTGCTTTGAAACAGTCTCAAATTTACCAGAGTTGAAGGAACAACACACACACAAACAAACAGGAACTAATACTTCAAGTTTCTTGATAGCATGACCATCATCTGTAGATACAAATAAGGACTTTCTCCCATACAACAGGAAATTAAACTTGGTTCAATATTTCCATCTAATCCTTACAGCCCATCACATTTTGCCAACTGTGTTACTGATGTACTTATAGCACTCAATCTAGCTCACAATCACTTGCTGCCTGCCTTTAGTAGTGATGACTCTTTATAGTCTTTTTCCAAATGGAACAGCAGCTCCTCCGTCTTTCTTAAATCTGTATGACTTTCACAATGAGACTACCTCATTTTGTAGACGGATTCTCAACTGTTTTGTTTCCTCATGATAAAAATTTCCATGTTTGTTTGTTGAAAATGTTAGCTTTCATCACTTGAATAATTGATCTGATGTCAATATTGTGACATTCTTTTCCTTTTTTCTTTTGTTGGTTGTGGGGCTTGAACTCTGGACCTGGGTGCTGTCCCTGTACTCTTCAGCTCAAGGCTAGCACTCTTACCACTTGAATCACAGTGCCACTTCTGGTTTTCCGGTGGTTAACTGGGGATAAGATTTTCATGGACTTTCCTGCCAGGGTTGGCCTTGAACTGCGATCCTCAGATCTCAGCCTCCTGAGTTTATAGAATTACAGGCATGAGCCACCAGTGCTTGGCCAAAATACTTTTAAATTAAATATTTTAAAAAAGAAAATAATGTCACAGCCAGGCACTGGTGGCTTATGCCTGTAATCCTAACTACTCAGGAGGCTGAGATCTGAGGATCATGGTTGGAAATCAGCCCGTCAGCCCAGGCAGGAAAATCCATCTCATCTCCAATAAAGTACTCAGGCAATGCTGGAAGTAGCACTGTCGCTTAAGTGGTAGAGTGCTAGCCTTGAGCAAAGAAGCTCCAGGAGAGTGCCCAGGCCCCAGAGGTCAAGCCCCAGAATCGGGGGGGGGGGGGGGAATTATTCTATAGAGACTTTTTTTTCCCTTTCTCTTTTCCTTTTTGACAGTCCTGGGTCTTGAACTCAGAGCCTGGGCACTGTCCTTGAACTTCTTGTTCAAGGCTAGCACCCTACCACTTCAGCCATAGCACTACTTCCAGCTTTTTCTGTTTATGTGATACTGAGGAATTGAACCTAGGGCTTCATGCATGCTAGGCAAGCACTCTTACCACTTAGTCACGTTCCCCACCCCTAGAGGGAGACTTTAAGTAAACATACCATTCAAACTTTCAGTTTATTCATTCACTTACTTAAATTACTATGGATATAGTTTCCAGTTTATCCAGTGGGATATGATACTGCTATCATTATTTATCTTGATGCTCGCAGGGAACACCAGTGGGAGCCTCTTGGCATTTCAATATCATGTCTGTGACTTTCTGATATGTTCCTATCATACTTTAAACATTTCCTCAATTTTGGGCACCAAAATATCTTAGGTTCGTCTTATATATTTTCTGATCAATCCTGGAATCAGGTATTTCCACAAGTAGTATGGATTCCTCTTCATGGAGATTGGCATTTAGAAACTAAAATCTGGATACTAAGAGTGTTTACTGGTTCTTAGGATTGTTGATGCCAAGCCTTCTTAGTGGACAGAACCAGGGAATATATTATGCACATACTAATCCAAAATCAACTCTTAACATCTCTATTTCTCTGTATCTTCACATACTAAAAAACCTTGGGTTCACACTGATGGCTCAAATTCTAATACAACACAGGACTCATTTAGTTTCTTCCCTTTATGTCTCTGTGATTATATTTTACAAAGTGAAAACTGTTACTTATTTTTGTATAAAACCTTTGTCTATTGCTGCCTGTCTTCTTCCCACCCGGATGTCCATCTTGCCTTCCTTGACACTGACATAGAATACTGGGCCTCCACTGTCCACCCCTCACATGCCTTCCTCCCAGGTCCTAGCAACCCAGCTCAAGGCCGCTGCTGCTGCCTTCTTAGCCTTCTGGATCTCTCCAGATGCCACCCGAGTTCTGACAGTCCTTGATAGTCACTACCTGCACTCTCCCATGTGTAAGTTCTCATCTTCTTCATACTTGTACCATGAGTAAGGTGCTGCCCAGCTTAGAAACCCTCCTCACCCTGACATCCCTCTTAAATAGATGCCTGCCATGCTCATAAAAAGGCTGGAGCAGGAGTAAAACAGTCCCACTCTTTAGGCTTCAATGCCCTTTGCTGAACTGTCGTGGTTATACATGTATAGCCCCCAAAGAGAAGTTGGCCTTGCCCAACCTTTCCAATGACTTAGATGAGAGAAAGCTTTTGGTTTTGTTTTGTTTGGGGGCATTTTTTGGTCTTTTTGTTTTGTTTGGTTCTTTTTAGGGGGCAGGATTATGTTTGGAGCCTCTGCTGTCCTATGCTGGTGACCAAAACAACTTGCCAACAAGCCAGTTTAAGTCAGACTTCCTACTGTTGATGTTATAATTCCTTTAATGAGAAGAAAGTAAGTACAAAGAGTCAATGGTTCAGAAGGAATAGGTTCTAACCAACTAAGCTATATTCCTGATCGCAGTCTCTAGCACACAATGAAAGAGGTATTGCTGGGGCAATGATCCAAAGAAGAGATGCACCATTTTACAGAGTCACAATCTGGCCTTCTCTTGACCTATTTCTTTAATCAGAAGACAGTTAATACAGAGTCCTGGGCTCCAATAACAAGTTGTTGGAAACAGATTCCAACAACTTTTATGGCAGATTTCCTGATGCCTAAGCTTTTTGAAAAGTGAGTATAGTGCTGGAGAGAGCCATTTTTATTAGTTATTCTTTCCTTTCACATGACCTCTGGAATGTCTATCAGTAAAAAAAAATCCATTGAAAGAAGATTTATTTATTTATATACACAATTTCTACTTTGTCTCTGAAACAGAATTTCCTAAAATGTGTTCTAGCAAACTCAGCTATGTCAAAATGTTTGCCAAGGAATTAAGTAAGACGGAAGAAACTGAGTAACAAAGCTTTCTCTACTGCTGGACTTCTTGGAGCCTACACTGTATGAATCTTAAGGGGAAAGAAAAAAAGGAAATATAGCTTTTGTTGGGGCTGGGAATGTGGCTTAGCAATAGAGTGCTTGCCTAGCATGCATGAAGCCCTTGGTTAGATTCCTCAGCACCTCACACATGGATAGAAAAAGCTAGAAGTGGAGCTGTCACTCAAGGGGTACAGTGCTAGCCTTGAACAAAACAAGAAGCCAGGAACAGTGCTTAGGCCCTGAGTCTCAAGCCCCAGGACTGGCCAAAAAAAAAAAAAAAGAAGCTTCTATTTCCCTTAACCCAATAACATTAAACTATAATTATTTTCTTTCTTTTTTTTTTCTTTATTGTAAAAGTGAAGTGCAGAGGGGTTACAGTTTCATATGTAAGGCAGCAAGTACACTCCTTATCCAACTTGTTACCTCCTCCTAAACTATAATTATTTTCTATGAAATGGTTCTCAGAACTAATATTTTATTTAAAAACAACTGATGGGAATTTTTGTTCAATAGTGTGTAATAATTTTTAAAACAAGCAATTTATTTTAAAAAGTAGTTACATGGATGTCAACTAGTTAATAATCAAGCAAGTAAAATTAAAGCAAGATTTTTTAACTTAGTAAATTCAGCAGATAATACTGGTAACAGTATTTGTAACCCAAGCACATCAAGGTACAAATTATAATTATTATATTGCTATGCATTACAGTAATTAATTCACTTATTTAATTTTTTGTGCTGGCCATGGAGCTTGAACTCAGGGCATGGGCACTGTCCCTGAGCTTTTCTGCACAAGGCTAGCACTCTACCACCTGAGCCACAGCTCTAAAAAAAAATCACTTTTTTTTTGCTTAATTGAAGATAAGAGTTGCAGAGACTTTCATTCAGCTTCAAACACAATCATCACATCTCAGCCTCCTGAGTAGGTAGGATTACCTACCTCAGTCATTAGCCACTAGCACCTGGCTTTACAGTATCTTCAATAGTGTAGAGAAATGATTCTGTTACAATGGTATTGAACACATGGGATGCAAGTCTAAATACAGATCACATTAATCTTAAGACATCCATGAAAGAGAACTTAGCACACCATATCTCCTAAAAGTACAGCAAGTTACATGTGAAGCAGTAATTTTCAGATCCTTACCAATATTGTAAAAGCACCACAATGTGTTCTCAAAATGGGAACTGGGCCAGTAGGCAGTAACACACTTAACTTTCTAGTCAAGGGTGTTACTTGCAAACCTCAGACTTACAGCATAACATGAACAATTCAAATTTGTGCCTCAGCTAAATTGTAAGTCAATGCATGCCATGAACTTTTAGGATTGCTTGGTAATATTAGACAATATTAGAATTAATAGTATGATTATAGCTCTGTAAAAGTTTTATATATTATTCCCTCCCTCCCTCCCTTCCTCCCTTCCTTTCTCTCCCTCCCTTCCCCTCCCTCCCTCCCTCCCTCCTTCCTTCCTTCCTTCCTTCCTTCCTTCCTTCCTTCCTTCCTTCCTTCCTTCCTTTCTTCCTTCCTTTCTTTCTTTGTTTCTTTCTTTCTATCTTTCTTTTGTTTGTCAGTTGTGGGGCTTGAACTCAGTGCCTGGATGCTGTCCCTGAGCTTTTTTTGCTCAAGGCAAGTGCTCTACCATTTTGAGTCACTTTGAACCACAGATTCTGGTGGTTAACTGGAAATACAGTCTCATGGACTTTTCTGCCTGAGCTGGCTAGGATTAAAGGTATGAGACACTGGTGCCAGCTATATATATATATACATATATATATTTAATTCAAACATAAAAAGAATTAGTAAGAAAGCAACCCAAAATGCTAGCAATATTTATTTTAAGAAAAAAGATGGGGCAGATTAGATTAGTCGAGATTTCCTTCCCAGTATTTTCTGAATTTCTTAACCTTTCTATGAATATTTTAGTGAGAAATAAGACATGCATTATTTTTCAATCATAAAAATTAAAGTTTACTTGTTAAAACCAGAAAACGCAAATACCTGTCTTTTTGTCGTATAATCTGCCAGGATGTTAAGTAATTTGTAAAACACCTCGAACCAGGGGAGATAGCTGGGGGGGAGAAAAAGAAACATAAAATATTAGTGTAAAGGTTAAAAATACGAACCACAAAAAAAATACGAACCACGACCTACTTCAACACTGATATATTTCAGTTTTTCTCTACATTCTAAGACTCTTGTCATAGATTGTGTTGGAAGCTCAGACAGGTGAAATGCTAATTATTTCTGGGATTTTAAAAAAGTGTCTTATGTGAGGCAGAGGATTTAATATCCCTCATGAATTATTCCCACACTCCAGACTAGACCAGGTTCACAGAGAAGAACTTCAGAGCAGAATCTGCAATCAGGCACTAACTCCTAGTAACCCCCATGGTTCTCAGGAAAGCATCACTTCAATTTCTCACAATTGGGAACATGTAGCCACACAGAGCACATCAGTGCTGGAACCTGCATTTTACAGCCTTCAACATAGCAACTTGATGCCAACTGCAAGATGAAGGTTCAATTGTCCATCTCACTGCCTCGAGCAAGTCTTGACCATTGCTCCCTTCAATACCCATGATGGCCTAAAGTCTACCCTTCTTGTGATTCATGGAATTGTCTTTCTAGAATGCAAATCTGGTGTCTCATTACTACAGGATCCAGCTGTCCACACTTGTTAAGGTAGTTTATAAATCCTTGACCACCTCCCTCTCACGGCATATTCACCATGGGAACATCCAGTTATCTCCAAGTCTGCTGAGCTAGTACATCTCAGCCTTTTTTGCCCACTGACCTGTATATTTTCTGCTTATCTCCCTAACGGCCCTTTATACCTGTCTCTGTCTCATGTGCCTTTTTTCCTCTTTTCTGTGCTGCCCTGGTCACATGCCTACTTCTATAACATTTCCCACACAATGCAGCACTCAAGGTGTACCTGTCTCCTCAACAGACCTGGCACAGAGAGGAAGGAACACTGCCATAAAGGGAGCCTAGTGCACAGTCAGCGTTCAGCATTTATTGGACAAATACAAGCAAATGGCAAAGAGTCCTTAATACTTAAGGAAAACTTGTTGAAAGGTATCCCCATTCAAGAGGTTTTGCCACTTGCTTTAAATGGTTCTGTTCTCTATAAGGAATTTTTCCAAAGCTTTTCTTAAGACATCTGAGAAGTGTCATACCAAGTGCTTGCTGTGTCTGCTCATGTCTGCCCTGCTGAGTGAACGGCGTCGTTACTGATAGGACTGGACCCGAGGCAGAGCACAGATGTGACATGCTGCCTGAGAGGGGGATCAGCACCCTGTACAGATTACTGCTGGGCAGCTGAGGCTAATAAATGAAGTGCAAGGCAATAGAGAGGACAGATAAAGTGCACAAACTCCTATCAGTGATGTCTGTCTGAAGCCAGCACATGCTACTGTAAAATTTAAGTAGTTTATCAAAATACACTGATAAGCAACTTAACTTTTCACTTCTGTGACAGTATTATCACTTAAGTTAATATGTTTCTATCAGCTCTGGCAGCTGCATATGGACTATTCTGAAGTAGATGGCTGCTCTTACTCTCCCCAGTACTGACTCTGGCAGAACAATGTAAACATTCAAGAGGGATTAGGCAGGAGATAACATGCTCCCTTCCTCTTCTGCTAATAAACCTCAGTGCGCTAAAAGCCATTAGAGTAGATCAAGAAATCCTCTCAGAAGAAAAGTCCTGCACAGATTAGAGGACTCTTAGTAAACAAATTCAAGCAAGGATTACAAGTACTTCTCTTCCCGAAGGAAAAAATACCACTAATTAAATCCAGCAATTGGAAGTCAGGAGGAATAAAAAGGGGAAGTAGAGGAATTATTGGCTTGGAGCAGAGGAAAGCAAAGCTCAGCTTGTTTCAGACTGGAGGGAGGGGGTGGGGGACACACAGGTCTATACTGAAATAGCTTTGAAGAAATAGGTTCAACTGACCCAGACCCACATAATCTGGGCTTGAAAGGCCAGCTTTGGCATTCTCTCACCTCTGTGAGCTGAAGGAAGGCAACATGGCAGGGACCACAGGTCAGACCCACTCCTTCTCCTTAATATCTGTCTTACCAAATCCTTTTTTTGTTGTTGTTTGTTTGTGGGGGAGAGAGCAGCATTGTAGTTACCTTGGGAAACAGTGATTTATTTCTCCCTTTATCCTTACTGGACACAACTGTTCCCCACATGTGGTCCCCTGTGCACTGACAGATGAATATCTAGCCATGACAGTGTTAAAGTTTTGAAACGGAACCCCAGCTGTCTTCTTCTTCAAAGGGCCCCGACTTCCCCAGTTGGGAGGCCAGGGTTCACAGCTGAGCTGTGTCCACTGGCGTTTCCGGTCCTGCTTCATTAGTGCTGGCACCACGCCTGCAGGTGAGGACATGGAGTCTCCATTCCATTTTGTGTGTGTCTGTCATCAGTGAGTAAACAATACTTCCCAGTCTAGAGACAGGAAACAAACATTCCATTACACTGCTCCTCCCTGGCCACCTACAGGGCCCAAATCTATTGGTCCTGCAGCACTTACCACTCTCACGCAACCATTCATGTTCTGAGCCCAAGGGACCATCTGTATGGCAGGCTCGATACCAGGGCCACTGTACTTATGGTCAGAATAATCATCCAACTAGGGCACGTATATTTATATGACTAATCTGGAATATGTTAAATACCTATAGGAATGAGTTATACTTCAACGTCAGAAGTATTTAAATAGAAAAGCCATGAAAAATTTAAAAAGTTCTTTCATTTTTCTTCTTAGCAGTTCAGTGTAACGTCTGAGCCTGAGCAAAATAGATGCATGTGGGCGACGGGGGTGGGAAGGGGCATAACTGGGGTGGCTGAAACTGTTAAGGAAGAGGTTACTTGGGAAAATGGTCGTCAGTAGTGAGAGAGAAGGCAATCCTCTGAGAGGCCCAACTTAGCACAGGGTTGGAGTCTGAGTGGGTGCCCTGCTGAGTGCTGATCTGGCACAATAGTTTGGAGCACCAGAAGGAGTAGAATTTCTTAGCAAAGAAAAGCCTGAGATCAATCAGGATTAAAGGGATGATCAACACAGGGAGTAGCTTGGCTTGGAGTGTCAGGACTCAGGAGAGGCAAGGAGAAAGTTCATGTTGGGGAGAGCATGTATGTGGAATACAGAGTTTGTGACTAGCAATGATATTAACACTCCCAAAAGATCAAATGGGGCATCAAGAAGGCTGTTCAGTAGGTGATAGTAGAGCTTGCTGGGAGGAGAGTGTTCATGAAAGGTGATCAGGGAAGTGTCCAATTAATTGAAAAAGATGTCCATGATAGGAGAGGTACACACAGCTAACCCTGTTCTGGTGTTAGTCCAAACAGAGTTTGAGGAAAAGAGCTATGTGGAAAGAGAACTGCAGAAGAGGAAACTGGTTATAAATGGAATGATCAAGACTGATTAAGCAAGTAAATATACAGAGGGAACTAAGAATCTTAATAATCAGAGATGCAAATGATAAATATGAAGAGAGAAAACAAGAATGAATCCCATGGCATCAAACTGGAATTCAGTGTAACTGTGAAATCATGTTGCTGAGTAAACAGGCAGGTAGACAAGAATAGATAAAAGAAACAAATACAAATACCAGTTGTACATATAGATCATACATATATATGTATATAAGTGTCAGATCTTGGTTTTTCCATTCTCCATTAAAGGGAACCAGATTTTTGAAGAACTAAGCCAGACCCAGGGAAACATATGTTGCATGGCTTCCCTCATTTGTGGTAACTAGAATATGCCTATAAATCTACAAGTAAATACACTGGATGGTAAAACAAACCAACCAACACTGGGACATGGTAAATTATAGAGGTCTCTAGGCATTCACACAAAGTGATATCAAAGGAGGGTATTCTTAGGAGAAGAACACAAAGGCACAATACCTATGTGCATTTGATCATATAAAATAACAATTATTGACATGAACTCCAGGAAATGCAAACAAGAGATTTTTTTTCTGTATTGATGTTTTTGTTTTCTTTTCTTTTTGTCTTAATTGTTTGTCCTTGCTTGGGAGGGTAAGGTGGGGCATAGAAATAGTGGGACAAAGATGTAGCAGAGGTGCTCACTAGACACTATGTTGAAAATGAACTATACAACTTGTGGGGGGAGATGAGAGGGAAAAACTGGGAGTGAGTGAGGGAAGGGGTGACATTGTCCAAAAAGAAATGTACTTTTTATCCAACTTACATAACTATAACCCCTCAGTATATCACCTGTCTATCACCTCTGTACAGCATAATAACAATAAAAATATGTGAAGAAAAAAGAAAGAACTGTCATCTTCCCAGGCTGGAGTAGGGAAATAGATCTTGCTAAGGAGGGAAAAAGGAAACAAGCAGTGCTTAACCAATAGTCAGGACATATCAACAGGACACAAAAGCCAGTCAGAAGGAGTTCCCACTGACAAAAATCTATGAGAATTTGAGCATCAAAGTAAATAATGACAAGAGATTACACTAACATAGGAAGCCAAGAGTCCATGCTGATATTAATAAATAAATTGAACATTTGGCAAGGGGGATAGAGTAACTGACAGAGTCCCAAAGTATTTCTTCACTATCTATTCATTAACCACAAAGGGAAAAACAAGAGAGAAGCCTCAGGATGCTACTTAATCAACTAACAAGAAACTGAGCTGGTGCGAGAGTGGAATGAGAGTGGAGAAGGTGTCGAGGAAGAAAACAGCATCACTTCCATCACAGTTGTTAAGGGAGAAGCTCGTCCTGAGGGAACATTGGATAAGCTGAAGCTGAGCAGCATCTACAAAACAACTGGCCCTGTTTGTAAAGAAAGAAGCACTGAGGAACTGGATAGGGCTGAGGGTTACTGAAGAGGCAGAAGACCAATATTATGTAAGAATGTGGGATCACAATACTTGTTCTCCTGATTTTTATGATTGTGATGTTTTTATATAAAAGAATGCTCTTATTTTTTGCTTTGGGTGGGCAGTACTAGGATAAACTTGGGCCTTGTGCTTGCTAGTCACAAGTTTGAACCAGCCATGCCTCTAGCCCTTTCTGCTCTGCTTATTTTTGAGAGTCCTACTTTTATTCCAAGCCAGACTAAACTGTGATTCCCTCTATTAACATTTCTCACCATAGCTAGAATGACAGGCATGAACCACCACATCCAGCTTTCAGATGGGTCTTGCAAACTTTTTTGTTTTTTTTCTTCTCACAGGCTGGCCTGAAACTGGAATTCTTCCAACCTCAGCCTTTCGAATAGCTAAGATTACAGGCATGAACCATCATACTCACCTACAAATTTTTTAAAGCAGAGTGGCATGGTAAATGCTGAGAGGAAGACAAACTCGAGTCTAGTAACTCTAGGTGGTGGTGGTGGCTGTAGCACCTCATTTCAAGAAAGCATCTCTCGGGCTGGGGATATAGCCTAGTGGCAAGAGTGCCTGCCTCGGATACACGAGGCCCTAGGTTCGATTCCCCAGCACCACATATACAGAAAACGGCCAGAAGCGGCGCTGTGGCTCAAGTGGCAGAGTGCTAGCCTTGAGCGGGAAGAAGCCAGGGACAGTGCTCAGGCCCTGAGTCCAAGGCCCAGGACTGGCCAAAAAAAAAAAAAAAAAAGAAAGCATCTCTCAAAGACTCAATCTTTTCTATAAAAAGATGCAAACCAACAACTTATATATACCAAATGTACGTAGGAGACACCCAATTTGGTGTCTGATCTCTTTCCCTGTTTATCACTCCTGCTGATCTTAGTGGTGGGATACTCTCTTTGGGTCCTGGTTTCTGAGTCAGAACTCTAGCACTCTATAGAAATCCTCACATCCTGTGCTCAAGTGGGGTGGGCCAGAAAGTATAGCTATGGGAACAAGAAAGGAGTAAAATATGGCTGCTTCCAGTAATAGTCCTCATTTAGCCTTTCCAGGGTAACATGCCATCTCCGCTCTCTGTCACAGTTATTGTCTCAAACAGCTACAAAAAAAATGAAAACCAACCAGAGTCCAGTCCACCATGTCATGGAAGTAGAAGTTCATGAAGCCCACACTGGAGATGCTGGACACCCACGTTACTAACAATTGAAGACCTACTAGTACTAGCCCCGTTAACAAACAACAAAGGGGAATAAAAGAAGAACCAAGGGGCTGGGAATATGGCCTAGTGGCAAGAGAGCTTGCCTCATATACATGAAGCCCTGGGTTCAATTCCCCAGTACCACATATATGGAAAACAGCCAGAAGTGGCGCTGTGGCTCAAGTGGCAGAGTGCTAGCCTCCAGCAAAAGGAAGCCAGGGACAGTGCTCAGGCCCTGAGTCCAAGGCCCAGGAATGGCAAAACAAAACAAAAAAAAAAAAAAAAAGAAGAAAAGAAAAACAAACACGGTTACATACTGTAACCAAAAGAAAATAATTTCAATATCAAAGGACAAGAGAAGCCTTTGGGAAACTGAAGTCCTCAAACACTTTCAGGGGGGAAAAATGACTCCTTTTATGATTATGCACGAAAATAAAACATGAAGGGTTATTAAGTCAGAGAAATTGCAACTCCTACCCCCTCCAAAAAAACCAACAATGCTTTTTTTGGTTCATGAATCAATGAATCCTAAGAATCAACGAATTCTCAAAATTAAAAACTAGATTTCGTTGAAATAAGCTTATTTTTGGAGTTTTAGATTTACTTTTTCTAGATAAAAATCCCAGTTTCTTCCACTTTACCAAGTACTTGTGTTCCCTGTTTAGGCATTTTATTTCCAGAAAATGAGGATGTTCAGGGTGTGGCCTACATTAAGACTCAACACAGCTGAGCTTAGTCTACACGCTTACCCCTGTCTTTTTTATTACCATAAAACTGTACTGAGTGATCAACCCCCCACCTGTGTCAGGAACATGTCATGTTTCCAGCTGCAACATCATACAACTTAGGAAGGCCTGCACACTCACCTAGGCACACAAGTATCTTCGCATTTGGGGGAAGCACAATGTGAGCAGAATACACTGGCAGCTGGGCTGGGTCATTGCTACAAAAAAGGGTCACAGAGGGGACAGAGAGGCTCCAGAAAGTCTTCCCAGAGGAAGTAACACTTTACTAATCAACTTTGCACCAACTAAAGGAGATCCGCCTGGGACTGCTATTAGCTGTGTCACTTACTAGCTGTGGCCTGAGCCATGTTCCTTCCTCCTTCCCCATCTGTGAAATGGGGATGTAACACTTACCCTCATATGGCTATTTGGAAAGCGAAACTAATCTGAATGCACCTACCAGTATGGTTGGAACAACATTAACTTTGTTCTGGCCTAATAAAGTCACATTCATTACTATTAATATCAAAAGTCAAATGAACCATATCAAGAGAAAACACATCTCCCCTATTTGGGAGATCAAACCAGTGTTGTCTGATCTGAGCTACTTTGCTCATGGCTGCTCATCTCAAATTGTAAATTTATTATAGTATTCAGTTAAGTTCAAGAATCTCTGACTTACGTCCATAATTAATAACCTATAATAACTATTACATTTATGCAAGAAAATGAACTTTTAAATAAGAGATACTAATTGCCATTATGCACGTGCATCACACAAGCACACATGCATACATATGCTTATATAAATCTACCCAAATATACATTTGGATTTGATTCTGGAAACAAGGCTCTTTACTCTCTTGATGGGTACTCAATAATTGCTGCTTTTAGAGGGTGGATTTGTCATCATCTTTCCTGTGGCAGTAAGACTGATTGAAGGAGATTGCTCCGGAGAAAAGCACAGGGACACTTTTCTGTTATCACCAGTAAAGTGTTGGTATCAGGAGATCTTTGGAGTAATAGCACCTGCACTGACAGCTCGGTGTAATTCTTGGTATTTTCCATTGAGTCCAGAGAGGGTGAGCACACAGGCCTTTCATCATTCTCTCCAGAGTTCAGGAAACTACTCAAAGTTTTTCTCATTCAGAACATCTGACTTATGGATGAAATTACTACTATAATATAATGTAATGAGTTAGTGAGGTTCTAAACAAGGCCTGCTTTGCTGAAGTTTTCACAGCCCACAAGTATTTCTGCTATAAAACAACAACAAAGACACAGAAGTCCTATCCTGCTTTCAGGAGCTAACAACCAAGTTAATTATCTCATTGAGGTACCGTTTGACATTATTCTCATTTTAGAGGTAAGAAGTAAAAGCTAATGAGAAAGGTAGGGAGTTTTATCAAGTGTTAGGCTCTAGGTGCGTTGAAATATTACTCTTTATAACAACTAAATGAGATAAATTACTACTCCAATTTATAGATGAGAAAACCAAGGCTCAGAGAACTGAAGTGACTTTCCTAAGATTACACAGCTACTAAAAGCACACTCATTTGATTTCTAAGTCTTACTTGCTCTATACAATTCAGTATTGGGTGTCATATTGTGAGCAGGTACAACAATTAATCTTGAGATTAGGTTACAAAATTCCTCTTTTCAAGTTCTCACTGTAATGCTCTGATAAAAAAGAAAGTCGGCTTCTAAAACCCCTCGGCTAAGTGCGTTCTGAGCTATCCAACTCTGGCTGCTTCCCAATGATGCAGTGTGTTTTCTCACTCTGCCAGCTCCAGGGACACTAGTCATGTGTCTGCTTTTTATTGCTTTACGAATTAGTATACACATTATATTTGGAAACACAGATATAAATAGCTCAATTTAATATGTCTTAATGAAACATGGCAAAGAGAATTTTTTGTTTCCAAAGCTTCATGTCAAGCCTCAATGTCTCTACTATCTAAATGTTTATTTTTTTAAGAAAAACCATAGCCTCTGTCATAGATTCTTAGACTGTTCTTTTTAATTAAAGTATAAAGCTATAAACGTATGTTTATGGTGAGAAAGAAATGCTAGGTTAGACAGGGCATCAGTTTCCATAAGCAGTACTCATTTAAGTTCATTTCCACCCCCAGATCCCTGATTGAACGTTATATCATTCAATCTCCAATCTCTCTATAAAAG
This sequence comes from Perognathus longimembris pacificus, assembly GCF_023159225.1. Classification (NCBI taxonomy): domain Eukaryota; kingdom Metazoa; phylum Chordata; class Mammalia; order Rodentia; family Heteromyidae; genus Perognathus; species Perognathus longimembris. The sequence continues at coordinate 153,205,344 of NC_063161.1, forward strand.
TGTCTGGCTGTCTCTTAAACCTATTTACGCTCTATGCTTCAGTGCCTTTCCTTGGCAACGTTTTCCATATGCTTAACTTCTTTCATGGAAGCAGTTCTATCTCAACAGCACACCAATCAACATAAACAGGCAGGTAAAGAAAGGAAGGAGGAAAGACAAGCACACAGAGAGAAAGTAGGATATGAATGCAGCTGTTCTAATAAAAGTAATGTTTAGAAGGCAAAGCATTTGAGAGCAAAAGAAAATGAACCAAGCAACTAGCCCCAAGCAGTCAGAGTTCTGAACTTGAATTTATAACTCAAACACTTTACCACATGCAACTTGAGACACACTACTAGTAGCACTACTGGGGATTTATGACTTATGACTTGTTCATATTTAATTTGTAACCAAACACTTCCCCTTCCTCTTAGCTACTTCAGAACTCTTGATTAACTCTTGTTTTCACAGGTCAGAGGTTAAATAAAGGAAGGGAAGCACTCTGAAGTGAGATTGCCCAGAGCACCACATCCAAGAGTGACCCTGTGCAAGGAACATTAAAATAAGTGATAAGGCTAGAGATTGGTCCAGACAGCTGATGTTCAAAGCCTCCTTGGGGTATAAGGCAGAACCTTACAACTAAAAAGTAGGCAACAAAGACAGACAGGAAATTGGTCTGCTCTCAAGTTACCTTAGTGATGGATCAACTCTCTCATCAATAGGTTTTTTCCCCAAATGTTTTTGGAAATGAGACTGAAGGTTCTATGGGAAGGTAAAGCAGGAATTTGTGCAATCCAAGTAACCCTTCTTGCTTAACTCAACAACAGCAATCTGTTTCAATGGCAAGATCACCATTCTCTGAAGAAATTGCTACTTAATTTTGTAGCCACCTTGGGCCAGACTGAGGGAAGAAAAAATCTCTGAACAAAACTAATCAGACATAGCACAGAAGCTCTCCTGAAGAGGATCTAATCTGTCCAATGACTACACGATCAGCTTGGTTCCAGGCACTGTTTTTTTTTTTGTTGTTGTTTGTTTTGCTTTGCTTCACATGATACATCAAACAGAATAAATATTAGTGAACTTCCATTAATTTAGGAATTACCACATGAGAGGAAACCCATAAATTTATTAACTCATAGTAATTCCAAGTAGGTGTCACTATGTCCCCAGATAACAAATGAAGAAAATGAAGCACAGAAAGGCTTATAAATAACCTCAAGTTACACAAGCTCCCAATAGGTCTGGGTACAATCTAGATCCATGTGGCTAATATACCAGCGGGTACCTTTCTGAAAAAGTTCTTTCAGGTAACAGCATCAACAGCTGTACATGCTGCACAGCACATATGTTGCAAATTTCATTGTGTTTTCTAAGTGCTGCCAAAACAGAATAAACTCATTTATTTGGAAGTATCCATTCATTCACTGCAGAAGATAAGCCAGTCACTGGACAGAATTCACAGTCTAGATCTGTATGAGAAATCACAATGGTGTTAGGAATGGTCTAACAGGAACATTAAGAGCAAAACTTGGACAGTGTGAGAAGCAAAGGCTGGGCTGGCTTGAAGTGAGGAAGAGTGCCCATTCCCTCTGTACCATAATCACCCAGCAGCTGCTCTGTGAAACTGCTTTCCTCCCATGTCTTTCAAAGCACAGAGAAGCCCGGGTCCCAGCAATTGGAGGAGCTGGGAATCCGGGACACGGTGATCAGAGCTGGAACATTAAATGCTGTTAGTCATTCTCTGTCATGACTTTGATACAAATCCTACTGCTCTGTCTGTCCTAATTTTTCTAATGATCTTTGTACTTATGGATTTTATTTTACTCAGAAAAAGTAGTGTACAATGTTATAAAATATCATTTAAAATATTATCAAGCCCTCTCAAAGCATGGCTGTATTTATATATTTTAAAAAAGAGACACTGAATACTGAACTTTAGGAAAAGGTGCTCAGTCAGCAAAACTCTTAGCAGAAATCAGTTTTCTCAAATATAAATTCTTTTTCTTTCTTTTTTTTTCTTTTCTTTTTTTTCTTTTTCTTTTTTTGCCAGTCCTGGGGCTTGGACTCAGGGCCTGAGCACTGTCCCTGGCTTCTTTTTTGCTCAAGGCTAGCACTCTACCACTTGAGCCACAGCGCCACTTCTGGACGTTTTCTATATACGTGGTGCTGAGAAATCGAACCTAGGGCTTCATGTATACGAGGCAAGCACTCTTGCCACTAGGCCATATTCCCAGCCCCTCAAATATAAATTCTTAACCTTATTCATGAAAGAGAACTGGAAAGTTGTCTTTTAATGAGTAACTACAAAAAGTAAAAAATTTAAATAGGCAGAAAAATATGTGAATTTATTTTTACCTGTATTAAATCTTGTGGCTAAACTTTCTGGTAATATATTGCACTTATTTCTTAATAACATATACTGCTAAATATGTAATAATTTAACAAATTCTATTAAATTCAAGCAATAGAAAAATCATGTTTCAGCATAGTTTTAATCATGTGGAAGACAATAAAAAATGAAAAACAAAACCCAAAAATTGGCCACACTGTCATCATATGTAATCACACACATTAAAGAAAGACTAGAAGATAAATATTAATACTGGTTCTTTTTAGGTTATAACATTGTAGATAATCTTTTGTTTCCCATTACATTCTTTCCTATGTTTTCTATGATTTATGCATTGAGTACAGTGCCTTAAAAGTTGTCTTTGAAGTATTCTGTTATTTGTAATGGTAAATGCTTAGAAGCAATGGAAATATAGCACAACAGAAAGATTACAGTAAATTACAAAGTTTCAAAATTATGGAATAGTACAAATTCATTAAAATCAGTCTATATCTAGAAAGATAGGTGACATAAATACGTATACTATATTTAGATTTAAAAGAAGGCTGTATATATGAGCAAATGATTCTTCATAATATCCTCCAACTTTTCTACAATAAATATGCATTACTTTTTGGCTGGCAAGGTAGCTCAGCAGAAGCCCTGAGTTCAATCCCCAGCAGCAATAAGTACATAATTACTTTTTTATTAACGTCTATGTAAATAAAAAAGGAACACCCTCTTAAACAAACTTGCACATCTGATTCCTCGGGCTCCCTGACTCCCAGGTATCTGGTGGGCAGTGAGGAGAAGTGCTGGGCAGGAACAGAGATGCAAGCCTACCTCCTTGCTTCATACAGCATCTCCATAAGGGTGATGATCATCTTCCAAGGGACAGAAGGCTGACAATTCGTACTCTTTAACAACTGCTCACATTGGGGCTCCTGCTCTTCCCCTGCATGGTGCTTTTCCTAATTTTAGTTCTGGGCAGGGCAGGTTAATAAGAAAGCTTTCAGTAACCTTCCTTACAATGGCCTCAGTAAACCCTGGTAGACCTCAGAAATGAAGATACGATCATTTATCCAAGGCCATTCTTTGTAAGAAAAGAAAAGGGTGTCAGAATCTCTTTTGACTACAAAGTTGAACCACTCATATCACCAGTTAGTAGGCAACCACAACTGTCAGCTCTGTGCTACACAGCTTGGCTTAATACTGAACACAGCATAGGGCCACCTAACTTCCAGAAATATTACATGCCTGGGGAGAAGAGACAGGGAATTGGTTAACAGTGATGCAATGTGAAGATGCTACAACCTAGTCAGCAGCAAGAGCTGTCGGGACACCAAGGAAGGGCATTACAACTGGGGACCCAACTTCATGAGAAAAAGGAGCTGGATAAAAGAGAAGTCACTTTCATTAAGTATGACAGAGATAGCTATTTCTTTGGGTGATATTTTTAGAGTGGAAATGGGGTAAAAGGAGGCATCTAAGTATAGAGGAGACTAGAGAGGACCAAAGAGCCCAGCTTGTGAGGAGCTTTCTGTGCCCAACTAGAGAGGTAGCTTTTCCTCAAAGTAGAGGGGAACATCTGACCCATTTGCTTTTTTCTACTGTTGTTAGTCCTAGAGCCTGAACTTAGAGCCTAGGCACTGTCCCAGAGCTATTGTGCTCAAGGTTAGTACTCTACCACTTTGAGCCACAGTGCTACTTCTGGTTTTCTGATGGTAAAATAAGAGTCTCATAGAATTTCGTGACCTGGCTGGCTACTAACCATGATCCTCAGATCTCAACCTCCTGAGTAGCTAGGCATGAGCCACCCTCCTAGATTCCATTTTGCCTTTCCCACTCCCCACTCCACCCCCCATCCTGGAGCTTGAACTCAGAGCTCAGGCTCTGGCCCTGAACCTCTCTGTGCTCAAGACTACTGCTCTACCACTTGAGCCACAGTACCACTTCTGGCCTTTTCTGAGTAGTTTATTGGAAATAAGAGTCTCACAGACTTTCCTGCCTGGAGCTGGCTTTGAACTGGACTCCTCATATTTCAGCCTTCTGAGGGCATTGAGCCAAGGTACCAGGTCCATTTTGCCTTTTTAAAAGATCAGAAAAACAACTTTGCATGAGGAACCAAAAACAGAGGTCTGGAACAGATTTACTTAAAGGCTTTAAGGCCAAGATAGTGAGCAAAATCCTCAGAGGTGTGGAAGGTCCTGAAAGGATGAGCTTCTATCAGAACTCTTTTACTTACTGAGTACAATTTTTAAAAAATATTTTAAAATGATTTTTAAGCAGTTGTACAAAACAATTTCAATTCAACATGTCTGACTGCAGGATTTGGATCCAGGAGAAGAATTGTAAAAAGTGAGCTCCTGTCAGGGGTTGACCTGAAGCTGCTAGGCAGAAGGTGGCTTGTGTCCTTAGAAGCTGCAGATATGACAGACCAAAAGGCAGGTGGAGTCGGCCGGCAGGCACCTCCAGAGCAGTCATCTCATCTCTCCCAGTGTGTTTCCCTCTACAGAAGAGCAGTACTCCTGTTTACCTAAGAAGGTGATTGTATGAAATAAATTGGGCAAAATACTATAAATTGCCCACCACAGTTCACAGAATGTACCTGACATTCCAAACTAGGTAACTTCCACTATAGCTGTTAAGTCAGAGGCAGCTAACTGCTGTCTCAGGAAAATGGTTCCCAACAAGATTTTAAATATCTGTAAAATGACTGTGAAAAGTATACAGATGTTATTTGTGACTATTTTTAAGATTGCATCAGTCACAGAACACTATGCTAGACCAACAGGTTCTTTCACTTAACATATGAGTTTATTTCAAAGACAAAAGGAAAACAAAATTTAAAAGATGGTGGAACACATACATGGTGAGGGGGATGTTAGACCTTCCTGGCCAGATAAAATATGGCTGCTGAGGCAAGCTCCAACATGGGAGACAGGAACAACTCAGCAAGACACATCTGGCCTCCATGGCTCTGGCCCACCTCCATCCAATCAGAAGCACTTTCCATACTCGTGCATGGAAATGGGGGAACCAATCACAAGACTGACTGCAGAGCATATCTACCTATTAACCAATAGGACCAGAAACATGCTCAAAGGGGTTGGAGGAAAGGGCCTGGGAGAAAAACTGCTGGTAACCCTCCTAGTACAAAGAATTGTTTTGCTGTTTCTTAGGCTTTTAAATAAGCTAGTGCTGTCTGCTTTTAAAACTTTCTAGTCCTTTAATTCTTTAATGGAAGGAGAAAACGAGCCTGAACCCTAGACAGCATCAATGTCACCAGGATTTTTTCATTCATTCTTTAATGAACATCTCTTTTCTAACACTAAAAATACTTCCTATGTTTTTCTCTCTGAAGAAATAATTCTTTACTTAGTTAACCAATTAGATACAACTTAACTCTAAAGGATCTAGTTATGCTATGGTGATATAAAAGACAGCAATGGCAATAAGATTGTCAGAGCTAACAAACAACACAGATGTGAATATTTTTGCCTGTCACAAAGGTTTGAACTTAACTTCTTTGGCTCTATAGCAAAACAGCTTCAGTTAAATTGAAAGATCAGTTCTGCATTTAAGGCTAGCCACTGAATGTCCAGAAGCTCAGCCACACCCAGTCAGGCATTGCCACTTACCACTCACCTACGTTGTGAGAGGGCTATTCCCTGCTGTAGCAGACAAGGCCCTTAGATATAAAGTGCCTCACTCAAGATCACTGCACTCACTAATAATGGGGAAGCTCAGATCTGAAGTGAGCTCTCAGGATCCAAAGCTCACTATTTTCTTCTTTAAAAAAAAATAAATCAGGTTTGACTCTCATTCAGTGAAATACACTCTTTATATATATATATATATATATATTTATTAAATATATATATTTATATATACACCTTTAAATGAGCTTTAATAAGAGCACACAACTGAATAAGCACCACAACAGACAGACAGACAGACAGACAGACAGACAGACAGATGCATGCATCTCTTGTATCCCACCCACAAGTCTATGAACACACTTGTTCTTAAACAATGTGCTAAGAAAATCTGTTCTTCACCTGCTCTTCCCATCATCTCTTTTAAGAATCCAGGTGTGTGTGTTTTTTTAAATATAAAATGAAATTCACTCTTTTGACAAAGTATCCTCTGACAATAGAGACAGAGAACACATCTATGGGACATCATCCAGTTAGTTCATACTGCGTATTTAGTCAATCCTTGCCCTGGTACCCACTAATCTCTTGCCTCTTCCTATATAATTTTGCCTTTTTAAGAATGCTAGTTAAAGTGAATAACAGTTTGTGGAATTTGAATCTGGCTTCTATCATCTTAGCATATATGATCTTAGTGTACTTCTTAGCTTTTTGTTCCACTGCAAACCAATGGAAGACAAGTTTTAAAGGTAACACAGTCCCATGGATATTGCTATGTATCCTATGTATGCCAAATCAAGGGACATTCTAGAAATATCATTAGTCCACTTACTGCATAAAAACAGTTATCATTTACAAACTTCACTGGCTGTATTAGTATTAGAAAAATATTTGCAAATACATCTCACACATGCATGAAATATCTTTTCTATTCTGGGGATGAGAACCTCTGGCTAAGAGTTAGACTGTTTGCTCCTTGACTAGAAAAGTTAGAACCCAAGTTTTTATCATTTGGCTCAATTGTGGAAGGCAAGAGAAACCCAACAGTGGCCAGTTGCTCCAAACTCTTCAATTCTCTCATTGTGTAGAAGGAATGTGAGTTCAGAGCATATAAATCTATGTAGGGCCATACAACAGATCGCTAAACCGACACCTAGTTATCTCTGGCCCTCGTAAGTGGTGATTCTCCAACACGACTCTCCTTTCTTTCTTTTGTTTAAAGATACAGCAGACAAGCTGCTGTCCTCAAAACCTAGAACTGTCTTGAACACCAAGATTTCATCTGTACCTCACAGGAAATTCCCATATTGTCTTACTAATAACGATTTGAAGTGATGCCTATTTAGCTCCGTAGCTCATCATCTTTCTGTCATTTGTACATATAGGTAACTGCTCTGGCATCTTTTTGGCTTACTATTCTGAAGCTCATTTGCTTATCAAACATTTATTGACTGTGAGTCCTTTTTCTGGGTCTTGAGGCAAATGGGGAAATCATATACAATCTCATATAGAGCTCGGTATCTAGTAGAGGATTCAGATATGCATATTAAAAATGACTAATGAGCCAGGTGCCGGTGGCTCACACTTGTAATCCTAGCTACTCAGGAGGCTGAATTGCGAGGATCTCAGTTCAAAGCCAACCCAGGCAGGAAAGTCCATGACACTCTAAACTATTCAGAAAAAGTAGTGATGTGGCTCAAGTAGTAGAGCACTATCCTTGAGCACAAAGAGGCTCAGGGACACCCTCAGTTCAAGCTCAAGGACCAGCAAAATAAATAAGTACATAAAAAGATTAATGAGATAAACTCTATGAAAGAAGTTTGCACAGGTGCCCATGATCTCTTGCATATGAATAGGATCAGGCTACTAATCTTATAATATGTGACAGTTTCTTTTGCCTTAGCAGGCATTGCTTGCTTGCTTGCTTGTGATGCTGGGCATCAAACCCAAGGCTTTGAACATACTAGGGAAGAATTCTACCACTGAACTACAATCCCAGCTGAAGGACATCAGAAGATCCTCTCTCTTGTGGACTGACAGTTCCGTAAGGACCACAGGCACACTAAATGGCTAAAGTGATTCCCCAGAAAAGGCTACTTTATTGTTATGAACAATTTTCTTCATCCACCTTTTTCTGTTATAATAATAAGAAAGGAACTGGCACTTTTGTCTGGGTCCAGAATGCAAAATCAGGAAATAAAATGGCAAGTCTTACAACTGCGAACTTCAATCAGCTCATTACAAACCAAAGAGACATATTTGAATGCATGTTGCTACATTCATTTACCTATTCTGCCAAGCCATTCAATTACACGATTTCAGATTTTATATAAAAATACAGCCATGTTTTTTTTCAAAAGCTAGTATTTGGAGAAAAGTGATTAGAACAGCATGCTATGATATGTTAATACAGAGGTTTCATTTAATGGACAAAAGCAGTTTCTGAAATGCCCTCTATACTTTAAATTATTGCACTTAGAATTCATGACTACAACGTGTCTCAACTTCTTTCTTTACTGCTGTACAATAAACTCTGCTGCCACTGTGAATGCAAACAAAACGCATTATCAGAAGAGTTTTATTAGCATTTGTAATCTTAAGGCAGGACATATTTAAAGGTGGGAAGTAGGTACAGTAGGTTTTTAAATCGTGTGAATACTAAAAAAAGGATAAAGTATTGTAATTGAGGGGGGGAGAAGCAGAGTGGGAGAGAAAATGCTGGAGCAAGAAAAAAAGTCTTAAAACAAAATTTAACGTCCCCTTGGAGGGACAGGGCACAAAAGAGCTGGCATTTATTCTAACCAGAAGCAGCTGTTGCGTTCGAATTAGGAAGCATTCCTAATGAATCAGCAGTTCTTATAATAAATATACTCCCCTTTGAAATGTGAGGATTCTGCTATGAGAATTTCTTTTGATATATATTTTACATGAACTCATTAGACAGAGAAGTGGCAAAGATCGAGCATGTTCCTTTCTAAATTACTATGGCTATCTTATTCATATCATGAGCTCAAAGTTAGTTAGGCTGGGCATAGGAAAACAAAGAAAGGAAAAGCATAAGCTAAAATAGCTTCTACTCACAAGTATCATCTTTGAACCACTCTAAGTAAACTTCCTAAGGTAACTTGTAACAGCCACCTCTTACCAAATGCCAGCCACTACATAACCTAGAGGGCAGTTAGGTTTAAAATAGAAACCAGTACTATCAATGAAAAGGGTGCTCCATTTGCTTGAAAGGAATCCCCAAATAGCATCTCAATAAAGATCAGATTGCAAAATACTTTCTCTTCCTGATAACCCATTGGCCATTTTGAGACAAAGGGAGAAAAGATACACATACAACTATTTATTTCACTTAAGTTCCACACTCCTCTCTATTCTTATACCATGTCTAGCATGCTGTTTCTCTAAGCAAAAATCAGTGTCCCTGGGCTGGGAATGTGGCTTAGTGGTAGAGTGCTTGCTTAGCATGCATGAAGCCTTAGGTTCAGTTCCTCAGCACCACATAAACAGAAAAAGCTGGAAGTGGAGCTGTGGTTCAAGTGGTAGAGTGTTTGCCTTGAGGGACAGTGCTCAGGCCCTAAGTTCAAGCCCCAGGACTGCCCCCCCCCCAAAAAAAATCAGTGTCCCCATCAAAATAAACAAAATATTATTACTTCAAGTAGTTGTCCAAGGGAGACAAAAAGTTAATGCAATGGTCCCATATTATCCTACCCGTCGGCTATCTTTTCATTTATCCATCTCCATCCTCCTCTATCCCTCCCACACCTCATCTGCTTGACTACCCTGCCTAACTCGCCACTCTATGGTGAGCTTTCAGGATTCCTGGAGTGTCAGTACAAAAACTAGGAATCCAGGAAGGAGTTACAAGATGAGTGACACAAGGTATACAGCAAAGACTGATAGATATGTCTCATTTTTCTTCCACCAACACCATTACTACCTAAGTGTTAGACATGGAAATGAAACACATCTTTTTAGGCTGCTTAAAAACCACTCCTTTCGGGGCTGGGGATATGGCCTAATGGCAACAGTGCCTGCCTCGTATACATGAGGCCCTGGGTTCGATTCCCCAGCACCACATATACAGAAAACGGCCAGAAGTGGCGCTGTGGCTCAAGTGGCAGAGTGCTAGCCTTGAGCAAAAGGAAGCCAGGGACAGTGCTCAGGCCCTGAGTCCAAGCCCCAGGACTGGCCAAAAACAAAACAAAACAAAACAAAAAAAACACTCCTTTCACAAACATAGATGTGACTTCCTAACTCAGTTTGCCACTTTCTTTCAATGGGTTTACAGAATTTTTGGCAAAGAATGGACAGACATACAGATAACAGAAGTTAAAAACCAAGAAGATTTAACTCCATCATCACCAGGTCACATATAGAAGTGGCTCCTAGAGGAAAGAGCTTTGGATCATATGAGTGTGGGATAGAATACCCAGCTTGAACAAAATCAAGGCCCTTAGAAGGTAGGGAACAGGAGAAGAGAAGATAACCCAAAGAACAAATCATGGAATCATATGAACAAGTCTCTGCTTAAAGATCAGTGTGAATTTTTACATTTTGAGTTGTTGGGAGACTAAGATCCAAAAGGGTTCTGGAAATTTTCCTGGGGTGATTTAATAAATGTTACAGTTGGGTTTTTTTTTTTTTTTTAAACTTTAGAGAAACTGGCTCTAAAGCCACCCTCACTTGTGTTGTCTCCCACGTGACTTCCATCACAGATACGGTGCTCCTTGGGCACTATTTCTTCAGGACCTCTCACTTAATCATGAAGTTCTCAACAATAGGCCAGAGCAGAGAAGGGATAAGTCAGCTGACTAATATTAGAGAATTCCGTATTAAGAATTGGACTCAACATCTAGGACATGGACCACAAAAATGACTTGTTTGAAAGCATAAGTTTAACCACTGAGCTGATGTCACAGAATTTCCTTAGACTGTTTCCTCTCCATAGGTTTACATTCCCACAGAAATGCCCAACCTGATTCATGCAGATCTGGCCATACCTTTATGAACAATAAGGACAGCCTAATTAATTTACATATCACTTTGCCCAGCATTCTACTTTGGACGACTGCACTGGCCTTGAAAACACTTCATTCCATAAAGATGAGTCAAATACACAAACAGACACAGGAAAGGAATTTCAGACATCTGACAAGGAGATAATGATTTTTAGAAGAAGATGTCATCCTCAGAACTTATGAGAATAAAAAGATGAAGAACTTTAAAAATGGCAGTATGTTTTTCTCAGATACTGGAATGAAAGACAATTATAAACTCAAGCTTCGCATATTAGGAGTCAAGTTACTTTATCATTGTTTACCTTTGATTTAAAACAAAGCTATAGCTGGAAGAGTTGTCATAGGATATACAGTTTGAGTCACACAATGTGCTCAACGAGGGAGGTCTCTAGGTGGAAGGGAATCAGTAAGTGGAAAGGAATAAGCTGTTATCACTAACTTCCACAGAAAGAAGCTATTGGAAGAATATACAACACATTTGTGATCTGGCATTTTGTGACCATTAAAATATCCGTCAGAGAAAAATTATGGTATAAAATTATTATATGTAAAAAGATTATCAAGCAAAAATGGCACATAAATTAAATATAGCATGGATTCGGCGTTCTCAGCACCACAGCCTGGGTTCGATTCCCAGTCAGGGAACCAAAAAGAATTAAATATTGTACACCATGATTAGATATTGTATTTTATGTACATGATATATATTATTGGAAAAAGATTAAAAGGAAGCATATCACCATTTCTACTTTGGGGAGGTAAAGTTAAAGGTAATTATTTTTTCCTTCTCTATTTAAAAAAAACATTCATGCAAAAGTCAGTTTTATTTTTCTCTATGGACATCCAATTGTTTCACTAATACTTTATCTTGGCTTCTTTAGTGGGTGCCAGGAATTCACACCCGTAATCCTAGCTACTAAGCAGTCTGAGATCTGAGGGTCCTGGTTCAAAGTCAGCTCAGGCAGGTAAGTCCATGAGACTTTTATCTCAATGTACAGATCATAAAAATATTTCAGTTAATATGGCCCTACACATATTTCATATCTTGATACTATTATAAAAGCCATTATTTTGTTAATTTCAATTTAAAAATTTAGTGACAACTTCCTTACTTCATACCACTCATTCTTTTATATGGTTGAATAATATACCATTCTGTATATGGACAAAAATTAGATACTTTCAGAAAACTCTCCCCACTGATTTAATACTAGATTATGTACGTCCATAGTCAACCCTGAAAAATGCTAATTAGGTAAAACGTAAAAAGTATACGGGCCAAGAAAATAAAAATTAGAGGCCAAAACACTTTTAGCAACAAGTGCTTTTTCTTTGACCATCTTTGCTAAACTATGAATCACCAAGCTGCAAACTAATGGAGACAGGAGACAGAGGCAGTGAAAGAAATGGCTCAGAAGCCTGGTGCAAAGATAGTCAATAGTTATCTTTTTATTTTTTTTTTATTTGCCAGTTCTGGGGCTTGGACTCAGGGCCTGAGCACTGTCCCTGGCTTCTTTTTGCTCAAGGCTAGCACTCTGCCACTTGAGCCACAGCGCCACTTCTGGCCATTTTCCGTATATGTGGTGCTGGGGAATTGAACCCAGGGCCTCATGTATACGAGGCAAGCACTCTTGCCACTAGGCCATATCCCCAGCCCAATAGTTATCTTTTTAAAGAGTAACACAAATTCACAAATGCTACCAAGAGAAAACTTTTCACTTTTAATGACATTACATAGTGGTGGCAAACATTTCTACTAATCCATATGTCTAAATAAAATGTTTTCTCACATGGATTTGCAATTCAAATTTACCTAGCATGGCCCGATAAATGGGAAACATAATTTATAGAACACCCTAATTATTAGTATCCCAAGGTGATAACCATAAACATAATTGAAGTAAAAATCTACTCTAACCATACTCAAATTTAACCATTTCCCTGAAAACTAAAACAATCAGTCACACTATGTGAAAGAGTTTAACATGTTTTAAAACAAAACACTGGAAACTAGCATGAAAGAAAAAACTATGATTAGTCAACTGGAACCATAAAAGAACAAAACAGAGACACAAAAAAATTTAAAAAAAAATTACACAAGCAATGTTGAACTAGAAGACAAATTTAGATACAATATCTATGAGATAGTCTAAACATAGACAACAATAAGTAAAAACAGGAATAAGACAAAGGCTCAATGTAGTGGCTCATATATGTAATCTGTGCTATTCATGAGGTAAAGATAGAAAGGATGATGTATAAAGCCTGTCTAGGAAAAAGTTAAGGCTAGCCACAGTGAGATGATACTGGGAAGCATATGTAAGAAGATTGTGATCCAAGGCTGGTCCTTGGTGAAAAAAAAACAAAAACAACCTTACCTGAAAAATATTTAATTTAAAGCAAAAATAGTTGGGAACATGGCTCAAATGGTAGAGTACCAACTGCTTACCAAGCTCAAAACCATGTATTCAAACTCAAGTATTGTCCCTTCTCCATTAAAAAAACAAAAGACAATCAGCATGTAATCATTTTAGTCAGGTTTTCCGAAAGACATATAAGAAAGGAAAGGGGTCAAAAAACAAAGAAACAGTAGCTGAAAATATTTCAGAATTGCTGATTCATGACTAAAGTCATGGCTCAAGTGGCAGTGCACTGGCCAGTAGCAAAAATAAAAATAAAAATAAAAATAAAAATTGAGCTTATGGAAGGCCCTGAGTTCAAGTCCCAGTATCCCACAAGAAAAAAGAATTTCTGATCCAGAATTTCAATCAATTTTAAAGATCCACTATCAGAGACAAAGCATTGTGGGGGGAAAAAAAGGAAAGAAACCCAAATTGGAGGAGGAAAAAAGTGAGAAAGTAAGTAAACTAGTTTAAGAATAGCCACTCTAAAATTCAGTATGGAGGTTCCTGAGAGAACTAAAAACAGAGCTGCCATCGGATCCTGCTACACCAGTCCTGGACAGAAAGCCAAAGGAATGTAGGTCAACATACCAAGAGACACTTTCTGGAGTGAGAGTAACATTCAATACATTAATCAGAATTTGGATCAGAAAGGTGTATTTATTTGACCAAAATCATGAAATGATAAGCTTAAAATTGTATATTCCATTGTACATAACTTTTCTTTAGGAAAGGAAGAAGAGTGATTTAAAAATATTGGAATTCTTGGGATAGGAGCTGTTCAATAGTGGAGCACTTGCCTAAATGGATGAGGCCTGAGTTTAACTCCACAGAAAGAGAAGGGGAAAGGAAAAAGAAAGAAGAAAGAAAGAAAGAGGTAATGGGAAATTAAATTTCCTGGGTAAACAAGAACAAACCAAAAAGTGAGGAGGAAAAGGGATATAAAAAAGAGCATAACAAAATAAATCAGGAAATGGAAAGTACACAAAAAGACAATTTTAAATAGAAGTATCAACAAAGACCCCATTAAAAATGTGACAATATGTATGTATATGTAGTATATGTATGCCATTTATAAAGGAGTGGTTTCTTGTAAGAATTTTTTAGTAATGTGCTAATGAATCCTATACAAATGAATCACTATATCAACATTTTAAAAAGAAAAATTAAAAAGGTCATAGAAAGGGACTGGGGATATGGCCTAGTGGAGAGAGCTTGCCTCGTATACATGAGGCCCTGGGTTCGATTCCCCAGCACCACATATACAGAAAACGGCCAGAAGTGGTGCTGTGGCTCAAGTGGCAGAGTGCTAGCCTTGAGCAAAAAGGAAGCCAGGGACAGTGCTCAGGCCCTGAGTCCAAGGTCCAGGACTGGCCAAAAAAAAAGAAAAGGTCATAGAAATATATTACTTTACAATATATAAAAAATACTTTATGCTAAGTGCTGGTGGCACACCTGTTATCCTAGCTGGTCAGGAGGCTGAGATCTGAGGATAGCAGTTTAGAGCCAGTCCAAGCAGAAAAGTCTGTGAGACTGCAATAAACCACCAGAAAGCCAGAAGTGGTGCTGTGGCTCAAAGTGGTAGAGCACTAACCTTGAGCAAAAAGAGCTCAGGGACAGTGCTCAGGCCCTGAGTTCAAGCCACACTACCAACAACAACAAAAATTATTATTTAGAGCCAAGCTATTGATATAATGAGTCATTAAAAATTAGTGAAAACATTTTTTAAGGTGATAATGTAGTTTAAAATGTTCCATGGTTCAGGCTGGGAACGTGGACTAGTGGTAGAGTGCTTGCCTAGCATACATGAAGCCCTGGGTTTAATTGCTCAGCACCACATATACAGAAAAGCCGGAAATGGCCCTTTGGCTCAAGTGCTAGAGTGCTAGCCTTGAGCAAAAAGAAGCCAGGGACAGTGCCCAAGCCCTGAGTTCAAGCCCCAGGACTGGCAAAAAAAAAAAAAAAATGTTCCATGGTTCAAAAGGAGTACATATTTTCTTCACTGGAATTGGTAAATGAAAATTGTCTGAGAAACGAAGAAGTAACTATATTTGGAAAAGGGAAACAGAGGAAGAGTGCCAAAAATCAGGAGACAAATATGACAATTGAGAAGTATGATGAAAACAGAATGGTAACAGGAATATAGTAAACAGCTTGCAAACCTAGCCCCCCAAAGGCCAGAGCTCCCACCACAAGGAAAGCTAGGACGTCTAACACAACACCACATTTAGCAGTTGTACAAACCTCTAACTCCTGTAAGCATCAAACTCAGTTAGGAAATTTGTTGAGACAAGGTTTTGCTTCTCATAGTGGAGAATGGCAAGAAGGCATCATTTTGTGAGTGGGCCTCCTGCTTGGCACATCTTGTAAAGAGACTGCTCTACTTTACCCAAGGTATGGGATTTCATTATCACTGGGCCAGTGCCCCATAGCCAGCCAAGTTCTCAGAGTGAGACACAACTGGGGAAAAATATAACCTGTGGTATATCCCATCTAAGTCTAGGTTGCCAACAGCCATCAGAAAGGGACCTAGAGAGAGAGGGAACCTCTTGCTCCTCAGTGAGAACAACTTCACTGGACAACCCTAGCTTTGTCCAGAATATAAAAATAGGCTCTGATGTTAAAGTGCTGGGTTCACTGAAAGATCAATTTACATTAAGTGATGGCAGGAAAACACAGGCCCTGGCAGTCAGAAGTCCTGCCCAACACTTTCATTCACCAGGACCAATTCAGAAAACTTACTAACCCATGTCCTGACTACACAGTGATAGCTCACATAGACAGACTGACTTCAAACAACTTGTGGCCAGACAGCCTTTGAGACTGAGCTACAACTGAAAGGGTTAGAATCTAGAAAATAGTACAGATTTGAGGATTCCCAAGAGAGGGTAGCTAAGATTCCAAAGAGTCTTTGGGATCATAGTTACAGGCATCCAGTATCTTGAAGGTACGGGCATGGCAATTTAGAGATGACATGGCCACAGGGAACCTTTGGGTATGTTATATGTGTAATACTACCTGCCTAGGGTCTGCTCTCTGGTTCTAGGTATTAACTATTCAGGGGGGCCGTCCTGAGATCTCCATAGGCTCCTGGATACTATACAAAGGTATGCCTCTGTGTATGTCTACACAGACACAGATATACATGCAAATATAAATACACACAAACACGCACACGTATGTTTGTATATGTGTATATTTCTATATCTGTCGAGAGAGAGAGAGAGAAAGAGAAAGAGAGGCTGTTATTTGACAATGGAGAGCTACCTCTCAAATCAAGAGACAGGAAAATATGACTCAGCCATTACCCAGTCTTGAGTAGTCTCTAAGAAATCACCAACTGAAAGGAAACAGGATGTTGAAATCTCCACCAAATCTTGACCTCAGATATATAAATGCCAGTGAAAAATCACTAAATTTATGAAAAAATATGCAATTTGGCTCCTTCAAAAGCTAAAAATTTACATGGAGCACAAAAGACTAATAGCAAAAGCACTTCTGCAAAAAATAATTAACTCTGAAAGTATTACAATATTAAGACTACAAAGCCATAGTAACAAAAACAGCTTGACAGTAGCACCAAAACAAAAAACAAACAAAAAAAAAACCCTCAAAGACCAATGGAATAATACAGAAGTCTCATGTATATCCATTTAATTAGTTTTAATTAAATTTACTATGCAGGTAGAGGCATTTCATTTTTGACAAATGAGTGGAAAAGGCACTGGAAAAGAATCTCTTCAACAAATAGTGTCAGGAAAACAAGCTATCCTCTTCAGGGGATGAAAACCCTTATAACACTATTAGTAGCAATGTAAAATTAGTGCAACCACTATGGAAATCTGTATAGAGATTCCTCAAAAAACTGAAAACAGACCTACCTATGATTCCATTATACCACTATTAGGCATATATCTAAAGGAATGTAAATCAATATGCAACAAAGATACTTGCATGCTTACATTTCTTCAGCACTGTTCACAATAGCCAAACGGATTGAAATTAGGCCAGATATTCAAAACAAATGAATAAACAAAGAACATACAGTGTACACACACCCACATACACACACAGGACTATTACATAGCAATAAAGAAAAAGAAAATCATGTCACTTGCAGAAAATGGAAGAAATCATATTCATTAGGACAAGCCAATCTCAAAAGAGCAGATATATTTCATTCATATGTGGAAGCAGACCTAAAAGACACACATCTTCATGGATATGTATGTATATATACATGTATATAACACATATATGTGTATACACACAAACATAGGTATATGTGTGCATGTATGTGTATATGTGGCTCTACATGGGAAAAAAATCTTCCATGGTATAAAGGTGATGTTCAGAAGGGTTTCTGTTTTATGGTTGCCAGCTTTGTTTACCAAAAAGGAAAAAAGAAAAAAGAAAGTGACAAGTGAAAGTATTTAGGGGAAGAGAGCTCAACTCATGTGTGTACCTGAAAAGGCATCCAAGGGAGGTAGAACAACACAGAGATTAGTATGTATGGACCAAAGTGAATAAAATAAAGAAACAAGTAAAATAAGGACAGATAAACAGGGTTTGACCACTTAAGACCTTATACTATGTAGACTTTTACTTTTGAAGCAAAACCACTGGTGGATTTGGGGGCTAAAGAGTACCTGACCTGACAACATATTTAAACAATCAATCCCTCCAGGTACTGTGTAAAATATAGATGTATAAGATCATTCTTTCTTAACCAAGCTTCTTAGGGGAAAGGAAAAGAAAAAAAAAAACCTAAGCCTCAATGCCTTAATTATTCTTTGTATGTAATGAAAGAATTATTCTTCTATAAGTCAAGAGTGACACTACTTATGTATCACCCTTTCTGTGTTCTACAACTGGATAAAGAACACTAGTGAAATCACACCTACAAGGTAAAGACCAGAAACAGGGAAATTAGTTTTAATAATCCAGGAAGAAATGATGATAGCTTGGACTGGGATGGCAGTGGAGGTGGAGAGAAGTCTTCAAATCATAGCCATACTTGAATATACGGTAAAGGTAAATTTGCTGATGAATTCAATACAATGTTTAAGCAAAAGGGTGAAAAAGAAACCAAAGATAGCCTTAGGATTTCAAGGATGGCTTCAAAGATCCACATGATCACATAATGGAAAGATGGTACTGTCATTAAATGAGATGGGATGTGCTGAGAAAGGAATGTGTGTGGGTAGGTTATATTCTTCCATATGCATCAAATAACATGTGAGATAAGTGTTATATATAAGTTCCTATCTGGATAAAGGATAAGAATTGATAATGTTGTACCTATATTATTTAGGTGTCTACACTATTTTAATTTACTAAAAAACTATTGATACATTGCTTGCACAAAATTTTTAAAAGCTTAAGTTTTCTGGGTAGTGGGAGTGTGGGGAGTTTCTTTAATTTTTAATATATTATATATTTGTTTTTGGGACTCAAATATAAATATAAGCTGCATATAAAATATAAGTACATGAAAAAC
This sequence comes from Perognathus longimembris pacificus, assembly GCF_023159225.1. Taxonomy (NCBI): domain Eukaryota; kingdom Metazoa; phylum Chordata; class Mammalia; order Rodentia; family Heteromyidae; genus Perognathus; species Perognathus longimembris. Next base: position 153,224,237 of record NC_063161.1, read on the forward strand.
ATTTAGGACTATGCTATTCTCACTATATGAAGATAATAAGGTTATATCAGGTTTTTGTCTTCTGTTTCCTTATAGAATTTCAATTTGGCAAGGGCAGTATGATGGGTAAGGAGCATGTCCTGATTACATAATTGAGAATCTTTTTTTTTTTTTTTTGACTAAAAAGACAAGTCAAAATTTCTAGGGTCTTCCTATTTTCCTTCCATTTATTTTACTATTCTCAGTACCTAAGACTTAAATTTTGCTTTTAAGTGGTTTCTGATCTTCTTCATAATATCATCGGATCAGCCATTTTTCAGGTATTTCATACTAAATAAACTTGCATCAAACGTATGATTTGAAATTCATTTTCAGGGCTGAGATAACTAGCCTTGCCTCAGCCCCTTTGGCTCTCTGTAGATTGCCTTCTGTTTCCTTGGAGTTGACCTTGAGCCAGCTGGCCAGCATACATATTGCTGCCACTCCCGAACTCAGCAGGAGAAAACATGATCAAGTCAGTTCTATGTCTCAAAGTGGAGGTGTGTTGATGTCTCTGCAAGGACTTCAGGGAGAATCCTCAATGGGACAGACAGAAGCCCCTTTACATGAAGCCTCCTTGGTCCTCAGACTTCTCTTTCTCAACCAGATCACAACCCTATCTTTGAGAACCACAGCCCCAGTTTTCAGGTGAGAAAGCTTTTCTTTGTCCTCGTGCTGTGGGGTATAATTCTTATAATGATCAATGACTAACTCCTATTGGGATCAACTCTGCTCTGAAACCTAACCTTCCTCATTTTCACTTCCCTTGCTTGATTAGGCACTGATCCTGTTTTCCAACATTCAGAGAACCAATGGCAGAGGCTTCCTATTCCCCACAGTTCTCAAATCCCTGTTACGTTTTCTGCAAATACTTTATGTTACAATCCAAACTCATTATCTCCTTGATGAATGGCCAGCTGCTTAACAACAGTCCACCTGTGTGTCCTAAGCTCTGTTTGGGACAATTTTGGTAAATATAACATAGCTACCACATTGGGAACTGAACTGCTGAGAGCTCTACTAGAGTTCCTCCTAAGAAAATGCACAGTAGACTGGCACAAGCTCTAAGAAACATAAAAAACAAAATTAACAAAAACCCCACAAGATTTTCCCAAAAACAAAGATGATCTGAAATAACAGAATAATGGGGAAAGGACTAAAAAGGCAAAATCAACAACATTTATTTATCAATTACTCTGCCAGACATTTGCCTATACTAGTCACAATTCAATGAATTAAGAATTGCCACTACAGGTCAAGAATCTGACATTCAACAAAGTTTAATAATATTCTCTCAATAGCCAGTGACAAACCTCGACATTCAAATGATTGTTGGCACAGTGGCACCATCCCCAGCAACAGGAGGAAGCACAAATAAGAGGATCATGGTCCAGGCTAGACTAGACATAAAGCAAGATACTATTTCAAAAACAAATACAAAAAGGGACGGGTGGAATGACTCAAGTAGTAGAGTGTCTCTCTGTAAGTGTAAATCCCTGAGTTCAAATCCCAGTAACACAAAGGAAGGAGGGAGGGAGGGGAGAAATGGGAGGGAGGGAGGAAGGGAGGGAAACCATGTCCATAAACATATAAGGGTATTATTATGATGTAAGTTTGTCCTGTTTTTTGAAACCATCAACCAAATTTCATAAAAAGATACCACAGTTTTGAGGTCCTTTTGTTTAGTTTCAGGAAACAACCAATTGGGAAATCACCCAGAGTCTAAATGCCCAATTCTAAAGGCTGAGTTCAACAAAACTATCACTCTAGGGAATTCTTTCTCGTCACTCTCCAGCCAAGGAAAGACAGACAACCCAAGGACAGCTGCACTGAGTTAATGAAGGCTCATTTTAAAAACTTCCACATCAAACAAATCTGGTTTGCACTTTTAACAAATTCTAATAATTTTTGCATTCTGCTAGGGACAACTTGTACCACCTAAAAGTTATAATCCAAATAAAAATATTAAACACAATCATTTCATATACTGTCCCTTAGGTGAGCAGTATGGATTTTAAAGTGTTTATACAAAAAGAAATAAATAATGCATTACTAGTCATATGGAAAATAGCTCAAGTGTTCCACACTGTATGCATGTACCAAAATATTCAGGTTATACATCATATGACATAAAATTTGTCAACAATATAAAAACTATGTTATTATAGAGTATAAATGTTAACATTTATACATAAACAGTAAAGTAACATTTCCAACTGTCAAACTCCATTGCTACTGTGAAATACTACCTACTGCATACCCAAACCAAGAACAGCGTGTGCACCCTGGATAGGGCAGTCATATAATACCTGACTTTCATATGTGTCAATAGCCTTCTCATCATTCTGACCTCCTACTTTAGAGCACTTCTATCTCTTCCTTCAGTGTCCATTTGACCTTCTCAATACCAAACCTACCCTGCCCAAGAAATCACTAATTCTGAATCCAGTTCCCTATCCTTGGTGTTTGCTCATCTGACAACTCCTGCTCTTGCTCTGAACCTTCACGATAGTGCTTCATTCACTCATATATCAGCCTCTCTTTTGTTCTTCTTTATCCAGCTCGGTTCTATGGTCATGACAACACACTAAAAACTCACATCTCATCCTGTATGAAAATGCTGTATCTCTGAATGACCCATCTATTTGCCTTCTATGTGCCTGCCTAGGCTGATATGCATGGCTAGGGAAAAATCCCACACAAACATATTATATCTCTAAAACTAAGTCTTCAGTGCCATCCAGCCATGTTTTTGTTTACTTACTAGTTGAACTAAGCAGCTGCATTTTCCATATCTATTCAAACTTTAACTATCATATAGTCTCTTCCTCACTCAATATCTAATCTCACCACCTGCTTCATCAAAAAAATGAAGACAAGAATTGTTCAACTTTCCAACAAGCCATTATTTACTCATTCATTCAATAAGTCTGAAACACCACGAAAGTCTACATAACTGGAGCAAGATCACTTACACCCTGACTCTGAGTGCTGGCTAATCACTTAACCCTTTGAGTTTCTGTTCACTTAGTCTCATTCTCTCCCTCTAAGCCACTATATATAGGAGCTTGACTCCACTTGCTTGCTGACAGCCAGCACTCTACCACTTGGGGCATGCCATTCTGGCATTCTGGCATTCTGATAGTTAAATGGAGATGAAGCAGCAGATTTTTCTTCCTGGGTTCGTTTAGAACCACAGTCCTCCAGGTTACAGCCCACTGAGTAGCTTAGGTTTACATGAATGAGGCACTGGCACCAGGCTTGTTCATCTCTCTAAGTTGGACATTATAGTAGTACTAAGTTCACAGAGTTGTGCTGAAAGTTTTTAAAAATTAAGAATATTAGAAGCATTAAAAAATAATGCCCACAGCTGGGCACTGATGGCTCACTCCTGTAATTCTAGCTACCTAGGAGGCTAAGATCTGAAAAATCACAGTTCAAAGCCAGCCTGGGTAGGAAAGTCTGTGAGACGCTTATCTCCAATTAACCACCAGAAAACCAGAAGAGGCACTGTGGTTCAAAGTGGTATAGCACTAGCCTTGAGTGAAAAAACTCAGAGACCATGTCCAAGCCCTGAGTTCAAGCCCCATGACCATCACCACCACTACCACCAACAAAGATGTCCATTGTGTCTCATGCCTGTAATCCTGGTTACCAAAGGGAGCTGAGTTCAGGAAGATCACAGTTCAAGGCCAGCTTGGGAAAAGTATGCAAGACCCGATCTTTGCCAATAAAAAGCTGAGTGGTGCTGGATGCCAGTGGCTCATACCTATAATCCTAGCCTTGAGCAAAAGAAGCCCAGGGACCACTCCCAGGCGCAGAGTTCACAACCCAAGACTGGGGTGGGGGGGGGGGGGAGTGGAGTGTCATCCCAGCTACAACAGGTAGCATAAATAGGAGGATTACAGTCTGGACCTGCCTGGCCATAAAGACCCTATTTGAAAAATACCTGAAAGCAAAAAGGACTTAGCTGAAGTGGTAGAGTGACTGCTTAGTAAGCACAAGACACCCAGTTCAAACCCCAGTAACACTCCCACCAAAAGAAATTGGTACCTAATATAGTAAGCATGCATAAACATTATCAGGCATGCTTACCATGATGACCTACATGCGTCCAAATCCCATCCCTGCTGTTACAACAAAATGATGCCCTCTTTTAATTCCATTTAGGAGAGGATTTAAAAAAACAAAATAAATACAGCCTTAATATTAAAAAACTCTGATGACTAATTTACTAGCACAAGGTCAAAGGATATAAAAATGCAAAGCTGTAATTGCTAATCAAGTTCAACTATAACTACATCACTCTGCTACACCAGCTCTTGCTACAAAAAATAAGCTCCCCTGCACCTGTAAAAGTAGACCTTTAAAGACCAGGAATACGAGTATGCATGAAACATTCTAAATTATGGAAGCAATAGTACTGAATTCTAAAGGTGGTCAGGAAAAGCTTCACTGACTAGACAATGCCAAGGGGACTGATTCTGAAGAGAAGTATGCAGAAAATCCCTGGCCAGGAGTTAACAAGGGGCAGGGAATGCCTTGATGGTAAGAAAAAGTTAAGGCTGCTACCGGCAGGAAATCTCTTGGACATGACAAAAATCTGTTTAATGAAAAAAGAGAACATATTAAAACTATTTGGCATGTGGGCCTGAATCAAACAGTACAGCATGAAAGTGCACAGATCACCTGAGGACTGGAAGCAGAGTCCCTTCAAGTAGGGAGTTAGAGTTCCGACGGCTGTCAAGGAATCCTGATCCTTCAAATACCATTAAAGAGGTAATATAAAAGAACTTTAAGGAGTAACCGTTGCTCTGGCAGATAAGAGATTTCACTATGTTCAGAACACCTGGAATCACTTAAGAGACATCTGTTATCATCTGGGAATCAGAGATTAGAGCCTGGGACCACTGGCTCAGGTCAGTTCAGAACAGCATTTCCATCTCTCCCCAAGCGACTTCGAAGAGGAGTGCCCCAGGACTGGCGCTTTTTATGATTCCCTGGCATAAACTCCTTGTTAGAGCATTTAAAATGGCCTGTTTATTCACAAGTTGAGTAAACAGCAAGGGATGCACTTTCATTTTATGGTTCTACACTTTAATATGAAAAGAATATTTTAAAGAATGGACTACCTTGACTACCATAATGTCAACAATTCTTAATACACATTCCATTTTAGCAATGGTGATATTATTAACAATATCAATAGGAAAACTTGGACAGATGTGTGTTGACAAAAGAAAGGGCTGAGCTGTGACTCTACTTTCCACATGGGGAAAGGAAATAAAAGTCACAAAACAATGCCCTTTAAGGGCCTAGATCAGTGGCTTACAAACAAAAGTCATCTACAAACCAGAGTTGACTTTCAATTAGAAGCAGGCAGGCAAGTGTATCAGAAGTGTTCGACTAAGGAAAGGCAAAGCAGATCACACTATACTGGAGTGTTCCGCCAGTTGAGCCAGCCTGGTGACCAGCACCCATCCTGGCATGAAGCACAAGGCTCTGAAGTCATTCTAGTGGCTGAGCAGGGGTCACCTCCTGTTGCCGCTGGCCCTGGCTCAGTCACAGCCACCTGTGGAAGGAGGCTGAAAAGGTGAGCTAGCCAGCGGGCTCCCTATAGGCTGCCTTGTCGACAGCACCAGGTTGGCAGGGACAGGTACTCCCAGTGCTAGCTCAACTGTAAGAGAGCCAGGAAGTTCATGAGTCCTCACCCCTTCACATTCCTAAGACTGACTGTCTCATGAACAAAAGAAGAGCTAAAGGATAGGCAAACTGAAAATTGATTTCATTCTCAAGACTCTTTCTCCACAATGTAAGAACAAGACTGGTTTCCAGGAGCAAACAAACATTTCCCCATTTCACTAACTTGTTAAAAATGATTTATTTCACTGGTTGGGTATTTTTACCTTAATAACTGGAGAAATAATTTGCCCTTAGTTTTACTGTGTATGTCATACAGGCCAGTTTTCTAGTGCATATGTCTGTTCTGTCTCTGGTAAGTTCTATGACTACTATATTACAGTGTGAAATAACTCAGTATTATTTTGACATAGACTTACTAGTGTACCCCTTAATTATTACTGAAATAAAGCAAGTCTTGCTTGTCTGGTGGTAGAAAAAAATGATTTTTTTCACTGGACTCTAAAATATGGTTTGCTTACAACTTAAAATTTCTGGATTAGCAAGATAAACAAGAACACAAAAACTGTGGCAAAAAGTAGTTCTGTGGCTTCAGAGCCCTTGACTGATAGCACGCCTCACTAGCAGGAGGTTCTAAAACTTAAATACACAATGTGCCTTGGACAGGCCTCCTTCATTCATTTTTCCACATCAATGCCTGAATAAAGCAGGCTCTTAACATGCTTTGATAAAGTTATTTAGTAAACGAACTAGGGTTTGTTGTTGTTTTTTAAAGAAAATAAGCAATAAATCCCTGGATCTAAAATGAACCAAATCTAATGCAGGATTCCTAGATCCTAAGGCTATAAACTCTAAGCCTCTGATTCAGAAAAATTAATGTTGTAACTTTGGCTCTTAGAGCCACACATGTACTACACAAGCAGGATGCTCCAGGGAGCAGCTTCTGGGAGGTACATGGGATGCGGACACTACCAAAACCCACAGAGTGCAACACATTTTCATCTTCCCATCCCTAGGACACTGTAAGCAATTCTAGAGAGTGGTGGGAAAGCAGAAGAACAAGGGAAATTACTTCTCCTGCAATCACTGTTTTTCAGCTAGCATCTTCACAGATCTCTAGTCCTAGGTCAAATTAGAGCTGATCAAGTAGAGACTGAGCCCATGGACAACGCTTACCTTCAAAGAGGAAGAAATGTTCACGATGCCCATTTGCTTTTAAAGGTTCCCAGATAGCAACAGTATTAAGCTCTCATTTTCAGCATTAGCTGAAAGAGTGTTCAAAGTCTTGAAAGGCAGGGGAGACCGGAGGAGCCTGCAGAGGCATCACAGCTGCCTTGAAAGCTGGAGACCGCTGTAGTCACAGTCTGTCAGTTTCATGCCTGTGGTTTCCTTTCATTCTCAGAGTCAATTTAAATTACTAATAATCAGGAAACCTACATGACAAGACATCCATTAAAGACAACTACTAATAAAATCAAAACTAAATATCAAATCGGATCATGGTACAGCTGGTTCCTGGGTTATCATTTAAGCTTGCACAGTGCAAACTAATGCAGTGGAGGCATTAATGCAGTGGAGGCATTGCTCCGAAGAGCAAAACTAATTGCTTTTGTGAGGTCTCCAAACTCACAAAACTCCTTCAAGGGAAGTTACTGCTTTGTTAACAAACAGTAGCCACTTAAAATCCCAGATGCTCTTAGGATCTCATACATGCTTGGAGGACAGAGGCATGAGGGGTGAATTTTTGTTTAAACTTTTCAATGAACAAGGGCCACCTCAACTATAATCACATGAACCGTAAATGCAAGGGTACAATCTAATTTTGTATCAGACAAGTCTAATGCAAATAACTTTGATTTAATGGATGAATGGGACCATTTTTTTCCTTCACTTTTCCTGCTACAGTTTCTATCCAAATTATACTAAGACTAATACTGACATACATAGCCCAAGAAACTCAACAGTGTTAGGAAATACTGTATGTAAAATTTTACCAAAAGCCCATTAGAGCTGTACTTGGGTGGCCATCTGGCCAGATATCTTGAGTAAGTTGTTAATGTCTCCTTTTTCTTTCCTCTTTTTTTTTGGTTTGGATTTTTTTTTTTTAAAGACAAGATCTCATAGTATAGTGTAGGCTGATCTCAAACTTGCAATCCTCCTGCCTCAGTCTCTCAAATGCTTTAACCTCGCCAAACTAAGTAATAGCTTTACGGGCCTCATTGGTAGTTGAGGAACAAAAGGGATCAGACACTAAACTTGACTATAAAATCATGAGAGGTGAAAGTTTCCTGACCACCACTCTCATCCTGGTACTTGCGTGTTCAAAGACGGAATGATATCCATACAAGGTGCTGGCTAGGATGTATATACATGCACACATACATTTCTGCAGCAATACTGTGGAGAAGAATGGTTAGCCCCATTTCATATATAAGGAAATGGAGTTCAAGCTAGAAAAGCCATTGTGCAAGAATACATAGCTTCTAAATGGAGGGGAATTCGCACCTAAGTTTGTCTGATATAACTTCTTATTTTCCTCCATGAGGACAAAAGTAAGTAGCTGTGTAAAACTACATTATATTACTTATAGCACACATCTGAAATCCACTTAATACATTCAGGAAAGGAGGACATACCATAATTTCAAGTTCCTAAACCCTATTTGAATCCAGGGTTTTTATACCTTGTTTACCTTTATGTCATTCTGAGTAACCATTAGGGCAGAGCATGGCAGGTGCTTTGCCAATCTTCCAGAGATTGCCTTTCACCACACTCATTCCTCATAGCTTTTGCCAGAGTGCACAGTTTGTTCTCGACCTTTCTACTACACTGCTGAAAAGCCAGCCTATTGCTGAAATGGCCCCTATCCTTTAGGCATATGGACCAAATTTTTGAAAAACAGCTACAAAGGCAATGCTGGAAACATACAACTCTTTACAACTCTCCCATCTGGTTTTCACACCAGGCCCTTTCTCCATCAGCCCACAGAAGTCACAGTCAGCTCCTGTTTTCTGGGAAACTAGCTATCTTTTCATCTTGCTGGGTGTATGTTATGTCTGTCTGTCAGCAAAGTGGGAAATGGTTTCCATCCTGACAGATATATTTTGTAAAGCCTTAAAAGCACATACACTAATGTGAAGGAAAAAAGAGGAAAAAAATCTGTTTTGGACTCTGGCTATTTGCTCTTTACATCTTAAGTGTCAAGGGAATGGGATTTCCCAGGTAGATGTACTAATGTAAAATGCATTAGTGTTAAGGTGGGGGCTCCCAATCCACCTAGGGCCAAAGGGTTAATACAAAATGACAGAATTTAATGACTGCTATTATGGTTGCCAAGCAACACAGAGAAGGTGTGCCATAAAGGCCTAATTAATGAATGAGGTAGCAAGAGTTTCTGTTAAGTTGGTAAGCAGTTCACAGTTCACCATTGGTTGGCTTTGCCCAGATGGTAATACTCTTAAGCTTTCTTAGCTCCACTGAGCAGCAACAAAATAATGTGATTATAGTTGCAGCTCTGGCTAAAGTTCTGACACTCTTTCCATACTCAGTGCAGTTTCTCGAACCAGCTGAAACAATTGCCTGCTGCATAGCAAAGATGGTATGTTTGGATTTGTTCATTAGGTAATCCACTCCAGAGAAACATGAAAAAAATATTTATGGACACTCTTCTACTGCAGTTAACATTAAGAATAGGCAAAGGACCAGGAGCAGTAGTACATGCCTGTAATCCCAGCTACTTGGAAGGCAGAGATAGAAAAGACTGCAGTTCGGGCTAGCCTTTGGAAAAAGTTAACAAGAACCCCTTTCAGCCAATTAGTGTATGCCTCTCAGCTACAAGGGAGCCTTCAATTCAAATCCCAGTAACCACCTTCCCTTACCCAAAAGAAATCAAACTGGATTGTGATCAAACTGGATTGCCATTGGAACAGAGGCTACTGGGGAGGAAAGGGAAATATTGTTGTTTTATTTCTTTTTTTTCCCTGTTTCCCCAAAGCAGAGCCCAAATGATAATAGCACAGGATTACAAGAATGCTCACAATGTGTTAAGATGTGTGCTAGTGCTACTGCTTATCTCCAGTTTTCACAGCCTTAGCAGGCAGGAATTACCACTTCCATTTTATAAACCAGACCCAGAGAGGCAAGACCATGCTCAACATCACACACTCCACTACAATGAGGATGAGCCAGGATTCAAACCCTGTTCTGGTTCCCAAACCCATTCTCTCCTCACTGCATGATGAAGACACCTGATGCCAGGATGTTCTAAAGTTTCAAACACAAAGCAAGTCCTTAAATACCTATTAGCTTAATTTAATCATCATCTTATAACTGACACTCTGCTGGTATTCTGAAGAGAAAGAAAAAGAGGGCTGGCTCAACTAGTAAATGAGAAAGGCAGTCCTTGAACTCAAGGCTATAGAAGCAGAGCCTGTTCTCCTTTCACTGGGTTGCATCACCACAGTAACAACCATGACTCATAATTAAAGGCTTGCTCTAATTTAATTTCCACCCTGAAAATGGACAGTGTTCTCAATTATTCTGCTCCATCCATGCCACAATCATCAATTAAACACGTGAACTTTTCTTTTAGAAGCATAACTTCTACATCCAACTGTAGCTCAAAATCACCACAAATTTAACTAGAGAAAGGTCCCGAGCAGGTGTAATAGGTTGGCAAGAGAGACAAAGCAGTTTCCTTCACCCCAAGCACCAGCTAAGTCTTGAGGAAAACAAGAGGGGTGGGGGCAGGGTACAGAAGAGGCAGCTGTCTCAGATAGCCTGAGCTCCAGGGAAAAAGCTCTTATTTGTCAATGGAGGAGGGTCTATGCATGCTGAGGGGCCAAAGCGGCCCCAAATGAACAAAGGTAGAGAGAAGAGGAAGAAAGATTGGTCTGAGCCCTGTTAAAGTGTTCTCATTAATGGGCCCGCAACTTCAAATATAATCAAAGTGGAGGACCAAGCTCAGCGTAGCAAAGATCAGAAGAATGGCTCCTGTGATCCTTCCATTCACCAAAACCAGGTCTTTTTACAAGGTCCCAAAACTACTACGGACAAACGCTCACTTTTCAGACTAGCAGCACTACTTAACATACCTTCCAACTCTCTTCAGAAGCTTGGCAGAGTTAACTTTATCAGTTGACATTTTGGCTGGACCATGCTTATTTACAACTTACTCTTGCTTACCTAGCCCCTGTCTAAAATCTAGGTTCGGTTTCCTGCTGCCATTCAGAATATGCGTGGGCTGCCTGCGTTTTTAGTGCACTCTTGGTGAACACGAACAGGTCAGTGCCAATTCAGGCAAAATGGAATCAACAACTTTGACCTAAAAGAAATGGCATTCATTCATCTATCACACATGCTATGACCACTGAAAAGGCAAGTCGTGCCAGGTGCCAGTGGCTTATACCTAAAATCTTGTAGCTAGTCAGGAGTGCCCAGACCCTGAGGTTCAAGTCCCAGGACCAGCACCAAAAAAAAGGAAAGAAAAAGTGAAGTGCTAGAGATTTAAGTAGAAGAGGATGTGCTTACACTTTATAAATGACATGCCTTTCAAGTGTATAATTAAGAACGGTGTCACTGTAGACTGCAAGCTGGCTTCCTCTCTCTCTTCCCTAATGCAGATCCACAGCTTCTTACCAAGAACTAGTTCCTCATACAAAATCTGATCATGTCACTCTCTTGCTGAAGATTTTCCAGCTTATGCTTCACTGACTTACAAGTCCAAACCTCATCACATGGCAGGCAAGGCCCTGTTCTCTGGTCCTCTCAATGTCACTTCCTGTCACTCCCCACAGATCTGGAGTGAGCTCCTGCACTGAATGACTTGGCACTCTGCAGAGCCCTTTGCTCCCTGGTTCTGAAGCTGTTCAACATGCCTACACTGCTCTTCCTTGTCCCCTTTCCTTTCCCAGTTCCCCACCAGTATAGATGACACCATTAACTGTCCTTCTGACTCACCCACTTCCCATCACCATCAAGTGGAGACAGCTACCTCCACATCATTGCTGCGATCACTGACTGGTCTTACCATCTCTCCCACAGGACACTTTATCTCCACATCTCAGCATCAGCTTCACTTCTGGGTTCATAGCAGCATGCATGCTTCCTGAGCCTATGCTTATTGAATGAGTGACCGGATCACAATTAACACTAAGCTTACTCTACTGTGAGCTTTGCTTGATGCTCAGCTTGTTAAGAAAAAAAAAATCCCAATTTTACTTCCTTGGTTATTCTTCTTGAAGGCACTGAACTATTCAAACCTTTGTATTCTTAGCCTTTGGTGTTCACTCCCATTTTTAAAGTCAATTGAGTTGCTCCAATTAATCTACACTTCTAGTCCTAGCCCTCAAACTTATACATCGAGAACCACAGTATGAAACAAGCATCCCTCATCAGCGGAGATGGGAAGAGGGAGGAGTTACAAGATTGCACCTGTGGAATACCTGATCAACTTCTAAAAGCACACAAACCTAAGTTTCCTAATGAGACCATGGATGAATTTCACCCTTTAGTGGCACTGAAAAGTAAGCACTGACTCCTCAATGCAACTGGCTCCAGGCCAAATCGGACTTGAACTTTGGTACAGAGTTAACCACCTGGAGTGAGCAGGAAGAGGAGAGGAGGAGGAAAGAGGGGACAGAGCTTTTCATAAAAGCATTCACATGCGCGCGCACGCACGCACGCACACACACACACACACAGAGTCAATGAACCTACTTCAGAAGGGAAGCCCAGTTGATTTAAAAAGAAAGCTAGAATGCAGACAGGAGGTGGCAGCATGGACTAGAGATCTGAGTATCAAAATCCCTAGCCAGGCTTCCTTAGCCGTTTTTCTTCAATGCTGTGCTACATAAGCAAGACTTTAACCTCTCTGAGCTCTAAAGAGGAAGAAGTAATTCACCTGTTAGTCTAGGATATTTGAGAGTAGAATTCCTAAAAGAATCAAGCTACAAAAACTTGCTGCAAGAACTTTGACTGTGCATACAAAATTGTCAAAATGATTTTGACTAGTATTTTATTTCTAATGACTCAAAAGCATAAAACTGGCTTCACTGTCTACCATTTTAATCTGGCTCAAAAGCCATTAACAAATGAATCTTCAGGAAAATTCCTAGCAAAGAAAAATTCAAAGCAATTCTTTCTCACTTTTGAAATCTCACTTTCAACAAATTGTAACAGTACAACATCCCTGAAACTGCAATGCTATGCAGAGGCAATGACACCAATTATGCCACAAGTCTTGCTAATTGTTAATGCTTCAGATGGAGCTAAAAATGCAAAAGTTGGGTATGAAATGCTCTCATGACCCTCGTTATATTTTTGCTCAAAAATCTTCAATATCAGTAGCATTAATTGTGAGGTAAATGCTAAAATGCAGTGACATTCAGAGAAGGAATTTATAAAGCCTTTTAAAACACTTAAAAGCTGAATGGCTCAGGTCTTTGATGTGAGTGAATGCTTTGCAAACCAACTTGAGAAGTCTCCTTCTCTCCAGCATGCAAAGGCAGCTGCTGGCCCCAGGTTCTCCAGTGTGATTTGGAAGCATTTCAGCATCACCCTCCTCATAATTCAAACCCTGGTTTGTGTCTGTCTTTATAGGTCATTGTTGGCCAGATGGAAAATATTAAGGAAAAGATATTGCAACTAAAGCAGCAGGCTGTAGTACACGGTCGCAAGGCCCCAGTTAACCACAAGCAGATCTGCAGGCGGGCTTTGCTTAGCTAGGAGTGCAGCTCTGGCTCATCCTTTGCCCAGCAGCAGGAGGGCTCCCAGCCAGCTGAGAGCAGCCACTGTGCCAAACAGACTGTGCGAGTCTCACTGCTTGGATGCTTCCAGAGAAAGAGGGAGAGCCCATGGGCTTCTTTGTAAACAACTTCTTGTGCTTTCAGGCTGTGACCGACTTCAAATGTGGCATAACTTAATCCAGTCACAAATTATGCCACAGACATCTAGGGGCCATTTTCTTCCTGCAGAAATACCTATATAGTCACTTTAAAAACCACCACCAACAACAACAAAAACACAGGATTCCAGCAGGTAAATAACAAATGCCAAAGGAAAGTAAGGTCAGTCTTTAGCAAGTAGGAAGCATGGCATACCAAATGTAATTTACACCCACCATTTAAACAAGTTCACAGCAAGATCTGATTGGATATTAGTTGACACAATGTTAAAAGTCAAAGTTTGTTATATGCATGAGTTCACTTTGTATGTCTATCTCTGTATAAGGCCTGGCTTGTGAGTGTTGACTCAACCTCACTTATTTCTAGAATAAAAAGGTTTTACATTGTTACCAATGGCTTAGTTTGAAATAGGTATTTCTCAAGTCTCACTTGATATGTATTTGAATTCCAGAAACAGCCATTTTTACACACACACACACACACACACACACAAAGGCTCTCATTTAGAAATGATGTTAAGTACATAGATATTCCCATTATTAATGCCTTCACACAAAGACTTAGGATAATTCAATAGTACCTTCTCTAAAATTACATTCAAGTCTGACTACAGACCCAAATGCTTCCAGTACTCCAAGCTGCTTTTCTACAGCAAGTGAGGGTACTTCATCTATTCCAAGAGTGAGTGTTTCTGAAATGCACCAGACCATGAAGTCCTTGAGATCAGGAGCACTGCTTTATTCCAGCTTACTATCCTGACCTAGTCACAGACAATGAAGAGTGAAGAGCAGAGGAAGAGCCTCCGGCTTGGAGCAATCTCCCAGGTTAAATTTGTGTTTAAATTTGGTGCCCAAAGTGTTAAATTTGGTGTTAAATAGTTAAATCCACAATTTGTTAAAATTGTGTTAAATTTGTGGTGTTAAATTTGTGCCCAAGGGCCATGGAAGACAAGACTAATAAGTGGTTCTTGGTTATGGGAGTGAGAATAGGGGAGACAATAGCAGGGGACAGAAAATCTTAAATGTAGATTTTTTTTAAAACTACTTTAGGTAGACCATGCTGTTACTGAGGCTTGAACTCTGAACCTAGCTTGGCTTTTTTGCTCAAGGCTGTTGAACACAGGTTTTTCTATGACTTCAGGAAGTCATAGAAAGTCAAAGAAAGGGTTCTGTGAAACCACTGTCTGTAAAACTTCATAAGGATACATAAAATATTTTGGACAAGGTTCCAGGTAACTTCCACAGATTTTCAAAGATCTCTCCCCAAAGCCTTATGAGATACTAAAGTTGGAGAAGACCATTCATTGGAGAGCAGAGTAGAAAAGAACAGAGCCCCTGTGCAGAGGATGTGTGTTCAAGACATGCTGATTAATAATTTGCTCAGTTATCACAGAACTAAATGGGACAGTGAATGTAAGAAGTATCAGGCATGCTACCTCCGCTGACTTGGCTATACTCCAAGTGTGTAGTGTACAGCAATAAACCACAGAAAGAAAACATTAAAGAACCAATGAAGGAAACCTAATGAAAGAAATCTATTTTCCCTGAAACTTTGTTGTTTAGTTGTCTAAAAATTAAAAAGTCAGAAAATATCCACCTTATCCACGGTCTACTACAGAACCTCATTTATATCAAGCTTAAATTATTCTAAGCCGTGCTTTAAGTAAAAGAAGTTGAATGGTATTGACATATGCAAAGAAAAACAAAAGAATTCTAAAATGCCCATGAAAGAAGGAAACATGGATCTGTCTCAAACTTAATCCACCTATCGAGAGAAGAGCAAAATTTTCAGATCCTCCCAGGTGGATCCTTTGAAGCTACTTGCTTTGACATTCTAATTACAAAATGGTCTGAGGGCTGTGAGATCACAAACAGATGATGGCTAAAAAAACACACACACATTGTGAAACAACTTCTTTACTTACTGAAGATCTTTATGAGACAAAATCACCTTCAGAAAAAGATTTTAAAAGTAAGAATTAAAGTAATAAAGATTTTTTTAAAAGCTTAGAGGTTAGAATGACAGTACTGAAATCTCCAAGTTAACATGAGTACCAAAAAGATAAGGAAATAGCAGGAAATATGTTAATATAAATCTAACAAAATAGGTGTCAGATCTACATGCCAAAACCCAAAGAGAAATAATAGCTAAAAAGATGTATTGTGTTCATGGACTCAAAGACTGAAATATTGTTAAAATGTCATCCCTAGCCAAGATAACTTATACATTCGACTTAATATTATCTAATCCTAGAAGGATTTTGTAGAGATTTCAAAGACCAAGAAATCAGAAGAACAAAATTTACTTACAAAGGTAAAAGGACTAGATTAGCTAACCTAATTTTGAAGAAAAAAAAAAAGTAAAACAAAACTGAAAAATTCATGCTATACGATTTCAAGACTTGTCTTAAAGCCACAGTAATCAAGACAGTATGGTACTGATAGACACAGAAAAGTCAAATGAGAGAGTCTAGAAACAGCCAAATAATAGCCAATTAATTTTTGTGAAAGTGCAAAGGTGATTCAATGGAGAAAAGAAAGCCTTTTCACGAAATGGTGCTGAAGTAACTAGATGTGTCCATATGCAAAGGAGAAAAGGGGAGAGGGGGAGAGAGGGAGATTTTACGTCTTTTAAGTACCTCAAAACAGATCTTGGCTTATGGGTGAAACATAAAACTTGTAGAAGAAAACATGGGAGAGAAAATCTTGGGCTAAGCAGAGATACTACATGTGACTTTGAAAACAATACATAAAAATAAGATTGATTTACTAAGGCTTCTTAAAAATTAATGCCTTTTGCTCGGTGGAAAACCATGATTGTGAGAAAGAAAAGACTACTCACAGACTGGGAGAAAATATTTGCAAATCACATAACTGACAAAATATTTGTATCAAAAATACTTAAAGAACTTTTAAAACTCAACAATAAAGAAACAAATTCATTTTTAAGGGGGCAAACCATTAAACAGACATTTTGCCAGAGAAGATATACAGATGGCAAATAAGCACAAGAATATATGCTCCAAAACACTAGGCATTAGAGAACTGCAAATTACAATGTTAATGGAAGGCGCAACATGTGTAGTAGAATAGCTAAAAATGGACTGATAAGATCTAACACTGAGAAGACTTGAACACCTGGGACTCCTGCACATTACTGGTGCAAATGCAAAATGATACAACCACTTAGGGAAACAGGTGGTTTCTTACCAAATTAAACATATCCTCAGCACACAACCCAGTAATCCCACTACTAGGTTATTTACTCAGGAGAAATAAACTTGTGTCCACACAAAAACTGATTCACACATTTGCACTTTTATTCATTACAGAAACCAGAAACAACAATCCTTCAATGTTGAATGAACAAATTTTGAGTAGTTGCATCACTAATATACACTGTGGATGTATCTCAAATGCATCGTGCTATGTGCAAGAAACCAGGTCCCAAAGGTAATACCATGTGATTACAATTAAAAGACATTTTATAAAGAGGCTTAACTTTCAGAATGGAGATCAGTGCTATTGGGGTTTGGAGGAAGAGGGGTCTCATGACAAAGGGCAGCACAATAATGAGCAGGTTTTAGAACTGCCAGTATTTTTTGATTTGGGTGGTAAATGTACCTTGATTGAAATATCAAAGAATAAGTTTTATAGTATGTAATTAAAACCTGAAAGTAGAATTTTGAAATCTCATAGAACCTCTTAATTTTGAAAAACAAACATATAACCTTTAGTAACAAAACTATTTGAATGTAGTTAGAAATGGAAGCTATGGAATGAAAAAAAATCTTATGGAACTTTAGTTGTATCACTTTAGGAAAGTTCTTTAGTCAGCCTAAGTTTTGGTTTCTTTATCTGTACAATGGGGACCATAGTGCCCTCTCATGAAGTTATTACAAAAGGACTCAATTACAGAACATATGAAAAGCACTTCACAAATAGTAAGCTTTCAATAAATGAGTTATTATTTTTGTGCATATTTTAGCAAGTTTTTTAAGTTATGGAAATACAGGATGTTACTTACATTCACTCAAAATGCAGAAGTGCTTTAAAATTATAATGTGATTCCCTGAAACCAACAGAAGTTGCCTATTCAAAGAAAACTGATTATTTAAAATACACTGATAGAAGCCAGGTGCCAAGGCTGAATTTATAATCCTAGTTACTTGGGAGGCTGAGATCTGAGAATCTTGTTAAGAAGCCAGTCCAGGCAGACAAGTCCAAGAGACTCTTATCTCCAATTAATGAGCAATACTCCAGAACTGAAGCCCCAGTACCGGCACACACATACACACATACACACGCACGCACGCCCCAGGTTTAGTTAGGGATGTGGCACAGTAGTAAGATGCTTGCCTAGCATTTGTGAGGCACTGTTCCTTGTGTGCTTACTTCCAAACTGGGCCAGATAAACATGAAGAAAGTGTATGTTATGCGTTGCTGCATCTCAGTGTCTCACAACAACCCCATGAGATAGATCTTTATACCTAAATTACAGAGATGGAAAAAATAAATAAATTTCAAGATGTTAAGTAAATTAACTGAGCACCAGTGGGTCACAACTGTCATTCTAACCACTTAGGAGGCTGAAACCTGGAGCGTTTTGGTTTGAAGCCAGCCCAAGCATAAAAGTCCCTAAGACTTCATCTCCAATTAACCAGTAAAATAACAGACTAGAGGCATGGCTCAGTAAGAAAGCTGAGTGAGGGCATGAGGCTTTGAGTTTAAGCTATGGTACCAGCACAAAAAGAAAAGGGGAAAAAAAGAGGTTAGGAATTTAATGAAGATCATAAAGTACCTAGGGGAGCTGGTACTCCATGATTTTGAAAGTCTCCATCAAAACCAGGTGCTAGTGGCTTAAGCCTGTAATCTTAGCTACTCAGGAGGCTGAGATCCTAAAGATTATGATTCATAACCAGATCAAGCA
The DNA here is from genome assembly GCF_023159225.1 of Perognathus longimembris pacificus. NCBI lineage: Eukaryota > Metazoa > Chordata > Mammalia > Rodentia > Heteromyidae > Perognathus > Perognathus longimembris. Next base: position 153,242,728 of record NC_063161.1, read on the forward strand.
GAAAAGTCTATGAGACACCATCTCCAAAATGAGCAACAAAAAAACAGGCTATAGGTGTGGCTCAAGTGGTAGAGTGCCAGCTGAACGAGAAAGACAATCTCAAGATCCTAAATTTAAATCCAAGTGCTAGTCTCAGATAAAGAAGTCAATTTCATGTTGCCTCACATCATCCTCACTGAATATGTAACACTCAGGGTTTGCCTCAACTTGTAATAATTGCCATTTTGTAGTGACAAACTTGTTTTTAAACTTTTTCCTTTCAGTTGTGGGGCTTGGACTCTGGGCCTGGGCACTGTCCCTGAGCTCTTCAGCTCAAGGCTAGCACTCTACCAACTTGAGCCACAGCACCATTTCTGGTTTTCTGGTAGTTAATTGGAGATAGTCTCACAAGCTCTCCTGCCCAGCCTGGCTTTGAACTGCGACCCTCGGATCTCAGCTTCCTGAGTAGCTAGGATTGCAGGCATGAAGCTCATGTCCAACTTGTTTTTAAACTTTTTGAAGAACTTTTTATAATTAAGCAAGCATTCCGAGTTCTCCAAATAACAGCTACCTTTTAGAAAGCTAGGTAGCTATTTAGTTAGACTTCTCTACAAGTGTGTCCATAGGTAGTTAAACACACCAGTTTTGCCCTTATTGAGGCAAAAGGCAAAATAAATACAAGGGACTTCGCTGAGTGTTAGAGAACTGTCATATAATAAGCTTGGAAAAGCTAACCTTTCCATTTTACTAGTGGAAGAAAGCCCAGTAGCTAGCCCAAAGTCACACTACTCCTCAGGCTCTGAATGGAGTTGGAACCAAAGGGTGACTTCTCTGCTCAGCCGGTGGTGGTTCTACCACACAGGGATTCCAGGCTAGAACATGCTATAATGTTGCATAGAAAAGGTTCCTTGCCCTCATTGTAATTTCCCCAGGGGCAGTTGGTATGAGAAGATAATTGACTGGGCCAATGTTCCTAACTACCTTAAAGAATGAGGTTTTACATGTAATATCCCATTTAAAAGTGACAAAAATGGTAATAGCCAAATGCAATTACAATTTTTAGTATTGTCATGTACCAGGAAGACAGCTCTAAAACTTGGATAATCTCTCTGATCATGCATCTCACATTCTTGGGAATAGGAAGGAAATGTCCAAGAGACATTAGCTACAAAGCTAATGCACCCACTGGAATTAAATAAGATCATTTGTATTTGATTTTTTTTTTTTAAATCAGACTAAGTCCTAAGGGACATCGACAACTATAAATACAACATCCTCATTTTTACAGACGAAGCTGATCTCATCAGGCATCTTGCCAACATCACTAGGTGTATTAGCAGTACTACAGAATTTGAACCAGTTCTTAGAACTCCTAATCTTTCATTTATTTGCACTAATGCCAATTTAAATTGTCTTAATTGACTATCGATGCTCTGAAGTTAGTGATCTTAAAGTTAGGGAATGCCAATGTATTTTACACAATACTTTTAAGACAAATGTCATTAAAGTCAATCAGGATAGCTAATGGAGTGCAGTACTTGAATTCAGTCCTTAAAGGGCAAGAATTATATAACAGACTATATAACTTGAGTAGTTCAAGTTAAATTTGCTGAGAACATCCAGTTGAGTATGGAAAAAAATTGTAACAGAATACAAAGATTTTTTTCAAGTGTATCCACTGATCTTTTGAAAACTGTAATATGACAACATAGGAAATTTCAAAATCCATTCTCTCGGGGTGGGGGGAGGGCGGGGGGGGCGGTTAGAAGCCACCACCAGTACTTCAAAGAGGAGAACCCAGGGATGGATATAAGTCATGATTAAGTCTCACTTTTCAAAACATTACTCTTCCAAGATAACCAATACTCATATCTCAGAGGTGAGGAAACAGACTGTTGTTTGGGAACTGCTACTTAAATTTTACTACTTGGATTCCAAGCCATTGTATAACCAACAAATTAATGTCCTTCTGGAAATTAGTATGAGAAAATCTGCTCTAAGACCATTTCAAAGAGCCCACTGATTGAACAGTTTTAGCTAAGAAAACTTCCTAGAAGAATGAGAAATTGAAATGCCTAGAACGCAAAGCACTGAACATATTAACATCTACCGGGGATTCATAACCAGCATTTGTTAAAGAGGATTTTAAGATTAATAGTTAATATGAAATTACATTTAAAACATATTTAAACTAATATATGTTTGTTACATATGCAAGATCACAAAAATGGTTGCTAAGCATAACATACAGCACTAAACAGTTGTATGCTGATTCTCCTTTTACAAAGAAAGCCTGAAGATAAATAACCATCACAAGGCTGCACACAGCTAACATCTGGGCCAGATTACATCAAACATTGCCTTCCTGTTCAACACTGCACAAGAGATTTTTTTTTTAATTCCCAATTTAAATGTGTCCCTAGAGCCATAAAGAATGAAAAACTGCTGAGTCAACAGCTTCTGAGTATATGAGATGTTGTTTTTGTTTGCTTGTTTTTCATTTTTTATTTCATGCATTTTCAATACATCTATGTGCTTTTCTCTTGCCTCTCTCACCATTCATTGGCTTGCATAGCATATGCTCTGAAAGCTTACACTCCGATTTATTAATGAAACAAGCCTCATCCCCTAAAGTGCCAAAAGAATTGGCTACTGGTAAGAAACCATTTGAAGAACACCAGCAACTTTTGTTAAGGCTATTGTTTTATAGTTAAATGCCATTGAAAGCAACTTGAACTGGACCTTTCTACTATCAAAGAGAGTAATTCACTGGGTTGCCTAGGATTTGGCTGGCAGGCCACCCTAATATTTATCTGAGGACAACTTTCACCTCTGGCTAGAAAATACTAACACAGAGCTTGAAACTGACCAAAGTAAGAAAAGTAAATAGTACAGAAAAGACTTACTCTAGATTTGCTGAGGCTGTTACTCAAATGATGGAACCTGTAATTCTTTCTTGACTCACGTTCATTGGTACATACACAAAAGGAACTAGAAAAGTTAGTTCAGCTTTTAGATAGACTATAACATGCCAACCTTCACCACAATCCAGAAAGGTTTTCAAGAATAAAAGTCTGAAGGACAGAATCAGTTTTCCTCCACACCAAAGAAATATGTTCAACCCCTCAGATTTCAGTTTTTCATTCGCAAGACTTCTGTAAAGGAGAATTTGTGGTACTTTCAGAGCTAAATTAAGAAGTATCAAATGCTTAGCATGTAGACACTAGCCCAAATGGTATAGTAAGGGAAAATAACAAGGAACCCCTGGGCTTTCTTCCTGAATTTCATTCAGGATTCTTAATTTTCTTATTCTAAGTGGGTGCTAAAGCATTTATCTTTCCTAAATTTTATAATTAGATTAAACTCTGAATGAAGATAATTTTTTTAGATTAAAAAAAAACTAAGGGGAAAAGCTCAAATTTTAAGTGTCTGGGAGTGATGAGTTAAAAAAAAAAAAAAAGATAACCTACAGTAAAAACCCTTGGTTCAGCTTAGATAGGATGTGTAACTGAAAGTCCTTCCAGGTTTTCAGGTCCCACTCTTCTGAGATGAACACATACTATCTTTTAATGAAGGGCTCATATTCATGTTTGATGTATGAAAGACACTCCCAGCTGGAGGAGAATACAAGAAAGACCTAAAATATTTGCTTCAGCTGCAAAGAGCTATTAATGAAAGTTCAGAAAATGAGTTAGCATTAGGGGGGAATCTTTAAAAAAAAAAAGATAACCCACTCTTATCTTGTGAAATCTTAGGGGAGAATACTCCAGTAAAATAAAATCTGACGAATAAATCTTCCCTCCTCTGCACACTAGAGTTCTTCACTTTCCTCTACCTTGTCCAGAACACACTCTTAATCTTGGTTATGCTGAGGCAGAAAAAGAACTTCATATAACTTCCTGCTCACACAAAACACCAAGGGTACAACACAGAGTTCATAAAATTCAACGAAGCACCAGCTCACAGAGGAGAGTTTACAGTCAGTCCCTATAAAAACAAGAATTAAGTATGTTTAAAAATGTGAATTACTACAGTATAATTTGTGCAAAAAAGAACTCAACACAGGTTCAGAGAAGTCTCCATCATCTCTGAGCTGCTAATGTTAAGCATGCTCCCATTTTATTTGTCAAAAAAAAGGTAAAAATAGAATGTAGTTTTCTTAATCATCTGCTCATCTAAATCTATTTTTAACCATCCAATCTGCACTCAGTATAGTGTACAGGTACAGAAAACAAGCATTAAACCATTTCCATTGGCCTTACAGGTTTGTTGTGTAGAATTTTAAAATAAGTGCTTTTCCCAAATGAGCAAGATTTGTAGAATAAGTAAATTATTTGAGATGTTCTTATGATTCCATTTGATAGCAGGAGAGAAACATATGAGGGAAATAATATTTCTTTCTATAAAAAAATCTATGTGACTAGCCCCCAAATTATATTTCTATAAGCTAAATTTACATACATATTAACAATTTTACAAAGTAGGTCTCATCTTTATTTTACAGATGTGGAAAATGAAGATCAGGTAAGTCAAGTGATACGATTTGTCACATGGCTAATAAATCAACATTTATTTTTTAATTGACACATAATATTTATGGTAATTTAATATACAAGTCAGAATGTCAATCTAGTTCTAACTAAACTGAAAAGTCCTCTTTTAGATCATTAAACAAATGGTATCACCTAACTACTGTGGAAGAAATAAATGTCCTAAGGTTAAAACATTGAGGAAGGAAAAGTGTGTGTGTGTGTGTGTGTGTGTGTGTGTGTGTGTGTGTGTGTGTGTACACAAGCAAATAATGAAACTGGAGAATAAGTTATTTCAACATTCTTTATTCAAATACTTATAATGAGGTCCTTTTCTAGGTTCTCATAACAGTAGCAAAATTCTTATACCTTCCTAGGAAATTATATAATTTCTCCCTTCAAAGTTTCCGTATTCCCAAGCCAATGTGACATTCCTTTTTTTCTCCTCACACATGTCTGGCTGAAATCATGCCAAACCTCAGCAGCTTTGCAAAGTGGTAAGTCTGCTAGAGTATTTATGTTTAAAAAAAAACAACAAAACAATTTCTAGAGCATGACTGGAAATACATATTCTACTCCAACAACCAACATTGGTTAAGAAGAGATATGAACCCACTTCATACCCAGACATCTCAAGATGACAACTAGTAACTAAGACTACCTTCCTGTCTACCACCTGCATGTCAGCAGTATTAAAACTAACTTTAGCAGAAAAACTACTTTCACTTTTGAGGGCTGATCAATTTACCACATTTCTCAAATTTTCAGAAAGTATATTTTAGACAATATATTTTAGGTTACAGAAAACAATTAGAAAAATATTGGTTTCTTGTCTCAATACAATAGACTGGTTTGCAGAAGCAACAAATGATTTAAAGCTTTTATTATTATTCTCTTTGATAGTAACAGGGAAAAAGAAACTGCATAGTAAGAACATAAAGTGGAGAACTATCTTAGTTGCCACTTCAGCCTGACAGGGAACTCAGCTTTGTCATATAGAGCTCCATAGTGAGGGGGTGCTGGGTACTACCTAAAAATTGAAAAATCACCCAAACTGAGTTTCAAGTTCTTATTGTATATTGGAGCAATGCAACACTGGCAGGATTAAATCAAGCATTCTGAGGGGAGAGACACACCGGACCATTTCCATCAAAAAAGAAAATGTGAAGCGATAACTCTGTTGTATCTATTCCAGCACTTGGAAGACACGTTCGGTTGCAGCCCCAGTGCTGCTTTTGGAGTGGAGGAGTATTGCCATGCTCTAGAGTTCAGTCTCCTCTGCACACACATAAACAAAAGTGCACAGCGCCCCAATGCTGTTGTCCCCTTGGCCACACAGCACTGCCAGTTGGCAAACCCAAGCCAGGAAGTTGTCAATTCCAATTGCGTTTAGGCCATGTAGCCCTATTAAAGAAGGCTTGCTGGTTAAGGGGCGTCCTCTGTTTCCAAAGCATGGGAAGGAAAAAAAAAAAAAAAGCTATGCTTAGATCGGAGCTGGCAACTTTCACTGACTAGAGTTTTCAAGGAGCTATGAATGAGTTTAACAAAGGAGGTCTGTGGCTAGTTTCTGGCTGAAGTCCATGTCAACAGTTTTTAAGGTCACAGGCCACACTAACTAACATTTATTCCCAGCAGACCCTGTTCTAAACACAAGCTGTAAGTAGTACAAATTTGGAATTTTTCTGTAATCCCTTGAGATATTCCTGATCCTTCCACATGTTTCTGCTCAATTAAAAACAATTCTCACTTTGCACCACAAGAGAGGCCATGTTCAGCAATCTCAGACCATCCTTAGGGTAGATGAACAAAACCTGGCAAATCAAAGGGCTTGAGTGGGGAAGGGAAGGAATTCAGCTGGATCACACTGAAAAGTGCAGACAGCTCCCCAGGGGCTCAGTTTGTGAAAGCATAAAACGGGTTATGACAGAGATCCTAAGGCCATAAAAAGCAGGTTTGAGGCATGCATTGGGAATAGATCCCTCATCATTTTACACAAACAAGACAAAAATTTCTTAGAAAATTAAAAGGTCAACCAGGTGGCAAACAATGATAATGTATAGGACAAGTGCTAAATATCTCACTGTGAGATTAATACGTCGCATCTCCATTAAAACAAACTCTTAGTTTTAACATTCTTGAAATGAAAATGCTTTTTGGGATCAGAGACATCAGTATAGTCAGTTCCTGCCCCCAAAGAGGCTCTTGTTCTTGCAAGGCAACACAGAAATCACTATCTTGGATTGAGCACCAAAGATATGTCATATACTATGTATGATGTGTATCTCTGCCCATTTAAAAAACAAAATCTGTCTTCCATACTACTATGAGAAGTACTATTTTACAGAATACAGATGAAGAAATAGTTTCAAAAAGGTGGTGTTACTTTATGTAAGAATTGGAAAATGGCAGAATCAAAATTTAAATTCAAGTCTGTGTCACAAACCTAAGGGAAACACACTAGAGTACCAGATATTACTGTAGTAGTTAAAACACTACCATTTGTGCCAGTCTATATTTAGAATCATGAGATACACTGAAGGCAGTTATAAAATTTCCAAATTAAAAACATGCAAACTATGGCAAAATGAATATTTGGTCTTAAAGATGCCAGAAAAACTATTTCATTAAAGACATATATATAGAAGAACACTTTTAAACACCCTTGACATTGTTACCTACCTATTCTTGTCCCTAATAGTTTTTTGGTGTTTGCTTTTTTTTTTTGCCAATCCTGGGGTTTGAACTCAGGGCCTGAGGACTGTCCTTGGATTCTTTCTGCTCAAGGCTAGCATTCTGCCATCTTGAAACACAGCTGAGTAATCGAACCTAGGGCTTCATGTATATGAGGCAAGCACTCTTGCCACTAGGGCATATTCCCAGCCCCCCTAATAATTTTGTGGGGTTTTTTTGGCCAGTCCTGGGGCTTTAACTCGGGGCCTGAGCACTGTCCCTGGCTTCTCTTTGCTCAAGGCTAGCACTCTACTACTTGGGCCACAGTGCCACTTCTGGCTTTTTCTATATACGTGGTGCTGTGGAATCGAACCCAGGGCTTCATGTATATAAGGCAAGCACTCTACCACTAGGCCATATTCCCAGCCTGTTTCTAATAGTTTAAATGTCAACTACTTTTTATTTTTCCTTCAAATTTCTTACAAAATAGAGATCCTATCACATATAAAAATGTGTTTTCCTTTTTTGTATAGTAGTAGGTTCTATCCATGTCATCAATCACCAAAAATTATTTTAGTAGCTGAATGGCATCTAATTAAACTTAACTATATTTGTTTCTAGAACTTTAAACTGTGTCTAATTTTTCATTCTATGTGCTATGTTAAGTATTCTCATATAGCTGGGCACCGGTGGCTCCTGCCTGTAATCCTAGCTACTCAGAAGTCTGAGATCTGAGGATCATGGTTTGAAGTCAGCCTAGGCAGGAAAGTCCATGAGACTCTTTTTTTTTTGGGGGGGGGGCAGTCCTGGGCCTTGAACTCGGGGCCTGAGCATTGTCCCTGGCTTCTTTTTTGCTCAAGGTTAGCACTCTGCCACTTGGGCCACGGTGCCACTTCTGGCTGTTTTCTATATATGTGGTGCTGAGAATCGAGCCCAGGTCTTCTTGTATACAAGGTGAACACATTTGCCACTAGACCATATTCCCAGCCCCCTCCGTGTGCTCTTTTTTTTTTTGTTTTTTGCCAGTCCTGGGCCTTGAACTCAGGGCCTGAGCACTGTCCTGGCTTCTTTTTGCTCAAGACTTCTTTTTGCTCAAGCACTCTTACCACTAGGCCATATTCCCAGCCCTCTATGAGACTTTTATCTCCAATAAATTAATCAGAAAAAGCCAGAAGTGGCACTGTGGCTCAAGTGATAGAGTGCTGCCTGGAACACAAAGAGGCTCAGAAACAGGGCCCAGGCCCAGAGGCTAAGCCCTAGGACTGGCAAAAAAAAAAAAAAAAAAAAAAAAAAAAAATTATCATTCATGTATCTTTGAATACATATGTTTTTGAGATTTTCTCATACTGCATTATACTCAAAAGTGGAAATAACTTTAAAGTTACTCAATATAGATTGGCAATTCTTTACCATGAATGTTGGACCAGTTTATACACTAAGGACCATAGTTATGTAAGTGCTGCTAAATGTCATCATAAACCTGATAGGACCAAAGCTCATGTATATTTAGTTGCATAAATGTCCAAGAGTCTCATTTATGAGATGCCATGTAATAACTGGTCTATTCTTTCTACTAGCCACTCTTATTATGTCATGAAGTGCCAATAGCTACCTTGCCATGATCCCTTATCTATATTAGCTCTAACCCTCAAACACACAGATATAAGAAAATCAAGCCTCTGAAAGAGGAAGCAGAGAGCCTAAGAGCATGCTTTCCAATCAGGAAAGCTGAGGTGCAAGCCCTATTTTGACCAGAAACCATACTTTTTATGCCATGATATGCAACTGTGCCTACTGCAGACACTGAGACCACATTAATCTTTGGAGACGTATAGAACAATACCAGATCTCATGGCTTATGAGAATTATATACTAGTATCTCATCATTAAAAAGCAAGTAGTTACCAGGCACCAGTGGCTTGTACCAGTAATCTTAGCTACTTAGTAGGCTGAGATCCAGGGAATGACAGTTTGAGGCCATTGCTGGGCAGCAAATTCTGCAAGACTCTATCTCTAAAATAGCTGGCAAAATACCAGGCTGGAGGTGTGGTTTAACAATAACGCATGAGTGCTGAGGTCTAATCTTGAGACAAAGACCCCCCCAAAAAAGGAGCAAGTGGTGGCAGTGTGACACCATGGAATGCTAATACACAGCTAGCAGAATTACAAAATGTCATCAACTCTTTGAAAACAATTTGGCTAAATACATTCCAATGAACCTGAAGAATACCTGCCCTAGGTCATATGTATTGCATATCCAGGTATATACAGATGAGCAGCTTGAGTCTATGAGCACCAGGATAGGCATTTGTGAATGTTCATGAAAACCAAGAAGTGGAAACAGTATAAACTGCCACCTACGGCTGAATGTACAAATAGTAGTATGATCACACAACACAGAACACTACATAGAAAACTACAAGAAACAGCAAGGATGAAAAAGGTTAAGCAAAAGAAATGGGGCCATTTATTAAAATGACTATTCCAGATTGTGCAATACAACTCACACAGACATTTTTTAAACTGTATGATTTAGGAATGCATTCATATGTGAAAAAATAATGTTGGGGGCTGGGGATATAGCCTAGTGGCAAGAGTGCCTGCCTTGGATACACGAGGCCCTAGGTTCGATTCCCCAGCACCACATATACAGAAAACGGCCAGAAGCGGCGCTGTGGCTCAAGTGGTGGAGTGCTAGCCTTGAGCGGGAAGAAGCCAGGGACAGTGCTCAGGCCCTGAGTCCAAGGCCCAGGAGTGGCCAAAAATAAAAATTAAAAAAAAAAAATATTGGGGTCCTAGCAATTTTTTAATTTACATGGTGATTATATGGGTTTTTGCTGTTTATTCACATGCTTCTGTGTGTGTATGTCTATATGTGTGCATATTTAAAGTCAATGCTCTTTTCTGTTTATAGGTTCTATTTCACAACTCACTAAAGACACAAGGTAAATTAAACATGTACCTATTAAATAAAATAAAATTAAAAAAAACTTTTAATCAAGCACTATTTTATTTAATCTTTTTTTTCAAGGTGTGCCAGTGCTGAGGACTTGGACTCAGAGCTTTGCACTGTTGTTTGCCTTGCTTGCTCACCCCTGGTGCTCTACCACTTAAACCTAACTACAGCCTGGCACTTTTCTGGTTAATTGGAGATTGAGTCTCACAGACTTCTCTACCTGGGTTTGCTTCAAAACTCAATTCTGCAATCCCAACTTCCTATGTAGCTGGGATTACTAAAGTAAGCCACTAGTATCAGGCTTATTTTATTAAATATTTAGAGCAATATTCTGAATTAGTATTATCTTGATTTGCCACAGAAATAACAGATTAAAGGGCAAAAAATGGCTAAACATACATTGCCATGCTACAGATCAAACCTAAAGCTTTATGCATGCCAGGCAAGCACACTACTAGGGAGCCACCTCCCCAGGCTTAGATCCTATTGTTAAAAAGCTATAACAACAACAACAACAAAAAAAATCAAAGAATAACACCAACATTCTTTGTTTTATAATACAAGTACTAAATCTGATGAAAGGATAAGTTCAGAAGGATCCCTAAAAGTTAAACTCTTTCAAATAAAAATATCTAAAACTATAATCATTGAAAAATTTTAATACAAAATAATTTTTGTATTAAAAACAAACTGTCTCTAATGGTCAGGAGATAATGGTTATTTTTATACAACAAGGATGATTGGCATTTAACATTTTAAAGCTTATTTTCATATAATTACAAAAAAAAGAGAAAATACAAATTAAAATGTACAGGCATGACAGCAAAATATCCCAGCTCAGTAGAAATTAGTATACACATTCTTCAGGGTCATTTTTTAGTTTAGAGTTGTTTTTATTTGCAGAGCTCCTTATTTTTTTTTTTAACCTCCTAAAGAGTTGTTTTCCTATGGGACAAGAAGCAAAAGAGGGTAGGAGGGGGAGAAAAGAAGAAAATCACTCATTGCAAGAACTCAGATAGCAAAACACGAAATTTCACCCAACTTCTTTTCCTACCACACTTTTAAAAAAAGTTGTTTTAAAAATGTCAAGATTTTTAGAGCCAGGCACTTTTGCTGCATTTTGAGCTCATTAATACACATAAAGAGCTAGTTAAAATACCAGGCTGAATGAATGAACAATGGGACAATTAACCCCATATACAAAGCTCCACCTACTTCACTTCAAAGGCATCTGAAATAAAATGGATTAGAAACCACAAATGATGGCTCTCTGAATTAATTTTGTAATAAATATTGCTTGGTATTATAGATAAGGGATTAGAAACCTCCATGTGGTAGTGAATTGAGTTAAAGGACAACAATTATCCTTAGTTTTGCCTAAGATTACTGGTAGTTTCAAGTCCCATGAATAGGAAATAGAAACCTATTCAATTCCCATTACATACTACAAGGTAAGATTTCGTTTTTGTCTATAAAATACTTTAAGGTTCTATGCTTTTGACATAAAGTTTAAAATTTTTCATGCAGAATATATTACAAAATCAAAATTAGATTGTCAACTATAAAAGTTATATTACATTTTTCATTGCATAGTACAACTCATGCTAACAGAAAGGACTATCTACTTTAAAGGTGTAAATCCACCAAGAGAAACATGAAAAGAAACAGGAAACAAAACACCTTATTTCTAAGACTTTCTATACCATTTCCACAGTTCTGTGTTCATTTATTTCAAAAGCTAATAACAATTCTTTTGGGGTTTGGCGAGGGGCGGGGAGGTTGGATTGGTCCTGGGACTTGAACTCTGGGCCCTGTCCCTTAGCCTCTTTGTGATCAAGACTAGCACTCTAACACTGAGCCAGAATGCCACTTCTGGCTTTTTCCGAATCATTTATTGGCAATAAGAGTAAGTCTCATAGGCTTTCCTGCCCAGGCTAGCTTCAAATCATGATCCTCAGATCTCAGCCTTCTGAGTAGTTAGGATTACAGGCTTGAGCCACTGGCACCCAGCTATAACAATTTTTTATTTTCGAGAATTAGGTGTTAGCTCATACATGAAGACAAAAAATATTTTTTTCTTAAAAAAAATAAAAATAATTACTTGAGTAACAAATAGCATTGCAATTGTAATTTCAAACAGACTATGGCTCAGCAAGAAATGGGTTTTGTTTTTATTAATTAGAGCTTATACCCTTATAAATCAACTTTGCACAAATAAATTACAAAGTCAAAAATACTTAATGGTAGATAGATTCAGTCAGTCTTGGGGGTCAGTCTTGGGGCTTGAATACAGACAGGGTTGCTGTCCCTGGGCTTTTTTGCTCAAGACTACTGCCACAATTCCACTTCTAGTTTTCTGGCAGTTAAATTACAGGTAAGAGACTCAAGAACTTTCCTGCCTAGGTTGCCTTTGAATCTCAATCCTCAGATCTCAGCCTCCTGAATAGGTAGGATTACAGACATGAGCTGCACCAGTACCTGGCTGATGCTCATATTTTAATAAGTGAAAAGTCTCAAAACAACTGTACCTGCAGCATAATCCCAATTCAAAGAATGAAACACCAGTTGTCATTATTAGAATGGATGATAAAGGCTGGGATATAGCCTAGTGGCAAGAGTGCCTGCCTCGGATACACGAGGCCCTAGGTTCGATTCCCCAGCACCACATATACAGAAAACGGCCAGAAGCGGCGCTGTGGCTCAAGTGGCAGAGTGCTAGCCTTGAGCGGGAAGAAGCCAGGGACAGTGCTCAGGCCCTGAGTCCAAGGCCCAGGACTGGCCAAAAAAAAAAAAAAAGAATGGATGATAAAATCTTCTTTATTCTGCAGTTTTAAAATTTTCTTTAATAATCTCAAAAATAATAGCATTTTAAAAATAGGGGCTCACAGTTTAAGGTTAGAATTAGGGGATCTCCAAATTTCAGATAGTGAAATGATTTTTTTGTTGTTGTTGGAATAGAAGTACAATATCACTTTAGTCTTCTAGGAGGGAGAATTGTTAGGCTTCCTGTTGCTTCTCAAACCAGTTGCTGATAGGGCCTCACAATCTAAATTCAGACTCCATTTATATTCACAAAACTATCTTGCTTTTCTATTTATTGTATTTTTAGTGTCAATTGTGGGGCTTGAACTTAGAGCCTGGGTGCTGTTTCTAAGCTTCTTTTTGTTCAAGGATAGCGCTCTACCACCAGAGCTGCAGCTCCATTTTCGGCTTTTTGAGTAGTACTAGTGGAAATAAGAGTTGTGGTTCAAAGGAACTCATAGGAACAAGCCACAGTTGAGTTTGAATGGAAGAGCTTGCCCTTGCTACCTTACATCCCATTGTTGCTGTTTACATTCCTTTGCTAAGCCTCCATTTTTATAAGCTTTTCAGCAGGTAAATGTTAAACACTGCTTCATAGTCAAGGCAGAATCCTAGGCCAGCTACACAAGCAAGTGACTTTTCTATTTCCTTCGGTCTTTTTCAGTGATGAATGCATTGTCTTGATTTACAGGAAAAGCCAAAACAAAAAACAAAAAAACATTTTGTGGCTTATGTAGAAATAATAGAGAAAAGATTGCTGTTATTGTTGGTAAAAAAAAAATCAATTTTGTATAGTTTATTTCAATCTAAATAAAATGTGAATTTTGTTTTTAAAAAAAAATAGAGTTGCATAGACTTTCCTGCTAGCTTCAACCTGCTATCCTCTTATCTCAGCTTCTTGAGTAGCTAGGATTACAGTATGAGCTACCAATGCCCAACTTATCTTGCTTTTAAAGTAAGAGAGAAGCTAAAATTCAGAAGGCAGTTTTAGATGTGGGATATATTTGGAGTAATTTTCTTTTTACCTATGACCAGTGAAGTACAAAGATACGGTTCAAATAAATGGCCCATGCTTGTAGTAGCTGTTGAAGGAAAGTGGTGGACTGGTAGGCAAGTCCAAGAAAACCTGTTGACACTTAAACTTAACCAAAAGCCCCAAGTGGCCTCTTCTGCAGAGTGTTTTTCTGTCTCCCCAATGGGTCCCTTGTGTATAATTCTCAAGACACCAAAAGCAGGCACAGTTTTACTGATTTTCTATTCAAACATTTCCTGCATCCGATTCAAACAGAATTAATATTCTATTTTCCTTGTTTCTTTCTTTCACTGACATATTTAATGTTTTATCTTTTATTGTGGTACTGGGCTTTGAACTCAGGACCTCACACTTGCTAGGCAGGCATTCTACCATATGAGCCATGCCACCAGCCTGGATCTTGGAACCCAAGATTATATACATAGGTTCCAAGGAAGCTCACCAAAAGGGAATATAACTACTTGGACTGACTGGGGGCTACTAGGCAAAAAACAAAAGCTCCAGGTGGCCTTATAGCTCATTCTCCTGAGTTGGAAGAGCATTGCTGTACCATGAACCATACCTGTGATTAGGTATCAGAAAACTACTACAGTCCCCAGATCAAGAACTTGAGTCAAAAATCTTTTGGATTCATTTTCATCACTCATTAAGTAGTTGTACAAATGGATTTCAATTCCAGAAGTCAGGTTATGAGCACATGCATTTTAGTCACAGTTTCTTAAACGAGGATAGACCATAGCACATTATTTCGGAGCATTCATTAAGCTCACCTCTGAGCTCTTTCTGCAAAGGCTATAATATATAGTCTTTATATACATATATATGTGTGTGTATATGTATGTACATATATATAGAGAGAGAGAGACTGAGAGACTGAGAGAGAAATAAACAACTTTATGAAGTATGTGATAGCAGGAAGATAATGAAAGTATACACTTTGAATTTGACTTTGGATTCCAAAACTACATGCCTTTACTTTCCCCTATGAGATCTTGGGCTGTTCACATGTATGTATTCTCGTATCTTTATAATATAAAGTTATTTCATAAGGTTGCTCTGTGGGAATTCCACAAACCACCAAGCATATTAAATGAACACTGATTCATGCTAGCTCCTTCCTATACCATTGCATATTCATTCTGTAGTAAGTAGTCCAAATTCCAAAATGACTTAAGAATATTAGCCATCAGCAGCAATCATTAGAAGTAGCAAGGTGAATGAGGTGTAAATACAGGGGAAGGAAATCAAAAGTGTCCTCCTAAAGTTCTGAAGGTGGTACCATTTGCTGCCCTATACTAAGAAGTTTTATGAGCATTAATAAAAGGAAATGCTTCCAAAAACCAGAGCATGGAAATAATATACTTCTCATTTAGTTCTACTTGTTTGGTCTCAAACTGGAAAATGTCTGTTAGCGCACATCTTAAGAGTTTTAAATGCCCCTACCACTCTAGACTCAGGTCACTAGGGAGAAGACTGCTCCTCTGAAAAGGAGGAGGAGGAGCCCAGGAGCTCTCTCCCACAGCAGATGGTCTGAAGCTGGCCACCAGTGCCCGTGAGTTTCTGCTACTGCAGAAGACACACCTGTCCTTCTGAAGGCCCATTCTCTCAAAACTCAAACCCATCTTTATCAGTAGGCTAACTGGGAGAGGAGAGTCAAATGTATTTATTTTCTTTTTGTCACTTCAAGGGTGATTTTCTTTAAATTGTACTATTTGTTATTATGGTTGATTGTGGTTCCCCCAGAGAATTGCTTTTCTAAGCATGAAGACATCTGTATGACAATGAAATGTGCATTATTCCTCAACCATTACATTTTTAAATTAAAGGAAAAAAATTACAGGGGCTGTGAATGTGGCTCAGTGGTAGAGTGCTTGCCTAGCATGCATGAAGCCCTGGGTTTGATTCCTCGGCACCACATTAACAGAAAAAGGCAGAAGTGGAGCTGTGGCTCAAGAAGTAGAGTGCTATGCTAGTCTTGAGCAAAAAGAAGCCAGAGGCAGTGCTCAGGCCCTCAGTGCCAAGCCCCAGGACTGGCCAAAAAAAAGAAAAAAATTATAATTTTTCCACAAAATGATCATCTTAAAAGTACCACCCCTCCCCTCTCCAAAGTAGCATTTTAAAATCCTGAGGGCCTCAGAAAAGGCCTTGGCCTACAAAACCAGAGTCATCTCAGACCATCCCATGTGTTTGGCTTCTGACAGAAACCATATCCCAGGACCCACAATGTGTGAAAATACAGCAGGCCAGGGCCACAGCAACATGATCTCCTCTTAACTGGCCATCCAGACAGTAAGAGGGATATAGTGCCCATCTTATTTTTAAGAGAAAGAATTAAAAAGACATCAGACAGCTGCAGAGAGAGAGAAGCGCTGGAAAGGCAGAAAAAGTCCTCCATTCAGTACACTAAAAGATCCAGGTTTCCAGAGGGGCCTTCAGGGTGCTGTGAAGGAAAGCTGATTTCTCCCTGAGGAGCCCCAGCTTTGATGCTCAAACTGCTCTCAAACATCAGGCTGTGCAGTTTTGTATAGCAGGGTGCCCTCGGGCGAGACAACCATAAATAGCTTAAAACCAGAATAGAAGATTCCATCTGGTTCTGGAATATTTCAGCAGCACCTGCTTTCAAGGTAACAGTCTGGGAGTTGTCCCCATAGCCTTCCTTTCCAACTCCCTCTCCAACCCCTCACTTTTATTTTAAACGTAAGCAGCTCACATACAATCCAAAGGGGTTTCTGCCACCGCACCTGCTGGAGGAAATGGAGTCTTGTGAATTTCTCTTGAACTGTATGTGTTGTTTTAAAAAACACTGGAGCAGCTAGAAAAGGAAGCCAACAAGTTCTTTAGCTCAAGATCATTATTTCTATGTGTAACTGATCTTTTCTGTGTTTACAGTTAAAATAAGTATCATTTTCGCTATAAAAAGAGGATGCAAAGGTAGTTCCTGCCATTAGGTCAGAAGGGGCTAGAAAAGGAAGATTCTCACTATGCACCAATTGCATTTATATGCCTTATGACAACTAGCACAGAATGAGGAACAACAACTCATAACAGGAGCCCAGAACATGGCTTTAAACAAACAAATAAATAAATGAAGTTGAGGACTTAAAAGTCCATTTTAGGACTGTGTATCCAGATGCACACTCTGTTTTAGATTTGGTAAATGATGAAAAAATACTTTTTATTTTTATTTTGTGATATCAACTTCAGCTTGCCAAAAAATTCCTTTGAATATGAAACCTGAAAGGTTTTCAAATGGGGCATTGAAGATAAATCTTTGTGTGTATCCCCAGTGGTTCCTATCCTCTTTGTGTATATTAAGAAGAGTTGAAAGCTGAGCACTGGTGGCCCATGCCTGTAATCCTAACTAAGCAGGAGGCTGAGATCTCAGGATCATGGTTCAAAGCCAGCAGGGCAGCAAAGTCCATAACATTCTTATCTCAAATTAAGTATAGGAATTAAGTATAATGGAAGCGGAGCTGTGGCTCAAGCAATAGAGTACTAAGCTGAGCAAAAAAAGCTCAGAGACAGTGTCCAGCCTAGGGCTGGGAAGATGGCCTAGTGGTAAAGTGCTCGCCTTGTGTACATGAAGCCCTGGGTTCGATTCCTCAGCACCACATATATAGATAAAAGCCAGACGTGGTGCTGTGGCTCAAGTGGCAGAGTGCTAGCCTTGAGCAAAAAGAAGCCAGGGACAGTGCGCAAGCCCTGAGTCCACGCCCCAGGACTGGCAACAAAAAAAAAAACAAACAAGCAGTGTCCAGCCTATAAGTTCAAGCCCCAGGAGCGGCACTGGAGGATGGGAGGAAAGAAAGGAGGGAGGGGAAGAACTTAAGATAAAACCAAAGACCAAGTGTTATTTGTATAGTGCTCATTACAGGTACACAGTAGCTACTCAGACACTTTTTAATGGAATAAAAAAAAAATGAAGTTAAACTAGTATAAGGCCCTGGGTTCAAATCTATGGATAACCAAAAAAAGTTATAAGCTGAAAGAATTTTAAGTAACATCTTGAGGATGCTGGGAATATGGCCTAGTGGCAAGAATGCTTGCCTCATATACATGAAGCCCTAGGTTCGATTCCTCAGCACCAGATATATAGTAAAGGCCAGAAGTGGCGCTGTGGCTCAAGTTGGCAGAGTGCTAACCTTGAGCAAAACGAAGCCATGGACAGTGCTCAAGTCCTAAGTTCAAGCCCCAGGACTGGCCAAAGAAACAACAACAACAACAAAAATGATTAAAAAAATAACATCTTGATAAGAAAAATTATTTCTTCCCAAAATGCACAATAGGTTCTGAAAAGTTATGAGTGTAAGAATAGTTGCTCAAGTTTTCTCAAGAGATTAACTAAGATCCATATAGATAATGAGCAAAATTATACGACATAACTATCTTTAAAATTCTTTTCTAAAGGCCAAAGAAATTCAACTATGTATATCTCTTTTAACTCGTGAACAACTTTATGATGTTGAAATCTCATGCACTTTCTGTTGACCCAAAACCTAAAGTTCACCTGGAATAGCATATTTCATTATACTTTTGCACTCAAGGAATGCTATGCCATTTGGGCAAATTGGAAGCCGTGAAAAAAATCTCAGTTCTAAGTCATGTGGTTCTATAACAGTGCAAGATTACTAAGATCAACGTGTATAATATATCAGACTCAGATGGTATAAGCTAAAACTGTTAAAATAGTCTCGCTCTCCTGATTTTACAATGAAGAATGACTAGCCTACTCATAACTATTCTTCTACTTAGTGTTATAAATTTAGTATTAATTACCATTCAGAAACTCACTAATTAATAATATCATAGTGAATCTTAAAGAAAAGCAAGATCTTTTAATGATGGGAATGAGTCAGTATGGTAGGAAATAATGCATTTGACTTTATAGTGGTATTTGGGTTAACAGAATGTACTTATTACACTCTAGTACAACATTTCTTTCAAGGTTCGCTAATGACAAGAGTTCAACCTCATTCAAATTTTTTGGTTTAAATAAACGCATGCTTATTTCTCAGGGATTCATTCCTTCATAAAGCTAGTATTAATTACCAAGTGCCTATAATGTGCCAGATATTCTCTGATAGTCTTTAAGGACGGTGCAGTCCTCAGCTTTGAGTCTAGTATGATGATGTATTCTTGCAATCTCAGCTCTTGGGATTACTCAAGGATGAAAAGATAAAGGTCCACCTGGGGTACATAGTATGACTTTGTCTCAAAAGAGAAAAACCTAACTTCTCAGCCTTCGTGGAGCTTACATTTTAATGGGGAGAATAGAAAATATAAATTTAGCAAGCTATATGGTATAAAGGGTGTCTAAGAATCTTTGATCATGAAATTAAGTTTAAATTTTGTAATATAGATGACCTAGTCCTTTATGGACATAATGACTATCACTTTACATTGGACCTCCCCTCAGAGATTGAAAGGTACAGTTGTTAACTGTTTGAAATGAGCTTAATACAGACCATCCTTCTGTACTTTATTGTTCTCTTTGAACTTACATCCCATAATAGCTATCCTTCTCTCATTCAAAGCCGACGCATCTACCTTTCTCTCAACATCAGGAACACAATATCTTGGTCAAGCAAGACAACATGCTAAAGATAGGAAGACACCGGCTTTACCTACAAAGGCTAACTGTCTAAAATGAGAAAAACAAAGTTAGATCAAGAGTATAAGTGAATAACTAAGGTTTGCAAAGTATGCTAGGCATGTCTACAAAAAAGACTGATGATTTCTGTCTACGGAGGACTACTTTGGAAAGACAAGCCAATGTAGGAAGGCAGAAAAGGTACAGAGAATGGCTCACCTAGGCCACAAAGTATATGAATTTGGGAGATCAGGCATGGAGGAATAGATCCTAAAAAGGTAAATTTGGGAACATTAAAGGTTATGTCTGTACAGATGCCACTGTTGGTTGTGACATCTTTCATGAGAAGGGTAGAAAGCAAAAGAAGAGGTGGCTTATGTGCAGATCTGAGTTGCAGCACTAGGCTCACTATAAAGGGTGAATGGATCTGAAAACACAAGAGAAAAAGCATCTGAAGAAAGAATGGAGATTAAGTAGCAAATGGGATAATATTAATAACCTAACCAGCAACAAACGGCACCTCTAATATCTAGGCGGAGCTCTCCATTCAACACTGAACATTCAACCAACAGTAGACCATTTCATGTATATGCTATTCTCAATCTAGTAGTGTTTCTAAACCAAACAGAGGCATTGCCACATGTATGTTAAGTTGGGTTAAGATAGAGAATTTCCTCTTTATGTTAACTATCCATAAAATGTGTGTTCCAGAATTCATATAAGACTATTTTTAACTATCACTGTCATTATCCTAGGGCACTAGAAAGTCAACAGTAAGAAGATACTATACCTTGGCCATCATCCCATGTATTATATATAGTAACACTGTTGTGTGTGTATCTAACTCACCAACTAGTCTGGAAACTCTTCAAGAGCAGGGCTAGCTAATAGTAGCCATTCAGTTAAGGGCTGACAAACATTTGAATTGACCCATCAAATTTTGCTCTGGTGTAACAGAGAGAAGACATACCAATGCATTCTAAATGATGAGAGCACAAAGGCTGCTTAACTGGCTTCATACCAATACAAAATCCATGACCTGAACAGGGATACAAAATCAAACACCAGAATCAGAAGAAGACAATTTTATATTTGTTAACTGGATTTTTGGTGGTGTTGAAGATCACCAAGTCCTTAAGCATGCTAAGTACATACCCTACCACAAAGCTTCCCCTTGGTCTATTAATTTTATTTATTTATTTATTTATTTATTTATTTATTTATTTATTTATTTTTGTCAGTCCTGGGGCTTAACTCAGGGCCTGAGCACTGTCCCTGGCTTCCTTTTGTTCAAGGTTAGCACTCTACCTCTTGAGCCACAGAGCCACTTCCAGCTTTTTCTGTTTATGTGGTGCTGAGGAATCGAACCCAGGGTTTCATGCATGCTAGGCAAGCACTCTACCTCTAAGCCACATTCTCGGCCCCTAAATTTAAAATTTTAAATAAAACTTCCACTCTCAGAAACTTTCTGAATGATGTTACAGGGCCATTGCTGAGCACTTACATACACACAGACATGCACTCCAGTTTAGAAATAAAGAAACAGCTTCTATTATCGATGATGTTCTTGTATCACCTTCCTGTGGTTGTACCTACACTATCTCTGTAATTTTATCTGAGTATATTGGAAACCGTGTATACTGGTATTAGAATTAGGAAATTGAAAGGGAATACCAAAATTGAGAGACACAGGGTAAAAAAAAGACAAACAACTACAAAAGCAATACTTGCAAAACTGTTTGGTGTAAGTGAACTGAACACCTCATGGGGGAAAGGGAAAGGGGGAGGAGGGAGGGGGGTATGAGGGACAAGGTAATAAACAGTACAAGAAATGTATCCAATGCCTAACGTAACAAACTGTAACCTCTCTGTACATCAGTTTGATAATAAAAATTTGAAGAAAAAAAAAAAGAAACAGTAACCCCAAATAATACTGAAATCAAATTTCCCACAGCCTTCAAGAGCTAGGGTAAAATTGTACCCTCCTTCAAAGCAACAACATAAATATGCAGTGTTATGGTCAAGACTGAAGTGTAACAGCCAAAAATGGAAGTTAAATTTCTCTTCATAAAGAAAAGAAATATCTTAAAGATAGTATTAAATCAAAAAGTAAGTAATTGTTGACATCCAAGTCTATTCCCCTGGGCAGGCTGTGCATGAGAACAGCTGAACACATTCATCTCCCAGGTAGCCAGTACAACCCCTCCCTGTGGGCTCTGCACAGATGGCCTCCAGGGCTCAGACTACAAATGCTATGCTAGGTGTAGAAAAGATGATGATGAGATTTGTATAGAGAAATGCAAATGTGTCACAGTCTAGACTGACCATTAGTGAACAAAGACACCTCTCAAGTCAGCCCTTCTTACTTTATGTCCTGTGTGGTATGTGGATTTGGGGATCTAGAGGAAGAGTCTTTTCTTGCTAAGATAAAGCAAGCATATAGAGTAGTACAACAGAGAACTACCCTTTCTGGATTCCACCGAGGGTCTGGCCTTTTATCCCCAGCCCCAAGCCCATGCCTAGGCCCGGGTTTTGTCATGGGCGCCTGCCTCCCTGCTGTCCTGGTCCGGCTGCTCCACATGAGCAGAGAGAGACAGGAGGCAGGCCCCTCTGACACCTACTTAAATAAGGCAGATGCAGGGAAAGCGTGTGGGATGCCTTTACCTCCCCCTCAGGAGGTGCCCAGCAGGAGCCCACAGAGCCAGAAGCTCCAAAATCAGATTTCCACACAGCCTTCCACCCCAGAACAACGCCTTACCTCTCTAGTAGGAGGAAACAAAACATTAAGCAAGTATTGCTCTGGTGTGTGAAGGGGATTTCAGAGGACCTGAGGAAACTTTCTCACAGGACTCTGCTTTTTCTTCCAATCTCTTTTGAGGCCAAGTTGGAAAGCAGTTATGCACTCACTGACCCAAAGGGGACAAGGATGCTGCTTCAAGGAGGCTACAATCAACATCTGCAAGACATCTTGAGCTAGACACATACTCTACATACACAAAATGTCCACAGGAAAGTCAGACAGGCTAATTTCTGACAGCTCCAGATAACAGGAGGAGAAACTAACTCTCATCTTCTACTACTCAGGAGCAACGAGCTCTTCTAACCCAAGGGATGTGAGACAAATACATAAATACAATTATCTGCAGAGCTTCAAGTGCAAGAGCAACACTGTAAAGTCCTTCTCCCCAAGTGCAGTGACTTATGGGAAGCAGATAGGACAATAAAAAAGAACAGCTGGAAAACTTAATTAAAGAACAGCACAAAAACTGACATTGTTTTGTAGAACCAGCCAATAGCCAAAGCCTTTTTCCCTTACCTTAAGATACAGAAGCAGCTCTTGGCTCCTGAAGATAAGCGGCAGAACCCGAATCTCTGTTTGCTGTCAATGTCAGTGAGCACGAATGTGAAGTTCTGGCCAACTTGGCTAACTGTGAGGCTGCAGCAAAGACAGAACAAAGAGAGAAATGAACACTCACTAAGTTTCTTGATAAAGTATCTAATCACCACAAGTCATTGAACTGGTAACATTTCCTCTCTAAGTGAAATTCTTTATAAATAAGTTTAAATTTTATTTCAGTGAAAAGAGGATGGGGGTGGGGGAAGAAGGAAAGAGACAGAGAGGGGAAGAGACAAGTAGGAAGCAGTCCGTTTGGGTGATCACCAAACATGAAACTCATTAGTGTTTTCATACCTTTCACTTACTGAGTTCAGGTCCTGAGGACCAGTCCTGAAAGGAATATTCTACCCACTTCATACATAATACAAAGAAAGAACAAGGAAAGACATTGCCTAAGGTCAGCTAGTTAAGCAGCAAAAGCTGCGTTTTTGCCCCTGCTCTGACTCCAGTGGCACTCCACCAGTGTGTTGTGACAAACACACACCTGACAAACCCTCTCGTTTAAAAACTAATAGTTACAACAGCAGCATAATTCAAGTGTCTACTATGTGCCAGCCATGGTTAAAGCATTCGAAGTACACATCATCTCATTTACCTCACCACTATCAAGGAAATTCAGTGATGATCCTGTGCTATAGGAAAGGATACTGAAGGACAAAATAGATCCAAAAATAAATCGAGATGACAGAGTCACTAAGAACACAAGCTGGTATTCAAACTGGACAGCAAAGAGAGCAAGGGCAGGAATTGCTTTCCTAAATTGCTGAATCTTTCATAATTTCTAAATTTATATTGAACATTTTTTATAATTGAGAGGGCAGAAGTACCAAAACATTAAGCATTGCAATATAATTAGAAATAGAAACAAAAATTTTAGGCAAAGACATTTTTTTAAAAAGCTAAACATTTCTGGAAAAGACTTTAATATAAAGCATATAATATCATATATTCCTTCTTGTGTAGTTGGTATTTTTTTGTTGGCTTGGCTTTTTTTTTTTTTTGGCCAGTCCTGGGGCTTGGACTCAGGGCCTGAGCACTGTCCCTGGCTCGTTTTTGCTTAACACTAGCACTCTACCTCTTGAGCCACATCACCACTTCTGTCTTCTTCCATTTATGTGGTGCTGAGGAATCGAACCCAAGGCTTCATGAATGCTAGGCAAGCACTCTACCACTAAGCCACATTCCTAGCCCCTTGTGCTGTTTTTTTGTATCGTTTTTATCTATAGTTTACATAAAAGCAATATATGAAACTATTAAACGATTAAAAATCATTATTATGATGTATTTTAGTAAAAATCAATCGCTTAAATAAAAATAAATAGATTAATCTAGAAATTCCCTTTCAAAAGAACAAAACAGCTGAGAATGTGGCTTAGTGTTAGAGTGCTTGCCTAGCATGCATGAAGCCCTGGGTTCAATTCTTCAATACCACATAAACAGAAAAGGCAGGAAGTGGTGCTGTGGCTCAAGTGGTAGAGTATGAAAGAAAGAAAAGAAAGAAGGAAGGGGGGGAGAGAGGGAAGGAGGGAAAGGAAAGGAGAGGGGAAGAAGAGAAGGAGGGAGGGAGGGAGGGAGGCAGGGAGGGAGAGAGGGAGCAAGGAAAGGGAGGAAAGTAGGAAAGGAGGGAGGGAGGAAGAAAGGAACCTACCCATATTTCAAATTCTAATACATAAAGTTACAGTGATATTTTAGAATTTGAAATTGAATTACTCTAGAGATTAATCAACTAGTATTGCATATATTATATTTTTAAAGGAAATTCAGTTTGGTAAAGTACTCAAATTAATATAAAATATTTATATTGAGGCTAGGACCTACAATTTAGTTTATGAATTGTCGGTGGAAATGAAAATCTTGGCCTACTAGAATTTTCCATGATTCTTATTGAGTCTTTGGATATAATATAAATTAAGTATTCAAATAAAGGGTAGATTTTCTTTCTAAAACTCTCTTTCACAAACCACATAAGAAAATTAATAGTAAACAGATAGTCAAAGTACCCCAATACAAAGGTCAAGGGCTCTACCTAGTTATTTTTAAGGAAACATTTCCATCCCTTGGAGAGTAGTTAAGAGAGGAAAATAATTCAGAAAGAAGTGTTCCACACTCCTTATTTAAGTAGGAAAGTGAACAAACACAAGGTGACAATTTAAAAGCAACATGGTAATAAAGCAGGTGTAAGTAATGCTATCCCTCCACCTTACACAGCCAGGAGAAGGAACACATTTCCATAAAAGTTATAGAGCTGTCAAGGGGACACCAAACGCTACCTTCTTATGGCTGTTATGTTTTATCTATAAAGCTTGGATACTGTGTTACTATGGCGATTTAATACTATGTTTTAAAGGGGGATTATATGATTAGTTTTAACAAGGTTGAGAACTGAAGATGTGTGAGAAACAGGATTCTAGTTCACATAATTAAAGTGATGTGGAGGAAAGTAGGCCTCAAATGGGAGAGGAAAAACCCATTTTTATTAAAATATTTAAAGCAACAGGTCTAGATGAGCCTAACACAATTAACATCACTTGAGAAATACTACTATGTGATAATACTATGACTGTTCATTATTTTTACCTTAAGGTTTGATTTCACTAGAATGCATAAAATGAAAAATCTTCTGAGAAGCATCCTAGAAAAGAAGGGTATTGATAGAACTAGATAAAAAGAAAATACCCGAGATCCCTAGGAAAAGGACATATGACTTGTAAATTGGCTGTCATTAATTTCCTACTATCTTTAAATTACTATTAAAAATGCTGAAAACTGCTGGGTACTGGTGGCTCATATCTACAATCCTAGTTACTCAAAAGCATAAGACCTGAGGATTGCAGTTTGAAGCGAGACTGAGCAGTCAAGCCCATGAGACTCTTATCTCCAATTAACCATCAAAAAGCCAGAAGTAGATCTCTGAGTTCAAGACCAAGATTTGCACACACACACACACACACACACACACACACACACACACACACGGAATGGAAAAAGGAAAGAAAAGAAGTTTTCACTGTGTTTGGCTACACTGTAGGCTAAAAGAAAAATTCATTACTTGTGTACTAGGTTTGAAGCTCGACTCAGTCACTGCTAACTAGGCCTTCACTTAGCAAGTTACTTAAAGCCAATAAGCACTTTAGTTTCTTCATCCAAAATACCATACAACTCAAGAGTTATTTGGAAAATATTTGGAGTTATTTGGGATAGCATTTATTATGAAGGCCAATAGGAATAATTAATAAAAGGTAGGTGAGCTATTGCTAAGGAAATAAAAATGTAAAACTCACGTTAAAATCATGCATTTACATAGAATCTTCCTGGTAGTGTTTTATAGTCCCCACAAATGCCTTATCTATGCATTTTTTTTTCAGTAAGGATAGTCCTCTGGAAGCCCAAGTGATCCTACACTGGCATTTGTGAAAGTCTTGGGGAGTAGGGGCAAAGCCACAGTTTAGAAAACAACTTCTTTTGTCATTGTTGTTGGCTGTAAGGCTTGAACTTGGGGTCTGGGTGCTATCCTGAGCTTTTGCACTCAAGGCTAGCACTCTACCACTTCGAGACCCAGCACCACTTCTGGTTTTCTGGTGGTTAATTGGAGAAAAGAATCTCATAGACTTTCCTGCCCAGGCTGGCTTTGAACCACAATCCCCAGATCTCAGCCTTCTGAGTGGTTAGGATTACAGGCATGAGCCACTAATGCCCCTAGAAAGCACTTCTTATTCTCAACTGACTTCCCTTGAAGAACAAGTCATCAAAAACACAAAATCAATTGACTCTCAAATACCTTCTCTTGGTCTTTTTTTTCCTGGGGCTTAAACTCAGGGACTGAGCACTGTCCCTGGCTTCTTTTTGCTCAAGGCTAGCACTCCACCACTAGAGCCACAGCGCCACCTCTGGCTTTTTCTGTTTATGTGGTGCTGAGGAACCGAACTCAGGGCTTCCTGCATGCAAGCACTTTACCACTAAACAACATTTCCAGCCCATCTTGGCCATTTTTTAATAAACCAAGTCTGACAGGGGCAGTAAAACAAAGGTTAACTTGAAGGGCCCTGAATCTCCAAGGAATTTGTCATTCTTTACCCACCTGCTGAGGTACTAGTCTATGGGAGAGTGTACTATATCCCATAAAATGACAAGGGAAAGAGTCTGCTTCCTTAAAGACTGTAGTTTTTATGATATCAGCATCCATAATTTCTACAGGAATCAGAGATTCTATAATGATTAAATAAAAAGGAATTTTAGGAACCATCTCAACCAATTCCCTTTTTTCATAGATAGGAAATTTGAGAGTTGCGGTTTTGTTTTCCAAAGTAATTAGTACTAGGACAAAAACACAAACAAACCTTTAGTTCAGTGACTTTCCTTACACCATGTTGCACTAAACCCAAAAGGAAACTTCCCTAAGAAGTTTCACCTCAGTGTAAGGAGCTGAAGTATGTGAAGAATGCAGATGGCTGTCTCAGCAAATGGATTATACTTCTTGCAAAGCTACTGAAATCAAATTTGAGTATCACCAGAAATCAACCAACTGATCAGGTTCCAGTACAGATCACTCTTAGATGTTTTTCCCATGCTTAGTTAAGCAAATATGGAATATAAGGCCAAAAAGGAATAACTACTCAAACCAAGTCTAAGCTTCATGCTGCCTCAAATATGTCTGTTTGCTACTGAAAGCTACCCCACAGCATCCAGCTTAGTCTTGAAGTTGTTTACAGGTCCACTGTATGAACAGCATGACATATGTGGATAGGCAGTTTGGGTCTAGTCTTCTAGTAAGAAATGAAATCTTACATGTCAGTCTCACATTAAGTTTAACCATTTTGCAAACTGAGCTCCAATTATACAAGTACTGTAACAAGTGCTGGATATGCAATGTTTGCCCTTGTAATGTTCACTATCTAGTTGGAGAGGAATCACAAATATACCAAACTCAGACTGTGATAGTATTATGAAACCAAAAAAGCACCAAGACATAAACAAAAGAAGCCTGACTGAGATAATGTGATCAGAGATAGTTTCGCAGGAATGACAACAATCTCGACCTAAAGGATGGGAAGAAGCCTAAAGGATGGGATGAAGGAGCAAAGGACCAGGCGTTCCAGGCACAGAGAAAAGCTTTGCAAAGATTCTGTAGGCTGGAAAGACCAAACATGTTCACTAAATGAAAAAGATAGGTACAGCTGAAGCACAGATGCTACCCCACAGTGCATAGCAGTATCACATAAAGTGAGCTACATAGGAGGGATGGAGGCGTGGCTCAGCTTATACAGTGCCAGCCAATGAGCAAAGTGTCAGATACCAAGTTCAAGTCCAGGTCTTGAAATAACAACAAAAAAGTAAGCCATATAAAGTTAAGCCATCAGATCACACAGGATACCTCGTTAAGAATTGTAACTTGGGGATGGGGGTGGAGAAAATAATGATGTTTTTGTTGTGTACCTACTATATACTGTTACTTTACACACATTATTTTTATCCCTCAAACCACTCTCTAAAGTAATTTTTAACAGAAGAGATTAGAAAAGTATAAAAACCTGTCTATGTGCACATAATTAACGTAGTATATCTGGGGTCTAATATAGTTTAGAAAATCCACTGACTGGCTTTAATCAAGAGAAAAGCATAATCAGGCTCATAGTTTCAAACATTTGATCTGATTCGCGTGGAGAATAATTTGAAAGAAGGTAAGGTAGGAGCACAGGAAATGATCAAGAGGCTACTGCAGTATTGCAGGTGAGATCAGGGATGGAGGAGAGTAAATAGTTCAAGTTTTGGACAGCAGGAATAAGTAACAACAGACTTGCAGATTAAGAACTGGGAGGTAGAGATGGAAGCACCCGCAAGGAGAGCAGACGAACATCTGCTAACAGGAAGGACTTAAGAAGTTTAGATGAGATAGTCAAGTACTCCTGTCTGAGAAGCCTGTTAAACATTTAAATTGAAATCTCAAGTACAGAGTTGATTGTACAAGTTAGGAAATCAGAAGAAGAAACATTTGTTTGCAGCTATAAATTTTGAAGTCATCTACACAAACATGGTATTTATCAGAGTGGTAAAAATGAGATCACTTTAGGGAAAAACAGGAGAGCATTCAGCACTCATTTGCTCATTCACAGAAACACCAAGTGAGAGGATGAGTGCAGGTGATCATCAAAGAAAAACAGAACCAGAGAAAGAACAAACAGGAAAGAGATGTCAACTGTGCTGATGCATCAAGATGAGAAAAGACATCTATTGCATTGAACAATGCAGGGATGCAGTTGACTTTGATAGGAGCAGATCTAGTTGACAACAGAAGCAAGAGATAAGACTGAAAAGGCAGGGAGGAATAAACTGAAATGTGACAATAACTCTTTCAAGAAGTACGAATTAGATGTAATTGAGTGGAAATGAAGAGCTGGAAATTGGAAATTGTTTTTAGAATGGAGGAAGATTAGGATTTACAGGATTCGACTGAGGCAGTGATGCGAAAAGAAGCAGCAATAAGTCTAAACTATATTAGACCCCAGATATACGACATTAATTATGTGAGCATAGACAAGTTATTATGCTTTTCTAATCTCTTCTCTTAAAAAAATTACTCTAGAGAGTGGTTTGAGGAATAAAAATAATGTGTATACTGGATACTGTATATACTGGTATTAGAAATAGGAAAGTTGAAAGGGAATATCAAACTCGAGAAACAAAGGATAAAAAGACAAACGGGGAAAAAAAAAGACAAACGACTCCAAAAGCAATACTTGCAAAAACATTTGGTGTAAACCAACTGAACAACTCAAGAGGGGGAGAACAAAAGGGGGGAGTGGGAGGGAGGAATGAGGGTGGGGGTAACAAACAGTACAAGAAATGTACCCAAGGCCTAAGGTATGAAACTGTAACTTCTCTGTACAACACTTTGACAATAAATAAGTATGAAAAAAATAATGTGCATAAAGTAACAGTATATAGTAGGTACACAGCAAAAACATCATTGTTATGCAATTATAAAAATCAATAGGTGGAAATAAAACATTTTCTCCCCCTATTTAGTGGAGCTTACTAGCAATTTTCTGTTGACTGTTGTGAAGCTATCTTCTTCAGGGAATGAGGGGCATTAGGCAGGAATCAAATTTTAACCAACCACTACCTTTTTTATTTTTCTGACAATAATGAGCTTTTTCACTATTGGCAGTACTGAGGTTTCAACTTAGGGCCTCACCTCTGAGGCATGCCACCAGTTCCACCTTCTTTCTTGTTTTTTTTTGTTGTTGTTGTTGTTGTTTTATTTTTTGGTACGGAGGATTCAACTTAGAGCCTCTCACTTGCTGAGCAAGGATTTATGAATTAAGCAATCATCTAAGTCATTTGGTTTTAGTTTGACTTTAGTTTCACACTAACTTTGCCCAAATTGACCTCAAACTGCAATCCTATTGTCATCCAACGAGCTGGGATTATAGGCATGAGTAACTATCAAACTATTTCTTCCCATCTGTAATTAAAAGAGCCTCAAAGCTCCCTTCTATAAAACACCTTTAATCTGCCTAATCTTAGGTTTCTCTGGGGACCAACAGTAGGCCACACACTACCAGACAAAAGGTAACAACTACCTGCTGAAGAAACTCATCAAAGAATTCTAACAATGAATAGAGATCTGTTCACTGCTTTGCTTATATGAGCCTACCAAAGGAAGTACAAATAATTATTAAATTAAAAAGTAGTGAAACTCTGAACTGGAGGTGTGGCTCAAGTGGTAGAATGCAAGCCATGAGCGCTTGCCTCGTATACATCAAGCCCTGAGTTCAATTCCCTAGCACCACATATACAGAAAATGGCCAGAAGTGGCACTTTGGCTCAAGTGGCAGAGTGCTAGCCTTGAGCAAAAAAAAAAAATCCAGGGACAGTGCTCAGGCCCTGAGTCCAAGCCCCAGGACTGGCCAAAAAAAAAAAGAATACAAGGCCCTAAGTCTAAGCCCAGTAAAAACTTTTAAATGCACCAAAGCCAGAGGAACAACAGAGAACTCAGTCTATTCCCTCCTTTTATCCATGAAGAAATGAAAGTACTTAGAGGTGAAGCAAAAAGCCTTACAGCACAGAGTAAGTCAGTGGTAGCACCTAAATTAAAACCTACATCTCCTGGTTGCTTACCACAATGTGTCCGGTAAGGCCCAATTGCTATGCAATTATCTAATGCTGTAAAAATAATCACAGAATACAAATGAACCATAATTTAAGCTAAACTAAGGGACGAACTGGACTTGGTTTGAAAAGTGGGGGTGATTGCATGGCAGTAGACATGAGAGGAGAGGTGTGGGAAGATACATGCAAATTCACTAATCCTATTGTGCATGCATGGTATTTTCTTCATCAATCTAAATTTTCTACTTTTCTACAATGAATATGACTTCTGAAATAAATTTTTGAAAGTATGATTGCTTTATGTTGGATGGATTTAACGTAGTAGTATGGTAAAACAAAAAAAAATGTATGGTGGAACTGAAGTGGACTGTGAAAAAGAAGAGTTGGAAAAGCAATTCTGCTGTACACTAGGACAAGTGCCCAAGTGGAACCTTGGGCATGTTACTGAATCTGGGCCTCTGTTCCCCTACATGTGGAATCCTGGTAATATTAGCACTGCAAGTTGGTAACGTTTCAGTGCAAAAAATCGTGCAGCAGAATGCCAAGCACATAGCAGATATGTAATTACATAATAAAACAATAACTAGCATTTGAACTACATTTGTATCTGTGGTTACATTCTAAATAATTAAATGATATCTTTGCTCCTAAAAAGATGCTGTCACTTCATTCTCCTAACCATGGAAGGATGTAAGCATAGTTTACGGCAAATGAATGGTAGTTTACTTTTGAGTTCTTTCAGAGGATAAGCACAAACAGGGAAAAGAATAGCTTTACCGGGGCTGGGAATATGGCCTAGTGGCAAGAGTGCTTGCCTCCTACACATGAAGCTCTCGGTTCAATTCCCCAGCACCACATATATGGAAAACGGCCAGAAGGGGCACTGTGGCTCAGGTGGCAGAGTGCTAGCCTTGAGCCGGAAGAAGCCAGGGAAGATGCTCAGGCCCTTAGTCCAAGGACCAGGACTGGCCCCCCCAAAAAAAGAATAGCTTTTCCATAAACCAGTACATCTTGAGAGCACTGACTAACTGAAGCTGTCAGCCATCAAGAGCAAGCAATTGGGACTGGGAATATGGCCTAGTGGTAGAGTGCTTGCCTCGCATACATTAAGCCCTGGGTTCGATTCCTCAATACCACATATATAGAAAAAGCCAGAAGTGACACTGTGGCTCAAGAGGTAGAGTACTATGCTAGTCTTGAGCAAAAAGAAGCCAGGGACAGTGCTCAGGCCCTGAGTCCAAGCCCCAGGACTGGCAAAAAAAAAAAAAAAAAAAAAAAAAAACAAGAGCAAGCAATCAGTAATCCAAGTATAGAATGTAACTCTACTTTTATTTATTTCATCAATCAGGAGAAAAGACTTTGAGCTCCATACAGGGAACTAGGCACTGGTATGCCAATACTCCTCTTCATCAAGAGCTTTGAGGATAGAGAAAGATAGAAATAACTGTTGACTGAGAAGAAGAACTTGTCCTTTCTCAGTTCTGTAATTACACAGCTGTGATAATAAGCCACTCACTTCCCCTCAGTGAATCTTGGCTTCCTATCTGTAAAATGGGATGTCTGAACCTGATGAGTTTCAGTTTTAAAATCTAGAAGTCTTGCTCCCACACATTTTCAAGGCCTCTTGTGGCCAGAGCCCAAGCTTTCGTGGTACACATCACCCTCTCCCCAGAAGGCTCCATCTGCTCTGGCGAACATCTCCAAGCTCACTCAGGGTTTCTCCTCTGCTTTACTCTGCAGTACATATGGGGTGTTAGGTTCCCCCTTGCACTTACCACTTCTTGCTGGCCTGGCAGACTCAATACAAGTCTCACCCACCATAACAAGTTTTCTTTGACCATGTCAGTCTCCTCTAACTGCCTCATCCTTTCAAACAGTGTTTAAAATGCCTTTATTATACTGCTTAGATTTTATTAGGAACACATGGAAGACAGAGCTCCAAATCTAAGACCATTTCCATATTCTGCACATCACCCAACACATCCTGAGCCTTCCCTTGCTCTTTGGAGGGGAAAGAAAAAAAATACCACCAGCTATCATCTAGAGTTGCTCCAAAGAATAAATGAGAAAGTATCCAGCATTTTGAATACAACCAGACAGTATCTAGAACTTTAACTAAAAGCAATTAGAAACCCAAATGTTAATTTCCTTCCATTCCTCTACGCTTACTGATTGCTATTCACCGCAAGGTGGTCTGCAAAATAAGGCATTCATTTGAGAGATAGAAACCTAGAATTGGCCAGGAGCCTCAAAGCATCATTGGTAATTCAACTTTCCTGTAGCTTAGATTGTTTCAAATGAAGATAATGATACTTGCTCCTATCTCTTATGATAGGATGATAAAATGAGGTAACACATGAGAAAGTACTTTCTTCTGAAAAGCCACAAGCATTATTATTTTTCATAAGTCCAAATTTCAGGGGGAAAAAACTCTTAAAAACAACACAAGACAGCAAGATGTCAATGTTAACGGGTGATTTGATGATGACTGTGAAAAATCCCACTCTTGATACAGACTAAAAATGTCAGAAAGTTTTCTTATTGTTTCTCAGGGTAGAAAAGCACAGATACTGAAAAGATTAGGAAGCATCTGTTCTGAATGAAATCACCTGGGGCATTGCTCATGTCCCATGCCATTCTATTTTCATATCATAAACACACCTGGGAGCTTCATAGGCCTCAGAATCTGGCATATTTGACAGTGCTAACTGCAAACTAACAAAAAAAAATTCATGACATTAAAACCTTTGTATTTCTTGTAAATGAGTCATTGTGATTATGTCTTCTGTGTGAAAGTATACCAAAACAGAAAGAAAACAGAAGAGATAAAATATTGGCCCCCTAAAATGGGGCAGGGGAGGGGGGTGTTTTGGTATCCATACAAGTTGGTTTCTGTTTGTTTTTGGTATCAACAGAAATTATCAACACCCAGAGGTATATGGTATAATACAATGTAAGAAAGAATTAGTATACATATCCATGAAGAAACATTTCTATCCCTAAATAATTTTATGCAAAAAATTGTAACATGATTATAGGAGGAATATGATTAAAGGAGGGTAAGTTAAAGAACTGGGTTTTAGAAGAGAAAAATTTTCCAACAGCAATGAAAAGGTATCCAGCAATACTGATGACAAAAATAGGTTCTAGAATTATCAATGATAAAATTTTGCTTTTCTTCCATTTCAGGATATAATCATCCAGACAGGTAGGTAAGTAAGCAGAGGGGTACATGTAGTGTAATGAGAAAAAGGTGTGTTTCGTGTGTGCATGCATTTGAGTTAGGGTGGGGCAGATTTAATGTCATTGTGTATTTCTTCAGATATCAATTTACAAAGTCAATTAAGAAATTCCTATCCAGGGCTGGGAATATGGCCTAGTGGCAAGAGTGCTTGCCTCCTACACATGAAGCTCTCGGTTCAATTCCCCAGCACCACATATATGGAAAACGGCCAGAAGGGGCGCTGTGGCTCAGGTGGCAGAGTGCTAGCCTTGAGCGGGAAGAAGCCAGGGACAGTGCTCAGGCCCAGGACTGGCCAAAAAAGAAAAGAAATACCTATCCAAAACAGATCACACCACTCTAATAAGAAGTCATATAAAAACATATTCTTACACATTTTTGCTAACATCTAACTACATTTAAAAAACATTTCAACGTTATCATTTTGTACAAATATGTCTTTGCCATAATTTGTAACATTTCAGAAGTGACTGGAGATTTCATGCATCACTAATTCATACATACAAATGTGAAGTTTATATTAAACATCTCTAAATAACAACCCATTTCCTTTCTATTTTTAGAAGGAATAAGATAAGGGACAAGAAGCCTCTTATTACAAAGACTGGCCCTCTTAAAATTAAAGCTATTCTGTTTTGAGCACCAATCTGCCACTAAAACATCCCTGGTACTAGGGTTTAAAGAGATGAGTCTGGAAATACTACAATGGTTGATTGGCTGAAAACATAACATGTAAGAACCAGGGAGAGCAGTGATTATAAGTGGCTGGCAACATTCCAGAATTGCTCTTTAGTACTCTTTTAAACTCTTCTGGCTACCAATTCTCATCCAACACCATTTTTAGACTTATGCCAAATAAGCCAGAACACTGGTATTACAAAGTTATACAAAGACCTAAGCAGCATACATGATATTCACATGCTCTCTAAATCACTACAATCCTCAGGCCCTGCCTCATTTGTACAATACTGATAAAATCTTCTTGAAGATGGGCCTATTTTGTAACTTCTTGAAATATATTATGGAAGTTGCTACTGATAATATTTATTTTCTACAATCTGTCAATAAAAGTGAACTTTTCAAAGCAATGCATACACAGTCTCATAGATCAATTTTACATTAAGAGAAAATTGAGAAGAGACAACAATCAAGTGAATAAAATAATGATTAGAAAAAAAATGTTTTCAACTGTAACAAAAAAAGTGGTAAACATTTCTTTAAAAGACAGAGGTATTGATATTTCATTAATATAATTAGTACTTAATATAACTAGTATAATTATATTGATATATTAGTTATGTTTTATTATTTATTGTACATGTTATATATTATATTAATTAGCATAATTAGTAATTATAACTTTATAAAGTAAAATTTTAAAAACCTGCCAACTGAGACTTGCTTTCAAAATGAGACCACTACAAAGAAACCTTGGATTATTTTAATTACCTTGAAGTTCTTATCTTTGCACATTTCCAGAAAAATGGTTATAAATACTGGAAAAATGTTTAGATGGTAGTATACTTTTTAGTATGAATGCCAACTTCAGTATGATTTCTCCAGAGAGATACTAACCATTCTCAGTCACTTAAAACAAAATGTAAAGCAGCACTACAATACATGCCTTTGAAAGAACATACTTTTTTAGGCCTATGTAGATTTAAAGTATAAGTTAAAGACTGGGAAAACCCACATCTATACAATACTCTTAAGACCTGGAGTCATGTAATATTATTTGTTTAAGCCAAATACATTTACATTTAAATAAAAATTAAATAGCACTGGATTGAATATCAACCATTCTTAATCATGTTTTAAGTCTGATAACCAAAATCAAAACTTAAATGCCATACAAAACATATATCACAAACTAACCAAAGCTCTAAGCTTTAAACTTTTTGATGGTGTCAATAAAATCTCCAGGAAAAGAAAATATTGCAACTCTCCGTGGAACATAGATGCTTTAAATCATGGTTAAACAGACAGAATGTTAAGAATGGTATGGTTTTTATTTTCTATAGACGGTTTATTAACACTTTTTTTCCCAATAAAGTTGAAAATCTGACACTACCTGTCCATATAGAAGGGGAAACAAAACTTGGTCAAAGTCTGTAGAACTTCCTGTGGAGAGAAAGAGAGATAATTTATATATCTAATGGGACCAATAAATCTAACATTAACCACAGCACACAATCTACCAACTTTACCCTGAAAAAAGACGAGACAGATGAAGAAATATGGGCTTTATCAATTACAGGGAGGAGTACCAGGCAGTCAATCATGAGAAATAATAAACATGATCAAACTTCATTAAAAATGAAAAATTAATCAAGAATCACACATGGGTAAGCAGCAGGAGCCATGCAGGAAAGCTCCGAAGGGAGGGAGGCGCTTGGGTTGCAGAGTGTTAACACCCCTCCAGGGACCATCTCCAGCCTGACCATATGGATCAGA
Organism: Perognathus longimembris pacificus; assembly: GCF_023159225.1. Taxonomy (NCBI): domain Eukaryota; kingdom Metazoa; phylum Chordata; class Mammalia; order Rodentia; family Heteromyidae; genus Perognathus; species Perognathus longimembris. The sequence continues at coordinate 153,279,488 of NC_063161.1, forward strand.
GTGAATAACACCGAGCCACATGGGTTTGGCCTGGCAGGGCCGCTGTTGCTGGCACTGTTTTTGCCTGTTACCTAGGAACAGAGGGGGCCGGGATTAAACAACACTTCCCAACATCAATAGGCAAAATTACAGCAGAACAGAAAGCCAACTTGAAGTTAATTGTCTCTGAACCTTGTCGACAATATTTTTTTAGAGTTTAGGACTTCTTATTTCACAAATAAGTTGACAAAATAATTTTGGGATCAAGCTGGAACTGTTGTAAGTATACAATGTCTTTAGCTTAATATCAGTACTATAGTTAGACATACTTACCTGTTTTCAGTTTATGAAAATCCAAAGCAAAATACCAGTTTAAATGCCTTTTTTAAAAAAACAAATACAGAGGTATATCAACCAAACACACTATTAAGGAAAAGGGCACAAAAAGTCAAGTGACATCTCAATGACTTATCCATGAGCGACAATATTCCTAAATTAAGACAAGAATATTAGTACATGCAACACAATCTACAGTGATGTGGAACTTTTCCCAACAGACATATTTTATACACCCAGCATACAGACACATCACTAGCCACATATATAAGTAATTAACTGCTACTTCCTTCATAGAATTTACTTTTTAGCTCAATTTAACTGCAGGTTTGGACAGCCCACAGTTGGTGCTTATCATAAGTTCATAGACCAATGTTATAAATTTTAAAAAGTATTCCTTTCATGCATTTGATTTGCTTTTCAACTATTTAAAATCCCAACTTCAAGACAAAATGAAGAACACATTTTTCAGTCACTGAGAAGCTGGTTCAAATTAAAACAAACCTGTCCACTGCAAATACTAATCCAAGTGATAAATTAAAGATCAGTTTACAAATGTAGCACTTTTCTAACCAATAATAATGAGTTATCAATGCTAACTGAATTGATGCTTCTCGCTTCATTTATTTTTAAAACCAGTTCTATCATTCAAGAAATAAACCACATCAATCTAATAACCCACTCAATGAAGCAGAAAGCACATTGACTTGCTCTGCCAGAGCATGTTCCGCCTACATAATTCAATTGAGCATACCTATTTTTTAGTATCATCTTGAACTGGTACTATGTATATCACAGCACTGTTAAGGCATGTTATGAACAAGTGATAAATAGGACTAAAAAATAACAGTAAATAAACAAGAATGGCTCTGTATATTCTGAGAGGCATTATCTATAAATTTGTTAATTTTATCAGAGCATTCACTGATCCATATATATTTTAAACCAATTAGGTAAATAAGTAGCAATAGCTAATAAAAGAATCAGAACAAGAGCAATTTCTTAATATATGTTACCATAACATGAGTATTAGAAAAGAGACCACATAAAACATTTATCTTAGAGTCTTCAGTTTTAATTAATTTTGAAATGTACAGTGACCCACATAAACAAAACTTTTTGACTTCGGTGTAATTATAAACAAGAACAAGGATTCTTCTATTTCGTATAATACCACAAAGTAGCTCTTAACTTCAAGGTTCACACCAAGCATTTTTTAACTTGGTACCAAATGTTCACTCATTGCTAACATCAGCTACAAAGACATTCATCTTTCACCCCTCAAAAGTTTCAGGTGCAAAAAGGACATCTCTACTCTATTGCTGGAGTTGCGCTGGCAAAAGGCCTCAAAGATTTTTGAAAGAAAGAACCACCATTGCTATGAGAAAGCACTGTGCTCTACAGCAGAGAAAAAGGTATCTAATATGCCCAACTTATTACTCACTACAATATCAAAACTACTTATCACTTTCTAATGTCAAGAGTAACAATAACCAACCATGAACTTGCCTGTCAGATAATATTAGTACAAATATCAAAATACCCAATGTAGGCTGAGTATAATCTACCTTCCATGAGCTTTCCTTTTTACCCAAGAAAACAGTGATAAGTTTAATTAAGAGAGGAGCAGGGAGAGGAGAAAGTAGAGGAAATATAGGCAAATGTAGGGACAGGTTTGTACATTACAACATGTTTCTTCATGTTTATGTTATTTTGAAAGCTTGATATTCCAATTTAAGTCAAACAAGATGGTGGCATGCTGTCAGAGGAAAACAAAAATGAGCATCTACTTGGTGCTAGGCATATTTACGCATGATCTCAATCAGAATTGAAATATCTACTTCTCAGTTTGGAAAAGGGAGGAGAAAAAGAGGGAGGAGAAACAGGCAGTGTTCAATATAAATAAAAACTGTTAAGATAAATTGCCTTTCTTAACATCAATGCTTTCTTCACATATAAATATTCAACTGCCTTATCATCCTCTTTGTCCAAAGAAAAACACAATTATTCAAATATGGAAAGGCCTCTCTCCAAGCGGGGGGGGGGGGGGGGGGGGGAGGGAGGCGCACATTGCAACCCTGATGTGAATATATTTTCAGCATTCTAGTTATGGCAGAGCACCTTAAGGTCTTTCCATATTGACCTTACTGGGAAAATAGTCGTTAACGGTGACCAAACCCTTTTTATCTCTAGAACCTGTCTAAGAAAACTTCCTTTGTCCATGGCAATCCTTCCTGTTCTCTCCCCCACACAAGCTCTTTCAGACAAGCAGCCTCAGTACAACTTCGACTACTGCCACATAAATGGGATCTCAGAGGTACAGCCCAGCTGATGAAATGTAAATGACCTCATTGCAAAGGCAGGGGGTGGGGCGGATTGTGTGCCAGCTCTCCAGATCAATTCCCAAGTTTATATTTTCACAAATCTTTTTATGTACAGTTTGATTTTTTAACATTTTAATGAGCAAAAAAGTGAATCTATAGTAGCCAGCCACCACAGTTAAAGTGCAGGGCATGAACTAGGTCCCAGGAGGGAACCAGTCCACCATGTCACCAGTGGCTTTAGGACATTCACCACCTGGTTCCATGTCCCCAGGTTCCAACTCTTTTCATAATCAAAACACTGCTGACATTATAAACCCCAGACGGGTTTTCTAAAATCCCTTCCAATCAATATATCCAACACATAACTTATTGGAGACAACACTGAGCTCATTGATTAAGGTGAGTTCAGTACTAAAGTTTTCAAAATAAATGAGACAAGAATATAGCATTCAACCTCTTTGTGTCACCAGACAATTTATGAAATCGGCAATTTCCAAAAGGGCTTTTCTTCTTCACAAAATATATGATACTTCATGTGGGAAAAAAATAGGAGCTGAGGGGGCAGGGAGGAAGTGTGGTAGGGAGGCAGTCACACAAGCCTTTCCGTTATGCCTATATTAAAACAGTAGGTTGCACAATGTAGCAGGAAAGCAGTGTCTACAAAGCTCTGGTCACAAGATCTTAAACTTCACAATCCCAACCAAAATATGTTAACACACTAGTACTAGATGAAATGAAGGTCAGAAGTGAACTCATGGTTCATCTTGGGTGTACATTGGATTCATTTCACCCAAGTAAATTAGAATCCTGGTCATAAAGCCCATCAAGGGGGTTTGGACCAATGTGGAAATGGCATTCTAGCACTGAGCCATTCTTTTAAAAACCTCATAATGTGATACATTTATAATATCCACTATAGAATACTGCTGGGAAGCAAAACTTTTAAGACTAAATTATGAGGTTTGGCTAATTCACCTCAAATTTGGGGTACAATGTTAGGAGTGTAAAAAATCCTATTAGAGTCCTTGTTTCAGATGTCAAATACTTCACATGACTTCACTGAAATCTATAAATGAAATTTAATTTTATTTAGCAGATGAAAATAACAGGCAGTCAAATACAGATATATAAACTCCACAATTGAACGCCACCTGAAGATAAAAGCCCAAGCCTGACTATAATATCTAGGGAGTGAGGCACATTCTCCATAGTTCAAAGAAAAAATGTGTGCAGAAGATACTGTGAGTAAATGAATGTATGTTAAAATATTTAAAGCCACAATTAGCTTCTTTGTGGTTGGCTGAAAGCTGATAGAAGTTGATCATTTTACCTTTGTCCAAAAAAAGACAGTGAAAAAGGGGCAGAAGGAAATCAATGGGGAACATTTCCTGGGTTTCCTATATCTAATTTATTTGTCCATTTCAAAATGTAGGTATGTGATGAAAAGATCAATAGAACTCAAATTCTTAAAATACTCTCTATGTTTAAATGTCTTTTTTAATAGCATGAGGAAAATGCTGACCCTCTAAATCCTGCAATGGAGAGCAGTGCCACTAACTTGAAAGAAAAACCTTTGATTGATCATCTTAAAACTAAGTTAAAAGTTAAAAACAGAACACACACAAAATCCAAACATACAAAAAGCTAACAAAATTTGTACTTGAAGCCATTTCAAGTTAAAACCAGGGAGTCCAAGGGAACACAAAAAGGTTTTAAATGTTTATGATTAAGAAGGGTAAAGCAGAAGTTCTTGAAAGCTTAATTAGCATCAAAGTTCAAGAATGTTGATCAGAAGTTTCCTAAATATAAAAACAGGAAATAAAATGTCTCCCTGGCTATATCCTTCAAATTAAATCCAAGATCCTATAATATGGCTAAAATCAAATTTTGCTTTTCTTTTTTTTTTTTTTAAACTGAGAAAAAGAGGCTGTGAAGAAGAGGTTTTACAGAAAGGCCTTTCAACACTAACATAAAAGCCGGGTCAATTTCCTAACAACACTGCTCAAGTGCTACAGAGTCTGCTTCCTCTTTTTTGGTAGGAAAATTCAACATTTACTACTAGTTTACTTTTTTGCTAAACTTTAATTTTGAGCCATGCATACCTTATAAATATGGTCATTTATATATCTACGATTTAGAGTCAATGTTGCAATTCTAAGAAAAAATGATTAATCATATTCTTTGTAAGCATGTACCTAAATTTATATCTAAATAATATCTAAATTATCAAGGACATTAAGTACAAAAAAAAGGAAGGCTTACTATAATAAAGTCACTTCCAAAACTACTTTTTAAAATCTCAATTTCCATGACTTGTGAAGTTGAGGGTAAAAATATGGGATTTTATTTTTCTTAATTTACTTTATTGTTATTATAGAGGTGATGTACAGAGGGGTTACATTTACATGAGTCAGGTAGTGAGTACATTTCCTTTCTTACAGTGTGATCTGTTCCCTCATTCTCTCCCTCCCATCTCCACCCATGGGTTGTTTTATTTTATTTTTATTTTTGTAAAAACCTTACAAAATTACTTTGTCTTTCTGTACCCTTTATTTGCTTCAAAAAAAACCCTTAAAAAAAGTTGTTCTGTAGCCACAATACTACATAATATCAACTATTCCATGATTTCCTTTTATTAACTTTAAACCTTACAGCAAAAAGAGTTGAAAATGAGAGAGCTATATTTATAAGGTCAGTGTTAAATGCCAATAAAATGCTTAAAGCTTGTTTCAAACTCTTCAAAAAATGAGCAAATTATTTGGTTAACACTTGTGGCCCAAGTACTGAAATTCCTTAAACTTAATATTATTACTCTAAAGGTGTTTTTTTTTTCTTTTTCACTTCTCTAATTTTAATTCTTGTAATATGAACATGTATGTTTCCAATATAGCAAAAAAGCAGGGGAAAGAGGAGGCCACAAGTCAGCATATACCAAAGGAACAGGATCCCAAAAGTAAAACTGCAAACACAATTTAAGCAACTTGCCTTTAGGAAGATATTATTTTAAAAAGAGAGGAAAGGGAGGGAAAAAAGAGCATTGATAAAAATACTATTTTGTAAGCATATTAAAAAGCTGTCAGCTTTTAAATATTTTAAATGCACACAAAAATGTGCACAGATGGGCATCTTCTCTGCTCACATTAGTCTAGGAAAAAAAAATCTTTCATTATCAAGCTCAAAGTCCTTGAATTTTTTAAACTTAATTGTGCCTCTATTTCTTAGAATTCACACCCCAAGGCCAAAGCTTTCCTGCCACCAGTCCTTCAAATCTGACTTGGACATTACACGGGAGGAGGCTCCAAGCCTCCCTGAGGTCTCACTCCTTTTACAACACACGAAAAAGCAGTCGATAATGGGCCCATGCTGAATTCACTGCTCTCCACGTCTCCTCTTGGGACACAAGCCTAGCAGATGTGATAAAAACTGTGTCAGAGAAGTGGCTCTAGTTTGTGCCTTAATGATAACTTAAACCTCTAAACCAATACAACCAAAGGACTGACTAACAGAACTGGCTGTTACCTCTCTTTCCTGCCAACCTTCAAGTATCTCTGAACTAAATTAGCACTTCTACCCACAACTTCCTGTGCTACCCCTGAAAATCCATTCCAAATTTAAAAATAAATGAACTCAGTAAACAGATCAGTGGCACAAGTAAGTATCTGAGTGATGTGTGTGTGTGTGTGTGTGAGAGAGAGAGAGAGAGAGAGAGAGAGAGAGAGAGAGAGAGAGAGAGAGAGAGAGAATGTCCTGTAATTAAGCTCTGATACCTATTTCTCAGAGTTAGTATTTTTGCAAGGTATGATTGAGCATCAAATGTCTTCAAGGACTTACTTCCCAGTAAACTCTCTCCTATCACCTCCCTGGTAACCATATTAATGCAAGCCACTGGGAGACTTACAGTTTCTAGAAAATACCTAAAGGTCTAAAGATTATTTTTAAATAAGTTCAAACAGGAAAGAAAGGTGATATTCTGAGCTATTGAAACAGTGTAATTATTAAAATTTATACAGGAGAATTTTCTTTAAACCATGGGTAGCTATATTTTTCTTTTAACTTATAAGAACTCTTTGTCTTACCTAATGATATGGTACTGAAAAATCGATTTACATGTGTACTTCTGATAACATTTTCTAAATTCTATAATTCAGCCTTCAGATGATGGGTCTTTTTTACCCAGTATCTTGAAAGCCTATTCAGTCACAATTGCATACCCACTTAATCAGCAATCATTGTTCTGGGATGCAGGACTTTGTTGTCAAGACAAGCACCAAAACCTTTATAAAAAATTTTTTTCAGAACTGGCATAAGAAAAAAGTGATCTTTGTCAGACAAGGACAAATTTATGCAAATCTTTTATAAACATTCACAAACATTTATTTAGCTTTTGAAATGTTGGCCTCATTTGAGAGCATGAAAATGAGGGGGAAGTAAGAAAACGCAAAGGACAGCTTAGAAGCTGGCACGCTACATAAATATTCAGAAGGAAGATTATAGGATTCATGTTAGGCTGTCTTAGGCTTCTCCAAAGTCCACACAGAATAGCAAAGAACAAAACTAACGAGAAGTACAGCAGATGTTAGACAATGCATCGGCCTCTTTTCCTCTCTCACTTGGCTATACTTGGCCGCTTTTATATTTTCTTTCAATATGGTTAGGTCATTCAAGGATTCTCCTATAGACTCTGTATTGTGGCTACAGATCTATAAGCTGGAGGTCTGTCAGCTTTCCAAAAGTTTCCAATGAAAAGGCATTATGCAAATTCTACTTCTCTTACCCTCTTTCAGGGGGGAAAAAAGCCTCCAGTATGCAGTCATCGGAGTATTGGAAGCCCCAGCCTTCATTTCTGTATAGCTGTGTTTGCCTCAGGGCCACGCTGCTTGTTTTGACAGTGGATCCCCCTAGATAGTTGGGATTAGTCGAGCTTGTTTAGATAAACTTGAAATCAAGGCCTTCTCTAGGTAGACAGCTAGATGTAGCTACGGAGTTTCCAGCTGCCTCCTCCTTTCATCCCCAAACAACTGCAGATTCACAGTAGCTATCACAGCCACAGGCTATGTCACATACATAAGTACAAAATTAAAGGCTGCTAAAAGAAGCCTTTGTAAGTCTTAGTGCTAAAATAAGGAATCTGTACTGCTTGGTTTATACAAATTATTCTAGCACTACCAGTATGAAACTGAAACCATCAGTTAACAAGGCATGCTAATCAAGGCTCCTAGCTTCTTCTGATGCATAGGATCATAGTTGGATAATACAGCTAACCTCTGCTTATTAGCTCTTACATGAGAATAATAGCTGAAAATGCTGAAAAGGAAATAATAGCCTTTATTTATCCAGTGCCAAGGGATGTTAGACAATGTCAACAAACACTGAGCAGAATATCAAAATTAAAATGTAAATATCTAATCTGCTTTAGGGAGTGTCAATTAGTAATGGATTAGATAAGGTTTCACTAAACAGTTATCTCCAACTTTAGAACTTTGATTTTTCACAACTTATAGACTCCAAAGGAAAGCTATAAAGATGATTCTGGACTGAAAATGTATATTCAGAATAATAGATTGATGACATCTCATTATCTATATAAAACACTACTGAAATTTTAAAAAATATATAATTGAATGTTCTAAAGTCTAATGTCCAAGGAATCTTTTGAAACTAGTAAATATCTTTTTAGAGAGACAGCAAAGAAAAGATCTAAGCCCTGTATATGTTTTATTTTACTTTGGACATCTGGCTATAACATGCAGTGAGTAGTCAAACTAAGCACAGCAATGGGATCAGTATAAGTGTGAACATTTTCCAGAACTCCTCTGAGGTACTACACAATATACAAGTCACATGTACTGGCAGCCACATAGACAGTTTTCAAGCAAACATTTATCTATCACCACTAGAAATAGTGAGACTCAACAGGTAAGTCTATTTCTATGTAAAGAAAAGCCCTAAGACAGTCAGCATATTGTAGAATCACATCAACTTAAATGTTTCTTGCAAAATGTTGGATTCAGTGCATGGACAACCTGCAACTTAAAGAAGAGCACAATAACTCCTTTTTCTCTAAATGGACAGACAGTAAATTAGGCTTTGCAGACTACTTACAGTTTCTGTCACATAATCTTTAACACACACACACACACACACACACACACACACACACTTCAAAGAAGGTAAAAGAGGTATGTAGAGGGGAATCTTAGTTCATAGGCCAGTCCAACTATGATTTGGCCAGCTGGCTATAGTTTACCAACCATGATTAAGGTGCCTGCACAGCAAAGAGCTATGGAAGAAGAGACAGAACCCTACCCTAGGCAAAATGTTAGGGGCCTGGATTTAGGGGTCAAGAAAGACCCCTCAGAAAGTGACCTTTTGAGTTGAGGCTTACACCTCAATAGGATTTTGCAGACAAAGACTGGGAAAGGAACAGAAGGAAGGAGGCAAAAGTAGCAGCAGAAGAAAGAGCTAGTGAACACAACATAAAAGAAGTCAGGATGGAACAGAGGAGTTGAGGAGGTGAATGGCAAATATGGTTAGACTGACCTAGGTTAAATCATGAGGGATCTTATAGAGACATAGCAAGGAATTTGGATTTGATTCTAATACTCTGGAAGTCGCTGAAGGGTTTAGATCCCTTGTACATGGTTTTCCAACATTTTATCCAACCACTTCCTGGCACCTGGGCTTTTCTTCAGTGAGCAACTCCCAGCACCTGAGATCCTGAACCAATTTCCTGCTGAATTATCCAAATGACCGCAGTTGTCCAACATTCCCAGAGCAGGGAAAGACATCTAAGCCCTAACAACAACCTTCACCATAGGAGGACTTGTATTCAAAAAGACAAACTACAAATTTCAACAGAACTATCATAAATCTTTCTTCAGAACCAGCTCTCTTATTTCTTCTGAGCACCCAAAGTCCTTTTTCCTGTATACAGGCAAAGCATGTATATTTCTTCTTTTTCTTTCCTCCTCCTCCTCCTCCTGTTCCTCTCCTTTCCCTCCCCCTTCCCTTAACTTTTCCCTCTCCCCCCTCCTCCTCCCCTCCTCCTTGCCAGGGCCCGGCCACTGTCCCTAAGCCTCTTTGTGCTCAAAGCTAGTGCTCTACCACTTGAGCCACAGCACCACTTCCAACTTTTTCTAAGTAGTTTATTGGAGATAAGAGTCTCACAGGTGTTCCTGTCCAGGCTGGCTTCAAACTATGATCCTCAAACCTCAGCCTTCTAAGTAGCTAGGATTGCAGGCGTGAGCCACCAGTGCCTGGCTGCGTGTATGGTATTTCTAATGGCAATCTGCTATATCTAAGAAGCTACTGATTGACAGAACTAGTATTTCTAAGAACCACTGAAGGGGAAAAAAATGCTGCAAATAAAATGAGGCACTATCAACTTCAACACACATTCTAATTTTGGAGGTGTTAACATATGAAAAAAATGTGTACCTTGGAATTGGTGAAGCAGCTTCCTACTAGATGGAATTAAGTAAGATCGGGATTATATTCATAGCAACATACCTGGCAGAAGGGAAATATCCCATGAATGGTGGTATTGAAAAGTGATTGGATGATAGTCTGGTGGTTAAGATGAAGAAAAAATAGCATTAAATACTCACTATTGCCTAGCACTGTGCTAATAGTCTACATACTTTCCTTTTAATCATTACAGGAAATAGTGAGACTACAGTCTAAAGCATAGATTTGAATTTATTCAAAAAATCAAGCTTTATAGTTAGTATTTATTCTTGACATGAAAATGAAGTCTATTTCAGTTTATATTAATACTAGTAATTGCTGTTAAGTTTATTATTTATGTCGAAAAATATACAAATCATGCATATAATTTTTTAATTGACTCATTAAGTTTCTTCACCTTATGAAATCAACCTAGGCAGCCTTTTGTTTCTCATATGCCACTGGCTATCTGTTCTCTGGAGGGGGTTAAGCAACAGTTGAAAATGGACTGACAAAGCAGCTATAAAAGACCAGGACTTGTACAACAAGTTTTGCTTTTGTTCAATGATTGTACTAATAATCTCTTATGTAGATATTATGATCCTCTTAAAAATGAACTGAATGCTAAAAGCTGTACTACTCTATTAAAGGTCTTAGGGTAGGGTAACCTATCCCATTTATGTCTATGATTCTGTGTGATCAAGGTACTCCCTATAAATTTCATAAGTATCCTGGGTTAGATGCTGTAGTCACTAGGACAAAAAAGAGAAAGTATGGCTTGTCTGGAAGGTAATGAAAGAGTAAATAGCTGTTTCATCTATTGGCCTTGAGATAGGAAGTCAGACAAAGCAATACTTAGAATACTTAAGTTTCAATCTCTTGACTTCAGGCTTATTTACAGTCAAAACTAATGTTATGTTTTAGGAGTAATACAATTTCAGATATCATTATTTACATGGGAGCATCAAAACATTCTCTTTCATTTTCTTTTTACTAGAAAATATTCATTGAATTACACAAATACAGGAATTTATATAAACTTTTGCCTAAACACAGGTAATATGCTTCTTTTCTTGCCAATTTTCCCAATTTGTACTACTTCCTCATTTCACAGATAAAGATGATAAGGCTGAAAACTGAAAAACATTTCACCAAAGTGACACATCCAAAGTCAATCTTATATAACGTGGGGTATTAGTTTTCTAACTTTCCTTTGGACCAAATTTATCTCCAAAATGACTTAAAAATTTTATTGGGGAGGGAGTAGTCCTTCAGAAATAAATGAGACATGAATAATAAAGAGTATTTCTAGCTGCCATTAAATCTATTTATTATAAGATTTGGAGGAAGGGGAGACATGGGGGGTTTGAACTCAGGTCTCCCTTCCTACCTTGGTGTGAGCCTATGCTTAGAGCTTCTAATTTTAGACTTCCCATAATAGCTAATACAACAGGAATGATGCCATGATGTAGATCCCTCCATTGAGAAGAGATCTGTTGAAATTTTCTGCCTAGGCTGGCCTTGAATTGCTATCTTCCCAATCGTAGCCCTACCAAATAAACCATATCACAGATATGAACAACCACAACTAGCTTTTTACTTTCCTTTCTTTTTCTTTTTTTGTGTGTGTTTATGTGTGTGCGCGCATGTGTGCGCACATGTGCGTACAATGAGGCTTGGACCCAGGGTCTCACCCTCTTGTCTTTTTCTTGCTAAAGGCTGGTACTCTACCACTTTACCCATACCCCCACTTTCAGATTTTGTGGGGAAGAATCTCATGGACATTTCTGCCTGGAGTGGTTTCAAACCTAGTTTCTCAGATTTCAGCCCCTTGAACAGCTAGTATTACAGACTTGAGCCATGATGCTCAGTTCTTATTTCTTATTTATTTACACAAGATCTTGTTATATAGTATAAGCTAGCCTCAAACTCTGAATCCTCATGCATCAGTCTCCCAAATTCTGTCATTATAAGTGTGTGCCAACATGCCCAGCCTCAAGACACATTTTTAAGATCCAAAAATATTTCTCAACTTACCAGGGACTAAATCTCCAGAACTAAATATCTAGTAGGTTGGCAGAAAGCTCTGGTAAAAATAATGCTCTCAACAATTTTACAGGTTATGCTTTTAAAGCTACATGTTATATAAAAATGTATTGGGTTCAAGACATATTTTAACACAAGACTTTCAAACACTTAAAAACATTTTTTGGCTGGGGATATGGCCTAGTGGCGAGAGAGCTTGCCTCATATACATGAGGCCCTGGGTTTGATTCCCCAGCATCACATATACAGAAAACGGCCAGAAGTGGCGCTGTGGCTCAAGTGACAGAGTGCTACCCTTGAGCAAAAAGGAAGCCAGGGGCAGTGCTCAGGCCCTGAGTCCAAGGCCCAGGACTGGCCAAAAAAAAAAAAACATTTTTTACTTGTCCTGCCTAGGTCAAATTTGGTGGCGAAAGATCATACCATGTATACTGAATAAGCAATTTATTATTATATATCAAATTTTTGGTTTTCTAACAACCAGGTCTGAAAGACTTGGTACAAAGCTGGCAAGAATCTCTGAGACCTGAGGGAGGGTATAACCAGGTACAAAATGTTTCAAGTTTTCTTAGAGAAGTATGGTCAAAGTAAAAGGATGGTACTATCAGTTCTACCTACGTGCCTACGTATAAGTAAGTCTTCTCAGAGGAGGTAATATATGAGCTAACTTTAAAAATGAATCAGTATGTTTCAGACAAACAGATTATATAAGAAGATTCCAGGGACTTCAAAAAAAAAAAAGGAATGTGTGGGCTGGGGATATGGCCTAGTGGCAAGAGTGCTTGCCTCATATATATGAGGCCCTGGGTTCAATTCCCCAGCACCACATATACAGAAAACGGCCAGAAGTGGCGCTGTGGCTCAAGTGGCAGAGTGCTAGCCTTGAGCAAAAAGAAGCCAGGGACAGTGCTCAGGCCCTGAGTCCAAGCCCCAGGACTGGCCAAAAAAAAAAAAAAAAAAAAAGAATGTGAAACAATATGAAAATTATATTTTAAAATATATCACATATATTTTAAAAGGTTGATAAGTAAATAATCTTAGATAAATTTAATTTCCTTTAAAAGATAATTCTATGTACAAAGCCTGAGACTCAATATCTAATTCAGGGGGGAGGGGAAACCAATTATTTTGTAAACACCTTTCACTTCCATTCACCCACACTACACGCTCACAGTTTCAGCTTCATGTTATAACACACTTGAAACATAAGCTAACCAGATTTACAGTTTCTAATGACTGGCCAGAGGAATCTTTATAATAAGTATTTTTTAAATGAATGCTACAACAATACTACAAAGTATTGGGTCCAACCGAAAGCATTCATTTACAAGGACAGTGGAACCCATTAAAATCTCTGAGGTTTTATGCACAGAAGTCTGAACAACAGATTTTTACAACTATAATAAAAAAACCTAAATACTTGAAACCTCTTTATCATCATTAAAGTTTTTTATACTTCTAATACATTTTAGAATATAAATGCTCAGAAATTATTTCTTATTTTTCTGTTCTTTTCTTGACAAAGTAATCTCAATCACCTTATGATTTTTTTAAAGTTCATTCTGAACAATGTGAATAAAGAATGGAAAGATTTTCCAGAACTCTTTTTGAGATGGGTATGAAATACTAGAAAAGAAGGTTATCATACACAACCTACATGCTTGACAAGACAAATATATCAAAACGATCTTGTTTTGCTCCCTTAAGTGTTACTCTAGTATTAGTTGAGGCAATACATTAGTTTTAGTGGGTGTTACTTAATATCATGTATTAAACACTTTGAATATTTCTTTTTTGTTGTTTTTGGTCTCAAGTAATCCTAACCACAAATTTATCAGGTCTTTACTATGGCCATCTCTAGCTTATAAGTGAAATGAATTCTCTAAGAGTAACTAACCAAACTGAGTTTCATATTCAAGCATGCTCCAACATTCCCACTGTCAAGATCACTGTCATGTCTCCATGCTCACAATACTTCGTTTTAATTCACTGAGCCCTTAAATTTTCCCTAGCTGCTAGAAGAGGGTATACACATGAGTAAAGACTACTGGGACTCTATGTCCTGGAATGTAAAAATAAAAATAAAAATAACAGGAGACAGGCTAGGATTGGGCTACAGTCTAATGGACCCTAAAACTAGGTTAAGAATTGTGAGTAGAAATTAAAGGCACAATGGGAATTGTCAAGTTTTGACTCCAGAGAGGTAGTATGAATTTAGCAACCTTACAAGAAGGCAGTGACTACAGAGTCATTGAAACCCTTTAGGAAGAGGGCACAAGAGAGAAGATTTGGGTGTAAATGCAAAGGTAAATAGCAAATGGACTACAGAGCAGTTAAAGAAGAAACTGAATAAGGAGCAACATTAAATGTGCATCCAAGAAACAACAGGAACTAACTACATAAGGTAGATACAGCTCTCAAAAGCAGACCTACTCCACTTACATTCATTGGGGAATCATTAAAAACAAGACATCCAATAATACTTACGAACTTTTAAAATCGAGTGAGATTTTCTTGGAGCCAGAATTAAACCAGAAAAACACATCTGATAAGAATGTATAACTAAGGTATAAATTATCATTTCCTAGAGTCAAACAAGTAATAGTATAACATAACTGTATAGCTTGGTATGCCCAGAATGTGTGCAAATTTGAGCCCCTCATTTGTAAAAATTAGTATATGTCTAGGATAGTCCTAGAAGAGGATCACAATAGCTTAATAGTTACGCACATATAAACACATGAGATTAAAATGAACTCCAAGATATAGAAAAAAGAGGTTTTTCTTTGTCGTTGTTGTTTTCAATGTACTATGTGAAATTATTTCTTTTTCTTTTCCTTTGGTTTATCCCATTGTCACTGGATTTGATTTGGGCACCCTGTATCTTGTATATATGTTAGTCTGAATTGGGAAAGGGAAGGGGAACAACAAAATGTTAAGACAAAGGACAAAGGGAAAACCAATGCAACAGCAATACTCACAAGACAATATGTTGAAAATGAACTTTACAACTTGGGGGTGGGGACTGTGGGGCGAGGGAAAGTGGGAGAAAAAAAGGGGGAGGGGGCAACCATGTTTGACAAGAAATGTATTCATTACCTTACATAAGTAACTGTAACCCCTCTGACATCACCTTGACAATAAAGTTAAATTTTTAAAAATTGTGTCTTTTTCATGAGCTTCTGCTATATTACTGTAACAGCTGGGGAAGTGACCAAAGCAGAAAGAAATCTTCAACTTAAAAAAATAACTCTTCAATGTGAAAATGTCTCAGTTTTTCAACTGAGTGACTAAATGTTCAAAGTTCTGAAATACATGTGCATTAAGGATCCAGTTAAACCTCAGTCCATTCTTAAATCCAGCCTCTTCTGCAAATGGGGGGTAGGAAGGATTCAGATCTTTGGATATTACAGAAGAACAAATCTTACATGCAAAGTGGTTTGCCTTTAGCAAATACTTTAAAAAGCAGAAATCTGACATTTGTCCAAGGTGATAAACTTGACTCATGAAAACACAAGGGAAAATATGAAAAGCCATGATACATGCTTCTTTTAACCCATTGATTATCCTATATATGCTTGAAGAACATTTAAACCACCCAACTGTTAATAATATACAAAAGGCTGAATGTGTGATACATACTTATAATACTAGCACTCTAGAGACTGAAGCAAGAGGATCATAATTTTTAAGCCAACAAGGACTGCATAGCAAAATACAGACCAGCCTAGGTTTACAAGCGTAATTTGTTTCAGAAAAACAATACATGTGGGGCTGGGAATATGGCCAAGTGGTAGAATGCTTGCTTCGTATACATGAAACCCTGGGTTCAATTCTTCAGCACCAGAAAGAGCCAGAAGTAGCACTGTGGCTCAAGTGGTAGAGTGCTATGCTAGCCTTGAGCAAAAAGAAGCCAGGGACTGTGCTCAAACCCTGAGTTCAAGACCCAGGACTGGCAAAAAAAAATATATATATATATATATGTGTGTGTGTGTGTGTGTATACATGTATATATACATATGTATATTTATTATGGGATTCATTTATGCATCTTCAATCTATCAACGAATCTTTCAGAAAGCCATAATGCAGTCCCTACACAATAGCTACATTCATTCAGCAATGTGCTTTTGTTGCTATCGTGCAATCATCTTTCAGGTTTAGTCTGGACAGGCAATTTTTAATCTGTGGATAAGAAAATTACATTTCCATCTATAAGCTCAGACTGCCAAGCTACTAGCAAATATAAAAAGTGATCATAGGAGGAAAGTGGCTGAAAAACGCAAGACTCAACACAATTTTAGAAGGAAGATTTAGCTTAGTGAAAGGGTGTTTGCCGAGCATTTGCAAGGTCCTGGGTTCAATTCAAGCACTGAAAGAAAATAGTGAACTTAGAAAGCCTAAAAGATGGTATTCCAGCTTCAAGCCTTTCCCTTAGACTTCTCTGTACCACTCTTTGTAACTTTACTATCCTCTGTGGCCTTGCATAACAAAGAACAAGAAATGGAAAGAATGTGATTACACTGCAGCATCACTGACCAAAG